>NC_143250.1:20026250-20367500 GCF_984573655.1 Nuphar pumila
TTATGACAATGCTCTCACTAGCTTCTATACTAAACGTGTACATCATATATTCAGTTTTTGTTCTACTAATCCTTAAAGAAATTTTTCTCATGTATGATCCTCTAAAGTTCTAGTTGCTCTAACTAATACCATATCATATGTGAAGAGGCATAAACTAAGGAACATCTACCTGAATAGAAGACATTATTTCATCCATAACTAAAGCACTCTATATATGACCATATGTATCAATATTATATCTCTTGCCTCATCTTTTAAGACAAAAGTCATGGATGAATCCTTTTGCATGTATTTCAAGTAGTGCTACTTTGTTATAGTAAGTACATCAAAACACTGAGGAAATTCCCAGCTAATTAGATGTGCTAACACTATCTTTATGGTCTATGCCAATATCATGAATGCACAAATAAAAATGAACCTACCAGTAGCAAAACAATAGATGGAGTAAGTGATTCATCTCTTGGATGAGATGACAGTTGAATTTATCCAGTCAAAATACCCCAGCAACTTTTTGTCTTAGAAAATCCAGCACCAAAAGTAACTCATTTAATGAAACTCTTGACATCTTCGATAGGAAAAGAAAAAGAGAAAAGAGGCCAAAGACACCACTGGAGACATATAACTGAACATTGCAATCTATTGATTAAACTTCAAGGAAAAAGATCGAGCAAAAGATGATCATATACTTTTCCATTGGCTTGGCTAAGTCATTTTAGATATTCAGTACAAAAGGCTGAAAGAAATGGAAATTTTAGACTTGCCATAACAAATATACTCTGATTGAAACACAGCCGCTTTCCTAGAAACCCAACGGGGAAAAAATTAATAGCTTCTTTTACCTATGTATGGGCAAATAGAAACGGTTATGAGTTCAGCACTAGATATGTTCATAGATGTTATTTCCTTGAAAAACGGTTCCGAGTTCTTTTACCTCACACAACATGAGGACTGTCACAATGATCAAATACAAGTTATGATATAAATACCCATTAGTGGTTATTTTTTTTAAACCATTTCGAAAGAGATGCTACTGGTTCTTTGAGAAATCGTTATGAATGTGTAACTAATTAGGATAGATTGGGGAAAATGATAAAACATGAAACATTAAAAGTTGCAAAGGCAAAGAGAGAGAGATACTAGCAATTTTAGGGTACGCTTTTCAATCATGCAATCTTTTATTTGCTACATTTCACCTGTAACAATGGCACTATGACGAGCACCACATGACACGATCTTAGCATGCTTATTTTCCAGAATAGAATCCTCCACCAATTTTGGTAAAGTCTAGATATAGAAAAATAGAGAAAAAAATATTAGAAGACAATATGTTAATAATATTGATAAAATAGTGATTCCAGAAATTATAATACACAGCATCATGATATACTGATCTTAGCATACCACAGATTGATCATCACCGGTTCCCAGCTGCCCAAATTGATTTCCTCCAAAAGCATAGACATCTCCATCCTTAGATATGCAAAGAGTGTGCCATAATCCAGCACTAACTCCTTCTATCTGAATACCTCCCAATGATTCCACAAAGGTGGGTCTAAGCATATCATCAGTACTTCCTTGTCCGCACTGCAGCCAACAAAATCATTAATTAGTAAATCTCTTAAACACCACCCGTAAATAAGAACAAGCTGATCTAATTAGAACCCCGTCGTCTCACAAAGCATTTCATATGTATAGAAAAGGGCAACATGCAGTTGTATGTATGTACAAATTATCTTTGACATGCAGATGAATATTGCATGCTTCTCAAAATCATCTAAGTTAAAACATAAAAATATACTTATAGCAAATGTATAGTTGCCGGTGTGTATACTCTATAGCAAACTAGTTATGTTTGTAACCACAGCACATTATCTTGAACAAGGATACATTTTCCAAAATCAAGGTATGAACCAAGGTTGCCAAACTAGGAAGCGGAAGCGGGAAACGATACGGGAAGCGGAAGCGAGAAGCGAGGCATTTTAAAATTTATACGAAGCGGGAAGCGAAGTTTCAATTTAAAAGCGAAATATAAATAAAAAATGAAGCATTATGGAATCAAACAAGAAACAAATAAAAACTAAAATAAAATTGATCATTCTTATATTTCATGATTTTTCTGTAAAAGAGTTAATTTTTTGTTAAAATCTAACAATGATGATTACCAATTTAAAGAAAGTACATGGAAAGTGAGTGAAAGCGTGATAGAAAATACAAGAAAAAGATGAAAAGAAACGTGAGAAAAGTATATAGAATGCATAGACCATGTGTATGAGAAGCATAGAAAAAGCGTGGGGGAATCGAGCTTCCCATGAAGTTTCGGAAGTGAGGAGTATCGCGCTTCTGAAGCGAATTTCCGGGAAGCGAGCTTCCCACCTACCTAAGAAGCTTCCGGTAACTCTGGTATGAACATAAAAACCCAGAAATTCTATCATTTTAGGATATCCCTGGAAAAGGAAAAGCATGCACCTAAAACTAGACATTTAGGCATATAAGAATAGTTTTTATAAAAACCAGCATTGATCTTTTGAAAGAATAATAATTCTTGGAATAAATAAACCAGGATATGTGTCTGAGAGTATCCCCTGCAACAAAAAAAAAAATAAAGTGAAGTTTTGAGTCAAATCAAATGTATTACGAGAGAACAAAGTTGAAACCTAGTATACATGTTTTTGGATATAAGATCACCAGAACAGAGACATCCTTTTTACTTTGGAATTCTAGTCTTTAATAATTATGAGTAGGAATATTTTTATCCAACACACATAAAATGTGAGAGATGATAACTCTAGCTTACCTTAATGCATCTGTTTTTCTGTTGTATTAGATCTTTACATCATCAGGTCACTAAAACTATGGATCAGCTTTCTAAGACCAATTTAAACAAAATTGAAAGAAAACTACAGTTAGGGAAGTCCTGTTTGTGCACTTTATATCAAAATCATTGTTGAGTACAGAATGCTTTTACTTTTAACTGGTAATCAATCTTTCCTTCCAAAAAACAAAACTAATTTCTGGTAATTAATTCAACATATTGCTACCTTGACAGGAATGAATTTCAAAAGCAAAGACCATAAGATTCTTTTTACATTAGACATGCAACTTCACCTTCACTCACATTCTTAGCCTAGGGGTTATGAATAGAAGATTCAACCTATACCTCAACTAACAATGAGCCAATGTAAGTTCTATTCCACATTCAATAGGTAGTGATAGATAGTGATGTACTTCATTTGTCTTACTTCGTAAGTCTCTCTCAAAATAGCACACCACATGTTTTTTATCTTAAGCTTCCTTTAGTTGATCAATGTTTATTTTTATAGTGCTTCCAAACGCTTCGGAATCACACAATCTTTTACTTTGTGGAATCCTGTTAATATATATATATATATGTCACATGGGTGCGGGTGCGACACGGGTGCGGCGCAATTCCAAAAAATTTGGACACGGGGACTCGGCTATATATATATATATATATATATATATATATATATATATATATATATATTAAAAAATATATATTATAAATATATATATTTTAAATATTATAATTATATATATATAACAATAAATTAACACATAAAGATTGTAAATTTTAAAGCAAAAAAAAAAGCAATTCTTAACAACACAAACTTACCAAAATATAACACATAAAGAAGCTTGTGAGTGTGATAAACAACAAAACTTATCATAAATATGCATCATCGTCTGAATTAGAAGGAGGAACAGGATCGAGGTAGTCCATGTTGAGAGTATGTAAATTATGTTCTCCCTCCAAGTCAAAATCTTCTGGATTTACATCCCAATTCTTGGATGGTCCACAACTGCATCAAAAAATCACTATATTAGTATCTAACTTAAAACTTCGAATACAAATATGAAATATTTAAATATAAACTTTGAATACAAAAAAAAAAAGTACCTATACTCTTCTTTGGTGCGGCGAGAAATTAATCGTAGATTTGAGTGAACATATACCAAATCCTCTGCTCTTTTACTAGTGAGTTTGTTTCTTTTAATGTTGTGAATTTGAGCATATGTACTCCAATTTCTTTCACAACAAGATGATGTAGCAGGTTGGGATAACAACTTCATTGCAAGACGTTGCAGATTTGGTGTCTCTGATCCATATGTTGTCCACCAATTAAAGGGATCTTCCTCGTCCCTTGCCACAAGTGCTGCTAAAGAATCAAATCTTCCAGTAGAAAACTTGCCAAACTCACTATTTACAACCTTAAACATGTGAGGATCATTAAAAACTCTTCCCAAATATATCATTCTATTTCTTGATATCTCAGGATCTTCATTTGGAGAAACACGACTAACACCTGTTGTCAACCATTTTTTTGCATAGTATTTTGGATTGAGAGAGTGTGCCATGCAATGCAAAGGTGTATTGCTTTTATCCCATTTTCTCACTAAAACTGAATGTACATGATTGTAAAATTCTAAATCATCAAGTGCAATATCTTTCTTCTCATGTTTAAAAATGATACTTTGAACTTTTTCAATCATATTGTCCCACATTTCATAAATTCTATGAAGCATGGGTACATCTCTGTCAACTTCTCTCAGCATTTCCCAAATAGGCTCTGTAAATTCAACAAAATATGTAATTTTATCCCACCAAAAATCATCACAGATGCATTTTTTGATAGCTTGAGCCTTGACATCATCTTCAGTACGATAAAAATCTCAATCTTGATCAGCCACCATCATCATCAATGCATTCTTGAGTTGCTTAATTCTTTTTATCATAACAATTAGAGAAGCAAAACGAGTTTCAGCAACTTTCAGTAACTTGAGATCAGAATGCCTATTAAATATAGAAAGGGCATGATGATGGTTTACAACAAAATTTCTAATATTTTGAACATCATGCTCTATTTTCTCAATCCATAAGCACATTTCATGTGCATGTGCATCATCTTTTGATGGATTGCATATACTCTTAAGTGCCAAATTTAAACTGTGTGCTGCACAAGGAGTCCAAAAAATATGTGAATATGTATCTTCACTTGCCAAATTCATTCCTGCACGACTGCAAACTGGAGCATTGTCAGTAATGATTTGCACCACACTTTCTTCACCCACTTCTTTTATCACTTCAACAAATAATCTCTTTAAATATTCAGCATCTTTATACTCTCCAGATGCATCAACAGTCTTCAAAAAGATTGGCCCATTTAGTGAGTAAGCAATGAAGTTTATCAGTGGTCGCCTTTGTATATCAGTCCACCCATCAGAAACAATCGACACTCCATATCGTTTCCATGCAAATTTTTGGGTCTCTAGCAAGTCTTCAATTCTATTTTTTTCCTCTGCAAGAATGACTGTTCTTAGTTTTTCTGAACTAGGAGGCACATAACCACTCAAATTGCAATTAGCCAAAGATGTAATCATATCTTTCAGTATGGACTTCTAGCTACATTAAAAGGAATTGAGCTTGAGTAAAAGAATCGACCAATCTTTTTATCAATTTCTGCTCTTGCCATGTTTTTGAATGACGCTTGTATTGTTTTATTGCTTTCCATCTTTCTTTTCTTTAAAAGCTCTTCTTGTGTATCACTAGCAGTAGAAAAAGTCAAATTAATCGAATCGCTTTTCATCTCTGCAATTTTCTTCTTTTCAGCTTCCTCTTGTTCTTTTTTTAATTGCTTTAACATGTCTTTGTCAACCCCAGAACATGCCCTAATTCCTTGACCACGAATATGCAAAAGATGTGCTTTCACACGCGTATAAGAACCTGTGAAAACAGTCTTACATAGATTACAATGAAACTGCACATTCCCACCACCACCACTACTAGCTTTTATCCCTTTTGTCACAAGCCTCCAAAGTGGTTGAGAAACATCTAATTCAGGGTTAGAACTTGAACCAAATGTATTGACACTACCGCTAAAACTCGCCATTATATCTGAAAAGTGAAAACTGAAAAGAAAATAATTAAATAAGTAAATAAAATAAAGTTAATAAAACAGGGAATATTGGAGGGGCCGAGCCCCTCTTCTGCGAGCAGAGGGTGCAGGGAGGGTGGCCGAGCCCCTCCTCTGCGAGCAGAGGGTGCAGGGAGGGGCCGAGCCCCTCCCCTGCGAGCAGAGGGTGCAGGGAGGGGGGCCGAGCCCCTCCCCTGCGAGTAGAGGGTGCAGGGAGGGGGGCCGAGCCCCTCCTCTGCGAGCAGAGGGTGCAGGGAGGGGGGCCGAGCCCCTCCCCTGCGAACCGAGGGTGCAGGGAGGGGGGCCGAGCCCCTCCCCTGCGTGCAAAGGGTGCAGGGAGGGGGGCCGAGCCCCTCTTCTGCGTGCAAAGGGTGCAGGGAGGGGGGCTGAGCCCCTCCTCTGCGAGCAGAGGGTGCAGGGAGGGGCCGAGCCCCTCCCCTGCGAGCAGAGGGTGCAGGGAGGGGGGCCGAGCCCCTCCCCTGCGAGCAGAGGGTGCAGGGAGGGGGGCCGAGCCCCTCCTCTGCGAGCAGAGGGTGCAGGGAGGGAGGCTACGAGCAGGGTCGACATACCTGACGGAGGGGGAGACGGTGGCTGCCTGTCGCCGGAGTTCGGATCGCCGGCGTGGTTGCAGGAGAAAGCTGCAGGGGCTGAGGGGGAGAGGCAAAATCGAGAGGGTAAGCCCCTCTCCCTGTCGATAAACCCCTTTTAGGGTTCGGTTGCCAAAAAAAATTGGATCTGGGTCGGGTTTGGACCTGACCCGACCCGGATCCAAAACAAAATTTAAAACTCGAACTGGACAATTTTGGACTCGGTCAAAGTTGACCGAGTCCAAAATGTGGTCGGACTCGGCCCGGACTCGTTGACCGAGTCCGACTCGGAGTTGACCGAGTCCGGGCCGAGTCCGTGCGTGTCGACGTGGGTGCGGCAACCCTTTAGCCGAGTCCGTGTGACATAGATATATATATATATATATAGTTTGTAGTTCATATAGTAGGATTTATGTAATTTTTTCTTTTGTTTCTTTATTGTAATAGGGACTGTTCATTAGGGACAGTATTGTCTTTTTATTTTTATTTTTGCTTTTGTTTATTTGTTGTAATAGGGACTGCCCATTAGAGGCAGTATTGACCTTTATTTTTAGCCATTGGGATGCCCAACTAGCTGTTGGACTAGCCCATTGGCTAGTTGAGCCAGCCTTCTCCTCATCCTCTTTGTATATTGTTGAGAATCAAAGCGAAGGACGATCTGTTTTCTGTAACCTGCAAAGATGAGAGTTAATCGGAGAGAACAATCCGCAGAAAGATATTCTGCCTGTTTTCTACTCATGTTTGTTGTTCTGCTAGTGTTTGCTGCTGCTCACGTTCACTGCTATGCTCGAGGTTGTTGCTCGTTTATTGCTAGCGTCGGTTGTTTGTGTCATCAGCATAACAGGGAATGTTCAGGTTCTCTGAGGTGATCATTGGTTGCTTTTTTTTATGGAGAAGAACAGAGACACAATGGTCGATAGTAGTGTCACCTTTTCAGGAAATTTGATCGACAGTAAGGTTGGTTGTTCTGATCAAAATTATTTACTTAAAACCACCTATTCTCAACATATATAAATGTGGGTACCACATTCATTTTATGCTTTTCTTAAGCATTTGATGATAATAAAATATATAATTGTTATGCGTGTTTTCAGCCCTTCAGTGGCTTTGCTTGTGGTATCTACTGAGGCCTTGTATTTTCCCATAATGGCTTCGTGTATTTGACAATGTGTATACTTATATCATTCCAGCATTGAACCCTAACCTTCCTTCTTACCTCCTCCACTATCATCAGCTCATATATTACATTCACAGAAATTTGAAAAAATAAATATACTATCATCAAGCCAGTTCATATATTCTGTTACGTCAAAAACAAATAAAGATAACTAACTAAGTTCCATATGTTCAAACAATACAACAACAACAACTACTACGCCTTCATCCCAAAACAATTGGGGTCGGCGATATGAACCAACAAAGAAAATCATTCTGGGTCTTCCACATGAATCCTTCTCCTCCAATCATTTCTATCCAATGCCATGTCCTCGGTGAGGTTCAAAGCATTCATATCCTTTCCTATCATCTCCATCAAAGTCTTCCTAGGCCTACCCCGACCTCTTTTAACTAATATATTTTCCCGTTTCTCCATCCTTCTAACTGGAGCATCATTAGGCCTTCGTCGAATATGTCCAAACCACCCAAACGATTCTCTCTCATCTTATTTTCAATGGGTGCAACGCCTACCTTCTTACGTATCTCCTCGATCCGAATCTTATCTTTTATTGTAATTTCACACATCCATCTAAGCATACGCATCTCAGCTACACTTATTTTTTAAATATGATGTCTCTTGGCGGCCCAACATTCCGTACCATATAGTAAAGCGGGCCTAATAGTCGTCCTATAAAACTTTCCCTTCAACCGCAATGGCATTCTACGATCGCACAACACTCCAGTTGCACTTTTCCATTTCATCCACCCAACCTTTATCCTATGATTTACATCTCCATCTAAGTCACAGGGACTCGGCAAAACAGGTGCCGCACCCGCGTCGACGCGACGCGACGCGGGTGCGCGTGCGGCACTGGGTGCGGTCAACACAACCCTGAGTGCGGTCAATGCACCCAGGGTCATTTTTGTCCACTGTTTTGGCGTTAAAAAAAATCCCTGATGAAAAGGAGGATTAGGGCAATTTTTTTTTTTGCCCTAATCTCTCCTCTCCTCTCCTCTCCTCTCCTCTCCCCCTGAGCTCGAGCTCTCTCCTATCGACGCGCCAGCTCCACCTCCCAGGCTCCTCTCAGCTCCTCCTCTCCTTTCGCAGGTATGTACCCTCTCTCACTCTCTTCTTGGGTTGGCAGGGGAGGGGTCGAGCACCCCCTTCCCTTCTCGCTCTCTTGTTAGGTCGACGGGAAGGGACCAAGCCCCCCCCCCCCTCTGGCTCTCTTTTTGGGAATATAAAAATGCAGAGTATTTGAAGGGATTGTTTATAGAAGTGATAAAAGAAGTGGGTATCAGAAAGTGGTACAAATCATTACAGACAACGCTCCAGTTTGTAAAAGTGCAACGTTAAGTTTGGAGAGTGGGTACCCTCATATTTTTTGGACTCCCTATGTAGCACACAGCTTAAATCTAGCCCTAAAAAGCATATGCAACCCCAAAGAAAAAGAAAATTCACAAGCATATGCTTTATGTTCATGGATTGAAGATTTAGAAAGAAATGTCAAAAGCATTAAGAATTTTGTTGTTAACCACCATTATGCTAATGCTATATTTAATAGGCATTCTGATTTGAAATTGTTGAAAGTCGTTGAAACACATTTTGCGTCCATCATTGTGATGATGAAGAAGATTAAAAGAGTGAAGAATGCTTTGATTAACATGGTGACTGATGAAAATTGGACATTCTATCGTGTTGATAATGATATCAAGGCTCAAGAAATTAAAAAATTCATTCTTGATGATGAGTTTTGGGACAGAGTGATATACTTCATTCAATTTACGCAACCTATTTGGGAAATGTTAAGAGAAGTTGATAAGGATGAGCCCATGCTTCACAGAGTTTATGAAATGTGGGATAATATGATTGAAAAAATACAAGCTATAGTTTTTAAGCATGAAGAAAAAAATCCTGCATTGGATGATTCAGATTTTTTTAATCATATTCATTAAATTTTAGTCAGAAGATGGGATAAGAGCAACACTCCTTTGCATTGCATGGCACATTCTCTTAATCCAAAATATTATGCAAATAAGTGGCGGGATGGTGGTATTGGTCGTGTCCCTCCAAATTTAGACCCAGAGCTATCAAGACATAGAAATACGTGTATGACAAGACTTTTTCCAGAAGCATATCTTCTACATCAAGTCACAGAAGAGTTTGAAAAATTTTCATCTTCGAGATTATATGGACTGGCATTATTCGCGAGAGAAGAAGATAATATAGATCTTATCACATGGTGGTCAACATTTGGATCAGAAACACCTCTTCTCCAACGTCTTGCATTAAGATTGTTATCGCAACCTGCTAGTTCATCTTGTTGTGAAAGAAATTGGAGCACATATTCTCAAATCCACAACATGAAGAGAAACAAACTCAGCAAGCGTGCAGAGGATTTAGTATATGTTCATTCAAATCTTCGATTACTTTCGCGAAGCAATAATGAATACAGGTACTAATTTGCTCTCTTAGTTATTTGATTATTTCTTAGTTTTCATTTAAATATACTTGTATTGTATTTATCATTTTCAAATTGGGTTTATAACGCAGACTAGAAACATCCAAATTTTGGGATGTAAACCCAAAAGAGTGTGATTTCGAGGGAGAACATGATTTCAACATAACAAACATGGATTTAGCTGAGCCCAGTATTCCTTCTAATGATGCATTTGATGATGAAGAAGAAAATTATTAACATCCATTACTTCATCAGGATATACTTTGGTATGTAATTTAGTTTTTTTATACTTTACTTATTTGATTGATATTTAGGTCGATTTATGTAATTGCTTTACTTATTTGATTGATAATTTGATATTTAGGTTGATATACTGCATGCATGATGAATCATATTATGACAATGTTAACTGTTAAATGTTAAACTGTTAAAACTTCAAAATTATATATATATATATAAATTTTTTTTACATTTTTCCCCTGTCGCACCCCCGCACCCAGGTTTTTTGGAAGTGTCGCATCCCCGCACCCATGTGACATAGATATCCATCAATTTCTCTATACTTTTGAATGATAGATCTCAAATATTTGAAACAATCATCCACCGGTATTTTTTGCTCACCAAGCTTCACTACACTCCCATCACTACTTCGTTGCTTACCAAACCGACATTCCATATATTATGTCTTACTCTTACTCAACTTATAACCTCTTGCTTCCTATGTCTGTCTCCATAATTCTAACTTAGCATTAACCCCAGCTCTAGACTCATCAATCAAAATAATATCATCAGCAAACAACATACACCATGACACATTTTCTTAAATTGATCTCGTAAGCTCATTCATCACTATAGCAAATAGGAAAGGGCTTAAAGCAGATCCTTAATGTAAGCCAGCCGTTATAGGAAAATTGGTTGTCACCCCTCCATAAGTGCGGACATTGGTTACTACTCCTTCATACATATCCTTAATTATACTAATGTACTTGAGAGAAACACCTTTCTTCATCATTGTCCACCAGAGAACGTCCCTAGGTACTCTATCGTATGCCTTCTCCAAATCAATAAAAACCATATGCAAATCTTTGTTCCTCTCTCTATTTCTCTCAATAAGTTGTCTAAGAAGATGTATAGCTTCCATAGTTGATCTTCCAGGCATAAAACCAAATTGATTCTTCGATATCATGACAACCTAGACTCAATCACCCTCTCCTAAAGTTTCATAGTATGAATCATGAGTTTTATACCACGATAGTTTGTGCAATCTTGTATATCACCTTTATTCTTATATAGAGGCACCAAAGTACTCTACTTCCACTCATTAGGCATCTTATTTTTCCGCCAAATCTTGTTAAAAAGATTTGTCAACCATTCTAAAACTTTCTCTCCCAAGCATTTCCAAGCCTCGATAGGTATACCATCGGAGCCAACTGCCCTTCTTGATTTCATTTTCTTCAAAGCCTCTGCAATTTCTTTCTTTTGAATCTTGCGCATTAAGTCACAATTCATCTCATAAAAAAGAATGGGCAAGTCTCCAAGATCCTAAGCATGACTTTCATTAAATAGCTTATCAAAATAATCTTTTCATCTCTCCTTAATCTCCTCATCTTTGACTAAAACCCTGTGTTTCATCTTTGATACATCTAACCATACCCAGATCCCTCGATTTTCTATCTCTCATCTTTGCAAGCCTATAAATATCCTTCTCGCCCTCTTTGGTATCCAACTTGTCATAAACCTCCTTATATACCTTATTTTCTTATTATTGTTTAAACAATAATAAGAAAATAAAAGGGTTTCATTACCGATCCTTTTTCTTTTCATGTCAAAAAAGAAAAAAGAACAATAAATCCCAAATGAAGTCAAAAGGAATAAAACCATGGATGAGGAAGACAAGACAGGTTTTTTGATGCAAACAGATACATGGTAACAAAACAAGGAATTTAGTTATTTGCCTTCTTTTATCTCTTCATGTAAAAATATAACAATTTAAAGAACGGCGAGCTTCAATCAAAGTTTATTTTCATATATTGTAAGTAACTGTCATTGCATACTTCAACACTACAAAGCTGTATTGTGCATGTTCCTCACGATCATTCACTTCCACAAATACGCATAGAGAGAGAAAGAAGAAGAAGGAAAGAGGCATTTGGTGCACAATTCATTTCAATTGATACCACTACTTAATTACATTGTTAAAATATATATATATTTTTTTTCAGTTATATCTTTTTGTATTGCTCACTAGGGGCATTTTGGTCTTTTTATACCCTTGTAATTAGAACTGTCCACTAGGGACAGCTGGTTTTTTGTATTTTTTCTTTTCATTTTATTATTGGACCAAGGCTCTTTGGTCTTTAACCATAGAGCCATTGGTGATCTCCCAAAGACTCTATGAGAGCCCCCCCTTGGTCCCCACTTTGTATAAATAGGGGTCGTTAGCCCCTTTTGTTTCTTAAGATTTTCTTAAGAATTTAATATATTAATTTTTATTACTATTGTGTTGTTACTCCACTTTAAGTGTGAGTTTTGTGTAGCCCTTTGTGGCTTCTTGTATCTTTCTCGTTAGTGGCTTCTTGCTTGTGTATGCACTCTTTGTAGCCCTTTGTGGCATTTCTCTTGTGCACTTGTGTTTCATTACATAGTATCAGAGCCCCTTGGTGTTTGACACTCTTGCGCCTCAACTTATTGTTCTGTGTGTGTGATTGTATAGCTTATATTCTTTTCCTCTCTCCTTTTCTCTTCTTCTGGCCGACAACAGTGCAAAGATAAATCTCTCATTCAAATTGAATAGAATCAACTATAGAATGTGGGCAGCCGCTATAGAGAACAACATCAAAGGCAAGAAACTTTGGGGTTATGTATGTGGTTCCCAAACCATAATTGAAGCTCACCAAAAAAGAGGGAGGTCAAGAAAAACCTTGAGTGATGAAAAAAAAATGGTTTAAAACTATCAATCCAAGATAGAAGATTGCGAGAATGAACATGCTAAGATACTAGCATTGTAATGAAATATGCGGAAAAGAAAAGTATGTCCTACAATGGACATTCACACATAGAAATCAAAGAACAAGTCCAAAGGAGGACATACACAAAGGCCAATAATGGCTAGAAAGCATAAAATCTTATAAATGCACTAAAGGGCTTGAAGAAGCCACACATTACAAAGGGGGAGACCCCACTTATTTATAGGCAAGAGAAAAGTGAGGGAGAGTTAGAGAAAAGCAAGAGAGAGGGACCATTGGGAGTCCCAACAAGGAGTCGTTGGGCTCCCAACGGTCACAATTGTGACCGTTGGGGGCCCAACGACTCTTTGTTGGGGCCCCCAATGGTTGTGCATTAAATGCACAAAAAGTACAATAAAAAAACAGAAAAAAAAATAAGGAAAAGAGAAAAAGAAAAAGGAAAAATAGAAGAAAAAGAAAAAGACTAAAATGCCCCTATTGGGCGAGTTTACAGAACTACCCCTTATCGGGTAATGTATGATAAATATATTTATATATATAGATATATATATATATATAAATATATATATTACATATATTTTAACACCCTCCCTCAAGCTTTACGGGGATACAACGGAAAGCTTGTTGAGAATAAACATGAAGCGAGGAGCAGCAAGAGCTTTGGTGAAGAAATTCGTCAACTGGTACTCGGATGTGACGTAGGGCAGTGCTATGGTTCCTTTTAGGTACTCATCTCGAACATAGTGGCAATCCATCTCAATGTGTTTAGTACGCTCATGGAAGGTGTGGTTGCTTGCAATATAAATAGCACTCTTGTTATCGCAACACATCTTCGAAGGATTTGAGATGACGATGCCCATATCACAAAGGAGACTTCTAAACCACACAAGCTTCATGGTTGTAGTGGCCATTGCACGATATTCCGCTTCAGTTGAGGATAATGATACTTTATGCTGCTTCTTGCATCTCCAAGAAATCATAGTCACCTAAGAAAACACAAAAACCAGTAGTTGAGACTCTATCATTGAGATTCCCTCCCCAATCAGCATCTGTATAAGCAATTAAATCAAGGGATGATGAAGAGGAAAGAAAAACTCCCTTAGTTATGGTGTTTTTAATATATCTGACAATCCTTAAGATTGCACTCATGTGCACAATTGTAGGTGCATGTTGAAACTGACTGACGGAGTGAACTGCATGATCTATGTCTGGCCGAGTGATGGATAAGTATGTCAGAGACCCAACGAGTTGACGATAGGGAGTAGGGTTCTCGAGAAGTGTCCCATCTTCCAGCCTTAGCTTTGCATTGATAACCTCAGGGGTTTCTGTCTTCTTATCATCCGAAATTTCAGACTTGGAGCAAATGTCAGCAGCAAGTTTCATCTGAGAGAGAATATATCCTCGGAGAGAATATGCAACTTCAATACCTAGAAAATATCTTAAGAAACCAAGGTCAGACATGTCAAAATTTTCTTTTAAAATTTTCTTAATATCATGGATTCCTTGCTCATCACTTCCAGTGATGATCATATCATCAACATATAGTAGTAGAATAACTACAGAAGACCCTGCACTTTTCACAAATAACGCAGTGTCAGTATAACATGAACGAAAATTTAAGCTAGTCATTACATTGCTAAATCTGTCATGCCAAGCCTTTGGAGCTTGTTTTAACCCATATAGAGCCTTTTTTAGTTTAAGAATTTTGTTTTCTCCAATAGATACTCCTGGCGGAGGATCCATATAGACCTCTTCACTTAGTTCGCCATTAATAAATGCATTTTTAACATCCAATTGATAGATAGGCCATTTTTTAACAGATGCAACCGCAATAAGAGTCCTAACACTATTCATTCTGGCTACGAGAGCAAAGATTTCTTCATAGTCTATTCCGTACTCTTGAGCATATCCTTTGGCTACCAACCTAGCTTTATAACGTTCTAATGACCCATCACTTTTAGTTTTAATCTTGAAGACCCGTCTACATCCAATAGACTTCTTCCCAGTGGGTAATGAAGTTATTTCCCAAGTTTTAGCCTTTTCAAGGGCACTAAGTTCTAGTTTCATGGCCTCAACCCATTGAGGAATGTTTTTTGCTTCATTGTAGTGTGATGGTTCATGATAAGTGTGTAATGCAATTAGGCATGCCCTATATTTAGGTGTTAGTGACTCATAGGAAACAAACCTATTAGGAGGATTGGAGATTCGGCTAGATCTCCTTAAAGAGGTTTCTTCTATATTGGAATTTTGAGAATATTTTTCTAAAGCGCTTATGAGAGTTTCTTGACCACGCCTAGCATAGGTTTGGATTGACCTATTTTCAAAATCATTACTTCTATTTTCAACATTACTAAGAGGAGTATCATCTAAATCATTAGGAACATCCTCTACGTGAGGAGTCACATCTTCTTGAGAGAGAAGATCAAATAAGAAAGCATATTCGCTTTCATCAATATCTTTATTTTTCTCAAAACCATTCTCATTTTCTAAAAAGGTAACATCTTTGAATACATATAGTTTGTTGCTTTTGGGGTCGAAGCACCTAAAACCTTTTTTATTTTTTCCGTATCCTAAAAACACACATTCGATAGCTTTGGGAGACAACTTATCTCTTTTATGTGTGAGGACAAAACACTTACACCCAAAAATTCTTAATCTATTAAAATCGGGTGTTCTTTCAAAGAGTTTTTCATATGGAGATATATTTTGTAAGGATGAGGATATCATTCTATTTATCAAATAAGTGGAAGTTAAGGCGGCTTCGGCCCAATAGCATTTTGGAATTTCTTTGGAAATGAGAAGAGTCCTAGTGGTTTCCAAGATGTGTCTATGCTTCCTTTCGGCTAGACCGTTTTGTTGGGGAGTCCTAGGACATGACCTTTGATGACAAATGCCATTGGTTTCTAAGTATTCTTGAAATTCATTTGATAGATATTCTCCACCGGAATCGGATCGAAGAATGGAAATATTAGTTGAAAATTGATTTTTGACAATCATATGAAATTTCTTAAAGAAATTAAAAACTTCGGATTTTAGGTTGAGAAAATAGATCCACACATATCGAGTGAAATCATCAATGAAAGTAACATAGTAAGAATATCCTCCTTTTGATATGACCGGAGAAGGACCCCAAACATCCGAATGAACTAATTCAAAGGGTCTTTTGGACACAAATATTCTCTTTGGAAAAGAGGTGGATTTCATTTTTTCAAAAATACAACTCTTGCAAACAAAATGTTTCTCATTACAAAATTTCTTTCCAAACGGAAAGGAGTACATTTTTTAGAAGCTTGGATGTCCAAGTCTTTGATGCCAAGTTTCTATATTTTTATCTTGGACATGATTACAAAATGAGTTGATGGGAAGTTTCAAATGGTTCATGTAGTAGAGATCTCCCCTCCTATGGCCTTGCCCAATCCGCTTCCCGGACTGGAGATCCTGTATAGAGCAACCCTTGGTTGAGAAGGAGATTTTACATCCATGATCACATATTTGAGAGACGGATAAAAGATTTAAATTAAGTTGAGGTACTACTCTTACATTTGGCACAAAAAAATCTTTTGAAAAGTCTAAGTTCCAAAACTTTTAACTTGTAAAGAGGTACCATCGGCGGTTGAAACAAAAGAATTTTTGGAGTTGCTACATACATTGGATAGTCCATTTTCAATAGGGGTCATATGAAAAGATGCTCCAGAATCAAGAATCCAAGAGGGCGTACCTGAAGGAGAAGAAGAGGCAATGGCGGCTCCCGAAGTTGATGGCGATTTGAGTAGAATTTGAAGTGCTTCGGATAGTTGAGCAAGGGAAAAGGACTCTTTCCCTTTCATTGGCTCCTCCTTTTGTGGGATTTCTTCAATAATAGCAACTTTCCCTTTTGGAGGTTCGTTTATCTTTGGACAATTAGGTCTTATATGACCCGGTTCTTGACAATGATGGCAAATGGCTTTCCTATAATTGCCATTATAGTTGTTTTGCCTCCCAAAGTGTGGAGGCTTATATGCTTTCATATGATTGTCGGGTTTAGATACGGCAAGAACTTCATCTCCTCCTTTAATCATGCCAAGACGTGTTTCTTCTTGGCATATTTCGGCTATGGCATCTTCCAATGGAAGCGGTTTTGACCTATGAAGAAGGGAGGACCTAACTTGTTCATATTCGGGCCTAAGCCCATGTAAAAATTGGAAAAAGTGTTCTTTTTCCATTTATTCTCTTCGCATCTCCACATCTTCACTAGATACCCATTTGGGTTCAAGAAGGGATAGCTCATCCCATAAAGGTCCAAGAGTGCTATAGTAATCTCTTACACTCATTACACCTTGCTTAATGGTACGGATTTTTTCTTGGATAAAAAATTGACGAGCAAGGTCTTTTTGGGTATACATACCTTTCATAAAGAACCATGCTTCATTTGCTAGGCGGAATTTAGCCATGTTGGCGCAAATCTTTAGCTCCACGTTGTTCATGAACCATGCAAGAATTTTTGCATGCTTACTTTCCCAATCTTCTACCTTGGATTGGTGATCTTCAATAGCCTTCATGCGAGCATTTCCTTCTAGAGCTTTTTCTTGATCACCATCAATTTTTGTAAGTTGAAGTTGAGGTTCTCTAATGGTGCCCATAACATATCCCCAAAGCTTTTTACCTTTGAGGTTGTTCTCATTGGCGGCGGCCCACATCATGTAGTTAGTACCATTAAGCTTGAAGGAGAGATCAATCTTTTGTTCTCCTTCCATTATATAATCAAGAATGGAGGACAAACAAAGAGAGAGATAAAACAAGACAACTAGCTATATGAATAAAGAGCACAACTAAGGCTCTGATACCATGTAATGAAATATGCGGAAAAGAAAAGTATGTCCTACAATGGACATTCACACATAGAAATCAAAGAACAAGTCCAAAAGAGGACATACACAAAGGCCAATAATGGCTAGAAAGCATAAAATCTTATAAATGCACTAAAGGGCTTGAAGAAGCCACACATTACAAAGGGGGAGACCCCACTTATTTATAGGCAAGAGAGGAGTGAGGGAGAGTTAGAGAAAAGCAAGAGAGAGGGACCATTGGGAGTCCCAACAAGGAGTCGTTGGGCTCCCAACGGTCACAATTGTGACCGTTGGGAGCCCAACGACTCTTTGTTGGGGCCCCCAATGGCTGTGCATTAAATGCACAAAAAGTACAATAAAAAAACAGAAAAAAGAAATAAGGAAAAGAGAAAAAGAAAAAGGAAAAATAGAAGAAAAAGAAAAAGACTAAAATGCCCCTATTGGGCGAGTTTACAGAACTACCCCTTATCGGGTAGTGTATGATAAATATATTTATATATATATATATATATAGATATATATATATATATATATTACATATATTTTAACAAGCATGTGTTAGACATTATTTTTTACAAGAAAAAGTGAGAAATACTAAGCAAGGTGACATAATTGTTAGAGACTATTATAGTACTTTGTCTCCTCTATGGGATGAACCTACCCTTCTTAAACCTAAATGAGAATAAAGTGCTATTAAAATGAGGCAACGGCAAATGGAAAGAGAAAGATTCTTCTAATTTCTACATGGCCTCCATCCCGAATTTGAACTAAGAGGATCCTTACTTACAGGACTTCTCCTCCTCTTAATGAAGCTTTTGCAGAGATTTGCCAAGAAGAAACTCACTTTGCTATAAGCAAAGATAGTGATGAAGTACATGCACTTTCTAGGCCCAGGAATAATATGAGGACATATAAACCTCCTCATTTGTAAAAAATAACTATATTGGAGGAAGGAAACTTGTATGTCACTTTTTCAATGAGCCAAGACATATCAAACTCAATTGTCCCAAGCTTAAGTGGGAAGTGGCTTCCATTGGAGAAATGCCCCCCAAAGCAAATAAAGAATCAAAGAAAGATGGAGACATTAAAGCATTCATTGCTCAACTTATGGAAACTCTCCAACAATTTATGAAAAACTCCTCTACTCCATTTATATTCAGTGTCGTGGTCTCATCACCTCCTCGAATGTCTTCTTGGATCATTGATTTGAGTGCGTCGTTCTATATGACTTCGAATGCATCTCTTTTATCCAAACAAAATACCAACTCTTTCAAATCTTTTGTTTCTATCGCCGACGAAGCATCCTAAGATGTTAAAGGTATAGGAAATCTTGAAAAGTTTTAAGCAAAAACAAAGATTTTTTTGTTCCAAAAATTAGAATCATTCATAAACTCAACTTAAATCTTTGTTTTGGTTTCTCAAATATCGGATCATGGTTGTAAGGTCTCTTTCTTATCTACGGATTGCTCTTTGCATGATATCTGGTCCGGGAAGCTGATTGGGCAAGTCATAGGAGAGGAGACCTATATTATATGGATTTTTTTACTTTACCTTCCAAATTTTTTTGTAATCCAATTCAATATAAGGATGTTATTCCTTGGCACAAAAGACTTGGTCATCATAGTGCCTCTAAATTGTATCTTTTTTCATTCTTGGAGAATTTTGGTAAGAAAAAGAAATTTACTTGCAATAATTGTATTCTTAAAAAAATGCACTCTTACTTTTCCAAATAGTCACTTTGTTTCTTAAAAACCTTTTGAATTGGTGCATTTGGATGCATGAAGGCCAGCACCCGTAATGTCTAAAGGAGAATACTCCTATTATGTTATGTTTATTGATGATTATGCATACTTGGGTTTACTTTCTTAGATTGAAATCTAATGTTTTCTCTATTTTTAAAGCATTTCATTCTCTTATCAAAAATCAATTTCAAACTAATATATTTATTTTTAAATCGAATTCGGCTAGTGAATATATGTTAAATGAATTTTAAAATTATCTTAAGCAAAATAGCATTATTCATCAAAGATCTTGCCCAAAAACCCTACAACAAAACAGACTTGTCAAGAGAAAACATAGGGGCACATTATTGAAACTACAAGGACTCTTCTTTTTTCTAAAGATGTTCCTAAAATTTTTTGGGTTGAAACTGTGCTTAACGCAACATATCTTATAAATAGAATGCCCTCTTCCTCTCTAAAAAACATCTCCCTTTAAAAAATTGTTTAAAATATCACCATATTTCAAAAGGTCAAGAATCATAGGTTGCAAATGTTTTGTCCTATTTTAAGGAAAAGATAAACTCTCACCAAAGGCTCTTGAATGCACTTTCATTGGGTATGGTTAGAATAAAAAAGCATATAGATGTTATGATATTAAAAATAACAAACTTTACATTTTAAGAAATGTGACTTTTTTGGAAGATCAAAATAAATATTAAAAAAATAAACCCAAGGAAGATGTGGATTACTTATTTCTTTTTGACTTATTGCCTAGAGATGTCTCTAATAACTCCACTAATGATATTGGATGCAATGATGAGATTAATTCTCTTGATATTGATGATGATAACTCTCTTAAGGATAACTCCGCTAATGAGAACACAAATATGATGTGTGCATACCCGATGTGAGGGCGGAGAGCATCAAAATGCTCTTGATATATATTCACAAAATCTACCTTTAGAAGAACATTTATAGGAATCCTTATCTAAAAGACCTATTAGGGTTTCTAGACCTCCTCAAAGATTTGTATCCTATGATTTTTTTTCTCCAAAGTATAGAGCATGTTTAATGATGATCCATGCCATCATGAACCTTCAATGTATCATGAAGCTAAGCAATATTCACATTGGGTGGATGCTATGAAATTAGAATTAGAAGCCCTTAACAAGACCAACACTTGGGAAATAGTATCACATCCAAAAGAAAAAAAATATTATAGGGTATAGATAGGTATATAAGGTAAAAACAAAAAGTGATGGATCATTAGAAAGGTATAAAGCTAGATTAGTAGCTAAAGGATACTCTCAAGAATATAAGATTAATTATGAAGAGACTTTTGCTTATGTTAATAAAATGACTAGTGTAAGGACTTTAATAGACTTTGCATCTATAAAACAATGACCTATTTACCAATTAGATGTTAAGAGTGCTTTTCTCAATGGAGATTCTTATGAAGAAATCTATATGGATCCCCTGCCGGGTCTTGTGATTGATAAAGGAAAAATCCTTAAACTTAAGAAGTTTGTTTATGGTCTTAAACAAGCCCCAAAACCTTGGTATGACCGGTTTAGTAAAGTTGTTATTGATAGTGGGTTTGTTTCTTGCTATATTGGCACTGCTTTTATAAAACAATGACCTATTTACCAATTAGATGTCAAGAGTGCTTTTCTCAATCGAGATTCTTGTGAAGAAATCTATATGGATCCCCTGCTGGGTCTTGTGATTGATAAAGGAAAAATCCTTAAACTTAAGAAGTTTGTTTATGGTCTTAAACAAGCCCCAAAACCTTGGTATGACAAGTTTAGTAAAGTTGTTATTGATAGTGGGTTTGTTTCTTGCTATATTGGCACTGCTCTTTTTTTTAAGAATACAAGGAATGTCGTAACTATGTTATTAGTATATGTTGATGACATGATCATAGAAATGATAAAAAGGGCATTGAATTTATTAAAAATGTTCTTAAAAATAATTTTGACATGTTTAACCTTGAGTTTCTAAGGTATTTTTAGGGACTGAAGTTGCACTCTCCTAGAGGATATCTACTTTTCCAAATGAAACTTGCATTTGATATTATTGCAAAGTCTGGGCTAACTAACGAAAAGAAGGTGAAAAATCAGAAGTGATCAATGCTGAAATGAGATCCAATGATAGAACACCTTTAGAGGATCCCACTCCTTATCGTCAATTGATTGAGTCACTAACAGATTTATTTATTATCAGACCAGATATTGTTGATGTTATTCACAGTGCAAGTCAGTTTCAAACTGCACCTACCATTGTTCACATGGTTGTTGTCACGTGAATTATCCAATATCTGAAGAAGACAATAACATAAGAGATTTTCTTATCATCTTCCTTATCTCTTAATTTAATTGCTTATACTGACTCTGATCGGGGTGGTAACTCCAATGATCGACTATTTGCTAGAGGACATTGTATTTTTCTTAGAGTCATTGATCTCATGAAGATGTAAGAAACAACATAAGGTCTTGTTGTCTTCCATTGGAGCTGAATATACGGCAATGGCCACCACTACAGCTGAAATTGTTTGGTTGTGAAGTATGTTCAAAGATATGGGTGTTCTTGTCTCTACGCCTTCGAAATTGTGTTGCGACAACAAAAGTGTGATCTATATTGTCAGCAATCATACCTTCTATGAATAGACCAAGCACATCGAGATGGACTGTCATTATGTTCGTGATGAGTTTCTAAAGAACACCATTGAACTTTCATATGTCACTTCAGAATATCAGCTTGGAGATCTTTTCACCAAAGTTCTGACATCTCCTCGATTCTCCTTTCTTTTGAGCAAATTTTTGATGATCTCACCATAAGTTTGAGGGAGAGTGTTAGAATGTATATATATATATATATATATATATATATATATATATATATATATATATATTCTGTTATATCTTTTTGTATTGCTCACTAGGTCATTTTAGTCTTTTTATGCCCTTGTAATTAGAATTTTCCACTAGGGGGTGTTTTGGTTCTTTGTATTTTTTCTTTCTTTTTTTTTTATTATTTGACGAAGGCCTCTTTGGTCTTTAACCATAGAGCCATTGGGAGCCTCCCCAACGGTCATAAATATGACTGTTGAGGAGCTCCCAACAACTCTATGGGAGCCCCCCTTGGTCCCCACTTTGTATAAATAGGGGTTGTTAGCCCCCTTTGTTTCTTAAGATTTTATTAAGCATTTAATATATTATTTTTTATTATTATTGTATTCTAACTCCACTTCAAGTGTGAGTTGTGTGTAGTCCTTTGTGGCTTCTTGTTTGTGTGTGCACTCTTTGTAGCCCTTTGTGGCATTTCAATTGTGCACTTGTGTTTCATTGCATACATATATATCAAGAAAATTAAAAGAAACTATAGTACCCTTAAAGAAATCAATGAATCGTTTGGATAAGAGCAAAATTAAACACCAAAATCATTTATAGAAAAAATCATGAATCATTCCTAAACTTGGACTTCAGCAATATAAATTTCTACATGGCTGTATCAGGAAAAAACTCAAATTTTTCTTACAATTGAACATTTTATAGATAAACCATTCCTTCAATGTGGTTAGTTCTCGCCTAGTACATCTGGTTAGAAAGTGATATCGTGTACAGAATTTTTTCAAGTTGATCTTTGATTTAGGTAGCACTGGTGTTAGGTATAAACTGAGTCCCATTGAAATAACTTACCTGCCCGTACAATCCCCAGCCAAAAGTCAGCAACGCACCAGTATCTAGAATAAAAAGCAATATAAACTGGTCAATCCAAGTTAACACGCTTCACCCACAATTATGTTGCAAAAGCATTCTGTGACATAACTCAAGAACAATGCTAATGCCAGACAAATTTGATATAAGCTTTATCTAATGTAAAAACTTTACATTAACGCTTCCAGTTTGGCATAATCTGCAGCCACTTCCAAAATTTTAGCTACTTTTTTCAATAATCCAAACAAGCATTTATAATGTCCCCAACTGCTACAGGATATTGCAAATGTAACAGGACCATGATGTTTGTTTTGACTTCTACTCATCATTCACAACCAGGTAGTACTACATAGATTTCTACCATAAGAAATAAAATCTCAATACTGTGATAATACAAGATGCTTAAGGAAATAAAAAGAAGACTTAGTCAAGCTGGAAAAAGAAGTTAGGTGTATGCCTCCTTATTCTATGGATTCACTCAGCCACCCCTTTCTCTTGTTTGGGCTATGTCACATGGATACTCCATTTCTCCCCAACATCCCCCTGTATTGTGTCCCCTTAAATACTAGTCATATAGATATAGGAAACTTCATAAAAATGGCTATATCCCAGTATCTGCAGCCGTATTCATGTGACATAAATTGTGGGAATACAAGATGCACTTCCTTTCTGTTTGGCAGCCAGCATAGCCTTCTCGCAATTTACAGTAGCCCAAAACTTGTATGCATGGGCAGAACAAGTCCAACACGCCAATGTTTGTCTTAGTGACCATGCCAAGATATGTGTTGAATCCGTGCGACTAGTGAAAAAGGGAGGATCAACATGGATAGTTTTCAAACTAAGTTAATGGAAAACAAATAATGGTGTCAGGTTATACAAAACATTGCTTATCTCCAACTGCACCAAAGATATGGTCCTAACTTCTACTTCTACACATGATGTAATAATCTATGCTACCTAGACAACTGTACAAATATATGCCCCACAGACTGTGAAAATGTCTATGATAAGACAATACGCATACGAACACAAATAATATAGAAAAGATGTGCACGAAGGCACTCTCACAACACTTGAACAAAGTACGCAAAAGCGTAAAAATAATAAACATGCACTATGGCATGTATTTCATAAAAAGAACCGAATGCTTGAGACTCTCAAGCTTAGAGAAAACAAGAAGGGAACACCCCTATTTATACAAGAAGAAGGAGGTGAAAAAGGGCTCCCAAAGGAGTCGTTGGGGAGCCCCCAACGGTCACATTTGTGACCGTTGGGGGCCCCCAACGACTCTATTGGGAGACCCCCAATGTACCTTTTTGAAAAAGGTAAAAAGAATAAAAAATAAAAATAAAAAGGTACAAAAAATAAAAGGAAAAAAATACAGCATATTCCGAATGGAATATGCGCAAGAGGTGAAATTACAATTATACCCTTGTCGGGTAATCAAAGAGAAAAATATATAAATATATATATTTATATAAATAGAGATACATATACATATAAATATTATATGTATCTCTATGTATATAAGTATATATATTTATATTTACATCAATGAATTTAGGAGATACATTTTAACACCCCCCCTCAAACTTACGGTGTGATAACCGCAAGTTTGTCAAAGAGGAAATGAAATCTGGGCGAACATAGAGCTTTGGTGAAGAAGTCGGCAAGCTGATGCTCAGACGTTACGTATGGTAGATCAATGACCTTCTTCAAGTATTCTTCTCTGACATAATGGCAATCCATCTCTATATGCTTTGTTCGCTCGTAAAAGGTGTGATTCTTGGCAATATAAATTGCACTTTTGTTGTCACAGCATAGCTTTGTTGGTTCTTTGATAAATACTCCCATATCTTCCAGAAGGCGTCGAATCCATACAATTTCCATGGTGGTAGATGCCATGGCTCTATATTCGGCTTCAGTGGATGACAAAGAGACCTTTTGTTGCTTTTTACATCGCCATGAGATCAAAGACTCACCTAAGAAAACACAGAAACCAGTGGTGGAATGACGGTTACTAGGGTCACCTCCCCAATCTGAGTCAGTATAAGCAAGCAATTTCAATTCAGAAGACGAAGATAGGAATACTCCCTTATTCACAATTCCCTTTAAATATCTGATGATGCGAAGCACAGCACTCATATGAACGGTTGTAGGAGCGTGCTGAAACTGACTGGCGATGTGTATAGCATGTGACAAATCGGGTCGAGTGATGCTAAGATACATTAAAGAACCTACCAACTGCCTGTAAGGAGTAGGATCGGTTAGAGGAACACCGTCGTCAATCTTCATTTTTGCTCCCACAACTTCAGGAGTTTCACACACCTTGTTATCAAAAATACCTGACCTGTCAATGAAATGAAATAGGGATCTTCGAAACACGAGCTTATATTAACAAGAGCAAGTGTCAAGAATGACACTAAAGCATAACCCTTAAAAAGGGTATAACTGGAAACAAAATAAAAATAAAAATGTATTCTTTATTGATATGAAAAACCAATTGCTTAAGAAGCATTGGAGTAAAATACAAGAGGGGCTGCACCCCTTTATATACACAGCTGAAAGAGGACTCAATAGAGCTGTTGGGCACAGTCCAACAGCTCTATTTAGAGCTGTTGGAATGTGTCAGTCCAACAGCTCTATTGCTAGTCAAGTCTGGACAGGACTTGACTAGCAACAGTCATTCTAGTTCAAACTGAACTAGATGACATAAAGACAAAAAATAAAAATAAAGGAAAAAAATTACAGAAAAGAAAGAAATGAAAAATGTATTTATATATATATATAATAATATAATATTATTATATATACATATATGTACAGTTTTACATTTTAACACTCCCCCTCAAACTTACGGTACAATGAGCGAAAGTTTGTCTAAGAGAAAGTGAAATCGGGGAGCAGCGAGAGGCTTTGTAAAGAAGTCTGCTAACTGATATTCTGAAGTGACATATGGCAGATCAATTATCCCGTGTAGATATTCCTCTCTGACGTAGTGACAATCCATTTCGATGTGTTTGGTGCGTTCGTGGAATGTTCTGTTACTGGCAATGTAGATCGCACTTTTGTTGTCACAACACATTTGTGAAGCTTTTGTTGCTTCAACTCCCACGTCAGCAAGCAGTCGTCGGAGCCAAACTACTTCCATGGTCGTGGTTGCCATGGCTCTGTATTCAGCTTCGGTGGATGAGAGAGATACCTTCTGTTGCTTTTTACACCTCCACGAGATTAATGATTCCCCTAAAAAGACACAAAAGCCAGTGGTTGAGTGTCTGTTATTGGGATCACCTCCCCAATCAGCATCAGTATATGCAATTAAATCAAGAGAAGAGGAGGAAGATAAGAAAAGTCCTCGTGAAATAGAGGACATGATGTATCTGATAATACGCATGACTGCTCCCATATGAACAGAAGTAGGAGCATGTTGAAATTGACTTGTTGTATGAACAGCATGTGCTATATCTGGTCTGGTAATGGATAGATAGGAAAGTGCCCCGACAAGCTGTCTGTAAGGAGTAGGGTCTGCAAGAAGTTCTCCATTATCAATCTTCATTTTAACATTAACAACTTCTGGAGTGTCGACTTTCTTATCATCAGTAATACCAGACCTGAAAACAATATCAAAAGCAAATTTAGTCTGAGATAATAAATATCCTCTAGGAGAATAAGCAACTTCAATGCCTAAAAAATATCTCAACAAGCCCAAATCAGTCATTTCATAATGAGATTTAAGAAGTGTTTTGATTGGTTCAACTCCCTGTTTATCGCTTCCGGTGATGATCATATCATCCACATAGAGAAGAAGCACAATGATCCCTGCATCAGAATTCTTAATAAACAAAGTTGTGTCAGTTAAACAGAATTGAAAACCAATATCAATCATAACACGACTAAACCTATCATACCAAGCTTTTGGTGCTTGTTTAAGTCCATAAAGAGTTTTTTCTAAGCGAAGGACTTTACCCTTAGGAATACTTAGACCAAAAGGGGGTTCCATATATACTTCTTCAACTAGCTTTTCATTTAAAAAAGCATTTTTGACATCAATTTGAAAAATAGACCATTTTTTGATAGAAGCTAAGGCAATTAAGGCTCGGACAGTAGTCATACGAGCCACCGGAGCAAAGGTTTCTTCATAATCAATCCCATATTCTTGGGCATAACCTTTGGCTACTAAACGGGCTTTATATCTTTCAAGAGTACCATCACTCTTGGTTTTAATTTTATAAACCCATCGGCATCCTATAGTTTTCTTCCCTGGAGGAAGATCTTGAATATTCCATGTAGAAGCCTTTTCAAGTGCATCTAATTCAGCTTTCATGGCTTCTATCCATTTGATATCATTTTTTGCTTGAAAATATGTGGATGGTTCTTCATATGAGTGAATTAATGCAATAACTGCCCTATATGTGGGTGAGAAAGACTCGTATGATACAAACTTTCCTGGAGGCCTCGAGATTCGGGATGATTGTCTAGTTGGAATGTTAGAATATTTCTCAAGTGCACATGGAGGATTAGACTCTTGTCGCTTGGAATATTGAATACTAGTATCTCTATGAACTTCTTCATTTTCAACATTAAGATCAATAATTCTTTGATCATCATCAAAGTTACAGTCAAGGTCATATTTATCAGATGTTGATGTTAGATCTAGCAAAAAGGAGTACTCAATGACGTCTTTTAATTTTCTAAAATCAAAAAAGCTCTCCTTTTCAAGAAAGGAAACATTTCTAGACACATATAGTTTATTATTTTTGAAGTCAAAACATCTATAACCTTTCTGGTTTTCAGCATATCCTAAAAAGACACAGGGAATCGCACGAGGGGAAAGTTTATCATTTTTGTCAATAAATATGAAACATTTGCACCCAAATATTCTTAGTCTAGAGTAGTCTGGAGAAATGTTCATAAGTTTTTCAATGGGAGTGATATTTTGTAACGAAGAAGATGGCATCCTATTAATGAGATAGGTGGCAGTTAAGGCAGCTTCTGCCCAAAAGTCTTTCGGGACTTGATTTGCTATTAATAAAGTCCTAGTGGTTTCTATAATATGGCGATGTTTTCGTTCTGCCAGTCCATTTTGTTGAGGTGTATAAGGACAAGATCTTTGATGTGTGATGCCATGCAATTTAAGATAATTTTGAAAATTTGTGGATAAAAACTCTCCCCCTGAATCTGTGCGAAAAATAGTAATATCGTTTTGAAACTTGTTTTTAACCATATTATGAAAAGTTTGAAAGTATGAAAATACTTCAGACTTATGTTTGAGAAAGTACATCCACGTATGTCGGGAGAAATCATTGACAAAAATAACATAGTAAACAAATCCTCCTTTAGAAATTACTGGTGCAGGACCCCAAACATCCGAGTGTATTAATTCAAGTGGTCTTGAAGAGAAAAAGGTTCTGTTCTGAAATGGTAATCTTTTCATTTTATACAATCTTTACAATCAAATGATTCAGAGTTACAAAATTTCCCTAGATTTGGAAAATGTTGGATTTTGGCTATATGTGGGTGACCAAGTCTCTTATGCCACAGTTCCAACTCTATTTTTTGAATATTATAACAAAAAGCTTTCTTCGGCATTTCCAAAAAATCCATGTAATAAAGTCCTCCTTCTCTATGGCCTTCCCCAATCAGCTTGCCTGACTGGCGATCCTGTACCCAACAACCATGAGAAGAAAAAGAAATATTACACCCATAATCAGAAATTTGAGATACAGATAAAAGATTTAAATTTAATTTGGGAACATGTCTAATTTCTGGAATAAAAAAAAAATTGTTTTATAAATTTTTTCAAAATTTCCTATTCCTTCTATTTCAAGAGAAGTCCCATCAGCAGTAAAGACCTTTGACACACTTGTTTTATTTTTAACACATTTGGATAGACTTTGATTATTTGGGGTCATATGAAAAGATGCACCAGAGTCAAGAAGCCAAGAAATTTTACCTAGATCAGAAAAAGATGAAGTTGCTGCGCCGGTTGAAGCTTCAGATGAGGAAGATGCACCTTTGATGAGAGGCTGAAGAATCTCCATTAGTTGGGCCAGGGAAACTGGTGTATCCTGATCTTTAGGCTCCGATCCAGCAATTGCAGCTCTTTTTTCTCTCAGCTCCTTAAGTTTGGGACATTGTGGCCTGTAGTGTACCGGTTCATGACAGTGATGACAAATAACTTTCTTCTTATCATAGTCACCATTTTGTCGGTTAAAGTGAGAAGGCCTATATGATCGAACATGATTCCCTGGTCTAGACACGGCTAAAACGGAATCATCTTCAATTTTTAAAGAACCTTTCCGGAGACGATTTTCTTCCATTGTTAACTCTTCAATAGTTTCAACAATAGAAGGAATTTTTCCCCGGTGAAGTAGGGTCGATTTAGTGGTTTCAAATTCCGGCCTTAATCCAGTGATAAACTGGTAAAAATGTTCAGCATCGAGTTGTTTCTGACGAAGCTCGATGTCTTCGGCACAATGCCACTTTGGTTCTAAAAGGGAAAGTTCTTCCCAAAGTTCGGACAACCCATTGTAATATTCACGAATAGTTTTGTCTCCTTGTGTCATCATTCGAACTTTTTCTTGGAGGTTGCACACGTGTGCAATATCTTTAAGGGAATACATATTCTTAAGGTATTCCCATGCCTTATCGGCATGATCAAATTTGGCAAGACTTGAGCATTTTTTAATGTCAACGCTATTGATAAGCCATGACATTATCTTCGCATGAGATATTCTCCATTCTTTCCATTTCTTCTCGTATGAGGCAATAGCCTTGATTTTCTCTTCTTCCGATAGAGGGACCTCTTTATCTCCCTCCTTTTTAGTAAGAGATAGCTTAGGTTCCAAATCGGAACCATCCACAATCCCCCATAAGCCTTTTCCCCATATATGGTGCTTCATGATTGAAGCCCATGTTACATAGTTCGTATCGCTTAGTTTCATAGGCATGATGGTGACTTTATCATTGTCATCCATCGATTACAAGGAGAGAAAGAATAGGGATAGAAGAGAAACAAGAAGGAAAATGAAAAAAAAAAAAAACAATACAACAAGATGTGAAATCTTCTCCAATGAAGTGATAAAACACTTCTCTTCAAGTGGCGAACACTTTTGCAAACGGGCACGAAAACCGAGGCAGCTTTTCCTCAAGATTTAGTACTTCTGCGGCTTTGATACCATGAAATGAAATGGGGATCTTCGAAACACGAGCTTAGATTAACAAGAGCAAGTGTCAAGAATGACACTAAAGCATAACCCTTAAAAAGGGTATAACTGGAAACAAAATAAAAATAAAAATGTATTCTTTATTGATATGAAAAACCAATTGCTTAAGAAGCATTGGAGTAAAATACAAGAGGGGTTGCACCCCTTTATATACACAGCTGAAAGAGGACTCAATAGAGCTGTTGGGCACAGTCCAACGGCTCTATTTAAAGCTGTTGGAATGTGTCAGTCCAACAGCTCTATTAAGAGTTGTTGGACTGTGTCAGTCCAACAGCTCTATTGCTAGTCAAGTCTGGACAGGACTTGACTAGCAACAGTCATTCTAGTTCAAACTGAACTAGATGACATAAAGACAAAAAATAAAAATAAAGGAAAAAAATTACAGAAAAGAAAGAAATGAAAAATGTATTTATATATATATATAATAATATAATATTATTATATATACATATATGTACAGTTTTACATTTTAACAGTCAATAATGTCGCAGGCAAGTTTAGACTGAGATAGAAAATATCCATGTTGCGAATAGGCAACCTCAATTCCAAGAAAATACGTCAGAAAACCTAAGTCTGACATCTCAAATTTTAAAGTCAAGACGGACTTAATACCCTTGACTCCTTGAATATCATCACCTGTGATTAACATATCATCAACATAGAGCAACAAAATTACAATCCTTGCATTAGATTTTCTAGTAAACAAAGCAGTGTCAGTATAACATGAGGAAAATCCATTTTCCAGCATTACACTGGTAAAACTATCATACCATGCTTTGGGTGCCTACTTTAAACCATAGAGAGCCTCTCGAAGACGAAGAACTTTATCTTTAGGAATTATCATGCCTGGTGGGGCATCCATATAAACTTCTTCGTTAAGATCACCATTTAAGAAGACATTTTTAACATTCATTTGAAAAATGTTTCAATTTTTAATAGATGCAATAGTAATGAGACACCTAACCGTAATCATCCGAGCTACAGGGGCAAAGGTTTCTTTGTAATCAATTTCATACTCTTGCCCATACCCTTTAGCAACTAAGTGAGCTTTATACCTTTCTAGGGAACCATCGCTCTTAGTTTTAACTTTAAAGACCCATCGACAACCTATAGTTTTCTTTCCTATAGGTAGAGTTTGAAAATCCCAAGTTTCGGCCTTTTTAAGAGCATCAAGTTCACTTTGCATGGCCTCTTGCCATTCTATACATTTTTTAGCTTCCTCAAAATTTCTTGGCTCAAAATAAGAGTGAATGGCACTTAGATAAGCCCTATATCGGGGTGAAAAAGAATCAAAAGAGACAAAACGAGTTGGAGGTCTTCTATTCCTTTCAGATCTTCTATGGTCAAGAGGGGTGGAAAGCTCACTATATTGATCAATAGCACTTCTAAAGGTGTCTTGGTTTCTACGAGAGTAGGTTATGGGATCACTTGGAGCTCTACTTTATGGTTCATTGAGTGAATTATGTTCACCAATGTCTCCATCATTTTCCTCATCATGGTTTAATGATACATCATCATCACTAGATATGTCATCATTACTATACAATAAGTCGAATAAGAAGGAATAATCAAAATTTTCTTGTTGAGAAACATTTTTTTCAAAACCACTTTCATTTTCTAAAAAAGTTACATTTCTAGAGACATATAGTTTATCATCTCAAAGGTCATAACAACGAAAACCTTTTTGAGTTTCGGAATAACCAAGAAAGGCACAAGGAATAGCCTTGGGAGAGAGCTTGTCATTCTTATCCGTAAGTATGAAACACTTACATCCAAAGACTCTTAACCTATTATAATCAGGTTCGATCTTATGTAATACCTCGAAGGGAGATATTTTACCTAATAACCTAGATGGTAAGCGATTTATCAAATAAACAGAAGCAAGAGCTGCTTCAGCCCAAAAATTTTTAGGAATATTTTGAGATATAAGGAGAGTCCTAGTGGTCTCGATAATGTGCCTATGTTTTCTTTCAGTTAACCCATTCTGTTGAGGTGTCTTAGGACAAGACCTTTGGTGAACAATACCCTGATCCTCAAGATATACCTTAAATTGATTGGAGAGATATTCTCCTCCAGAGTCACTTCTAAAAATCTTTATGTTACTGTTGAATTGGTTCTTAATCATCGAATGAAAATTTTTAAAACATGAAAACACTTCATGTTTAAACTTAAAAAAATATATCCACGAATATCTGGAAAAATCATCCACAAATATTACGTAATAAGAAAAACCTCCTTTTGAAACAACAGGTGCAGGTCCCCAAACATCCGAATGAACAATTTCAAAAGTTTTAGAAGAGAACATAGTTTTTTGCTCAAAAGGTAAACTTCGCATTTTTCCAAGAATACAGTCATTACAAGAAAAGGAGCTTTTACATAGGTCTTTTGCAAAATGTAAGTATGATAACTTGGTGATATTAGGATGACCAAGTCTTTTGTGCCACACATTTATATCTTTATGTCGGGCAACATTACACAAAATTTTTTAAACTTGAAGAGATTCCATATAATATAAATCTCCTCTTCTAAAGCCTTCCCCAATCAATTTCCCGAACTGGCGATCCTGTATTAAACATTTATCACAAGAGAATTTAATATCACAGCCATGGTCCGTGAGTTGAGAAACAAAGAGGAGATTTAAGTTTAGTTTAGGTATAAATCTGATTTTTGGAATAAAAAACTCTTGAGTTTCAAAATTACCTATTCCTTTAATTTCAAGAGAGGTTTCATCCGCAGTGGAGACATAAGATGGGGAACCATTTTTTGAGTAATCGGAGAGTGAAAAAATGTTTTGGGACATATGAAAGGATGCACCGGAGTCCAAAAGCCAAGAGATTTTACCTGGAGAAGAAGAAGTGGACACGGCCGCACCGGAGGTAGATCCCTTGAGGAGAGGTTGAAGAGCTTCCACTATTTGATTTATAGAGAGGGTCCCACTTGAAGATGCCTCCTCTTTCTGTGGTACACCAGTGGTAGTCATGGCTAGGAGCTTCTTCCATTTGGGACAAACGGGTTTGATATGCCCCGGTTCTTTACAAAAATGACAAATAGTTTTGCTATAGTCCATTTTCCCTCTTTGTCCACCATTTTCTCCTTGATTTTGAAATTTAAAGTGAGGGGGACGATAGGTTCTTACATTGTTTCCGGGTCTTGATACGGCATTAACCTCACTATTTTCTTCAATACTACAAGGAACCGCAAGAACATTTGGTCCTTGTTTACATAAATTCATACGAGTCTCTTCACCACTTAATTTGGTGAGAACATCTTCAAGAGAAGGAAGAGAAAAGGAGGAAAGAAGAGATGACCTTATTTGCTCAAATTCGGGCCTTAGCCAATTCAAAAAGTTGAAGAACCGATCTTCTTCAAGTTGCTTGTGACGAAGCTCAATTGCTTCTCCACTCCATTTTGGTTCAAGCATTGCAAGCTCATCCCAAATATAGGAAAGATCGGCAAAGTATTCCCTAATCGTCATTTCACCTTGGGTAAGGGAAATAGCCTTCTTTTGAAGGTAGTATTTATGAGAGAGATCCCTTGATGTGTACATTTTTTCAAGATAATGCCAAGCTTCCGATGCCTTTTTGAATTTAATAATGTTGGCATTGATCTTAGTCTCCACGGATGAGAAAAACCATGAAAGAATCTTGAAATTCTTCATTTCCCATTCATCGTGCTTCTTGGAGTATTCTTCAAGGGCTTTGGTTCTTTCTTCTCCCTCAAGAATCTTGATTTCGCTTCCATTTACCACGGTAATCTTGGGTTCCGGTTCCGGAATTGTACCAAGTACATATCCCCATAGGCCCTTCCCTTTTATATGAGCCTCCATATTTCCGGCCCAAACATGATAGTTGGACCCATTCAATTTGAAACCAAGAGCAAAATGGGACTCTTTTTCGCCCATTAGAGAGTAAAGAGGTAGAGGAAAAAGCGTACCAACACAATATTTCCAACACCAACTTTGCACAAGATTCTTCTAAAATATTTGAGAAGAAAGATCCACCACTTCAAACTTCAAAGATCAGAAGGCACGTTTTTCGAGGCACTCAAAAATGGAGAATCCCACGATCTTCAATAATCAACCTTGCTCTGATACCATGTGAAAATGTCTATGATAAGACAATACGCATACGAACACAAATAATATAGAAAAGATGTGCACGAAAGCACTCTCACAACACTTGAACAAAGTACGCAAAAGCGTAAAAATAATAAACATGCACTATGGCATGTATTTCATAAAAAGAACCGAATGCTTGAGACTCTCAAGCTTAGAGAAAACAAGAAGGGAACACCCCTATTTATACAAGAAGAATGAGGTGAAAAAGGGCTCCCAAAGGAGTCGTTGGGGAGCCCCCAACGGTCACATTTGTGACCGTTGGGGGGGCCCAACGACTCTATTGGGGGACCCCCAATGTACCTTTTTGAAAAAGGTAAAAAGAATAAAAAATAAAAATAAAAAGGTACAAAAAATAAAAGGAAAAAAATACAGCATATTCCGAATGGAATATGCGCAAGAGGTGAAATTACAATTATACCCTTGTTGGGTAATCAAAGAGAAAAATATATAAATATATATATTTATATAAATAGAGATACATATACATATAAATATTATATGTATCTCTATGTATATAAGTATATATATTTATATTTACATCAATGAATTTAGGAGATACATTTTAACACAGACATGTGTGCATGCACATCTGTATGAGAGAGAGAGAGAGAATTGGAAATTCAAACTCAGAAAATAAGATCTTGAAAAAAAAAAGGAACTCTAGTAGGGGTATCTCTGAGCCTCCAACATTAGGGATGGCAGTGGACCCAGGGCGGGGGCGGAGGACAAGGTCTCCACCCCCGTCCCGTCTCAAAATCCGGATCTCCATCCCCGCACGGGTTTGGATTTTAACCTCCATCCCCGTTTCATGTCCTCCATCCCCGGTCCAAATGAGGCGAGGCAGGGCGGGGCCCCGTTTCCCCTCGGTCCATTGCCATCTCTAATGAAGGATTGGGGATGGAGTGGGGCGGGGATCGGGACGGGGACGGGGCGGGGCGGGGGAAAACATAAGTCCATCCCCGCATGGGTTTTGATTTTAACCTCCATCCCCGCCTTCATCCCCGTTTCATGTCCTCCATCCCCGGTCCAAACGGGGTGAGGCGAGGCGGGGCCCCGTTTCCCCTTTGTTCACTGTCATCCCTATCCAACATGGGGAATTCCACATAATTATTAGAATATATGTAGCATAAAACAAGTCAGACATATAAATGGTGTCAAAGGGTTCCCTTTAGAAAGAGAATAAAAAAGAGTAATTGAATTAGTTCACAAGTAGATGCAATGGGATTCCATGTGCAGATTACAAGAAGTCAAGACAACTCCATACAAAAGAAATAGTCTAAATTAAATGGATTAGAGAAGGTAAGGTTCCATTTGATTTGAAATTGCATTTTTCAATCAATTTAAACTATTTATGGAGTGGTAAGGATCAAATTTTGGTTATGTTGGATCAAGAGAAGTATTTTGGTTGCCAAGGTTAAACTTAAGCAAAATGTCTAGAAATTTATGAAAGGCGTGCATTAAATACTTTAACTGTATCTTTATCTCTACTGCCGCATTTGTGCTTGACCCTTAAAGAATGGACAGACAATTCTTTTTCACATGTGATCTTTGTTCAGATCCCTTTCTATATTTTCAGTCAGGCATATCTCCACATGAAGAAAGCACCAGTGGACTTTGAGAGAAAAGAGCATAAACCTGGTTTAAGTGCAATGACATTATAGCTTTTCAGGTTCCCAAGTGCAATTTTATTGGTTCCTAATAGGGGTGTCAACGGCTCGGGTTTGGCTCGGACCCAGGTGGAACCAGACTTGGACCAGATTTTCAGGTATGGTATCGGGTCTGGACCCGGGTCTAATCGGGTTTACTATAGGAGAAACCATACCCAGACCCGATAAGAACTACATGAACCACACCCAGACCATACTCGGTAAAATAATATTTTTTATCATTTTTACATTGAAAAATTGCGGGAACTCGGGTCGGGCACAGATCTGGTACAAAATTTCACAAACTATATCCGGGTCCATGTAACAATCGGGCCTTTCGGTCCGGACCCAGGTCTTAATCGGGTCTTCTTATTTGTCACCATACCCAGACCCTATAGGTTTGGTCCGGGTCGGGTCTGGGTAAACCCGACCCATTGACACCAGTAGTTCCTAACGCTTCTATTGGTGATAATTTCTCTTGTCCTTTATGTTGATAAAATAATTATGAAGGGAAACAATTGGAGCAATTATTTCTCCAAAAGATAGCAACTGAACTCATAATTTGAGCAGATAGACTATCATTTGAGGTCATTTGAGGTCAGAATTCCCCCTATAGTTAACCTCCATTAAAAAAGTTAGTATGTTATCTCAATGATAACAAAACCTTGAATAGCTTAGTGAGAAGACTGAGCCACTAATGTCATTTCTCTCTCTAATCCAACTTGGTTTTGCCAACTTGCTCATGTATCATAGACCTAATAACAGTGTCAATCTCCACTGGACACATACTAGTCATTGTGCAATCGGGATACTGTCATCATATACTCGCATATTTTTAGGCTTCGTTCAAGAATTCTAGTTACCACTATAAACAATCATTTTAGCAGCCCAAGTCAGCGAAAAGATTAGAAGAAAACCATCATAATTCCACAAGGATTCAACTGCTGCTACTTGAAGCAGGTTCCAGATGAATCTGCAGAATAAGTAAGCATTTTTCTCATCATTGTTATCAGTCAGTTCCACTACTTTTGTCTATATAAACAAGCAACATTTTAACTACAGTTGTCCTTAATGATGATAAAAAACGAAAGAAAATATTCAATCTTATGAAGAAATTCCCATCACAAGACTATTTAAGTTAAAATGAATATACTAAGCTAATAATAACTTTATTTGTTTCACAAAACACAATTATGTGGCATCATCATGTGCATAACTTCTACCTGTGATAACAGCACTGTGCCGACCTCCACAAGCAATAGCCTTAATGTAACTTCCATATGGTTTGACTGCACATACTTGTTCGTCCAAGTGGCTAGTTTCTAGTGGACATGTTTGTGATCTTTGCTTCTGATAGGAAGGGGCTCCGAGACAAGTTATAAAATGAGGAGATGATACTGCTCGAATGCGAGATCCTAAACCAAGCTGTCCTTCCCCTCCATAGCCCCAGCCCCATAGTTGACCCCTGTCTAAAATCACAACAAACTACACGATCTTGATACACTTTAATCTGTCACAGATTTTTTTTCTTTGATTAAAACTACTACAAAACACCAGGTGCTATATTTGGAATCTAGCATTCAAGAAGCAAAGACTTGCAGTTTCTTCAATTATCACATTTAAGGTACAGCTTTCAAACCTGACAAAGCCAGAGTATGTCGTCCACCAGCAGCAACCATGGAAACTTTAGTTCCCAAAGAGACTGTAACAGAGCACAATGGAGCTGAAATATCTTCATCAACTACATCCGTTTCATCATGTGATTGTCTTGTATATAACAATCTCCTACGTTTACACCCTTCATTACCAAATTCCACTGACTTTAGCATCATAGTACTACTTGAAACACAACCAAATGAACTGAAGGGGTTTCCGGATTTCACGATAAATAACATGATTACCTTCTGTCACATCAGTATGGAGCAGATTGGTAGTAGAAGTTTTGCCTGCAGGGCCAGTAGCATCTTGAGGAAAATCAGACAACATATTAATCAGATTTTCATCACTTTGACGATTCAAACACCCATCATTATCCTCCGGCCTAAATGTGTCAATGGTAGCAGAATCTGTAACAGCGTTTGCAGTAGGGATGCACTCTTTCCAGCCCCAGGTGTGGACTTCACCTTTTTCTGGTTCACAAACAGGATACACACTTTTGTTTAAAGCAACCAAAAAATAGACCACAACCTGCTAAACTCTTTTCGTCTTCTACCTGTGACTAAAGCACAATGAGCCCATCCTGCTGCAGCTTTCACGATAGAAACATCTTCAGGGAGAGGGAATGGTTCTGGTTCTTCCTGGGAAATAAATTGCATTTAGAATTTAGGAAAGTAGCCCATAAAGAAACAAACATAAGTTCAGAGTTTGTGTGAAGTTATATGTACCGCATGTCCTCCCAAAGTCACATGGCTTTGACCCATATCATTTATTGAACCCCAAGTGAAAAGCTTCCCAGATTCTGATGTGTGCAAAAGCAGCAAAACAGCATCCTTAATCATGCATAAATTCATACAATAAAATGCTTTTTATGACACTAGGAGGCACATGAGCTTGTATCATGTGGACAGGCTATTTTGTCTTTGAAATACAAGTTTTATGACTAGTAGAGTATATTTCAACAAATCTATAAAACTAAGAAACAGATGTCCTGGTAAGATGCATAAAAACTGAAGAGTGAAAATAGGGAGAGAGAACAGAAGGTGTTGGGCACCACATCCTTGTAAAAATGTCTACAAAGAGACAATACGCATACAAGCACTAATACCTCACAAGAGATGTGCACAAAGGCACTCAAACAATACTTGAACAAATATGCACAAAGGCATAAAATAACACAAATACCCACAATGGCATGAAAAGAATCTTTATATTTGAAAAGAGAAGGAGCTTGAGCTCTCAAGCATATTCAAAATACAAGGGGAACACAACTAAAGGAGCCACCTAGGGGGCTTCCAAAGGAGTTGTTGGGAGCCACCTAGGGGGCTTCCAAAGGAGTTGTTGGGAGCCCCCAACGGTCACATTTGTGACCGTTGGAGGCTCCCCAACGACTCTTTGGGGAGCCTTCCTAGGTGGCACAAACCACGAAAATAAAAAAGAAAAAAAAAGAAAAGAAAAGAAAAAGAAAAAATAAAAGAATAAAAAGAAATACAATCATATTCCAAATGAAATATGCATAAAATAGAAAATTATAGAAATACCCTTTTCGGGTAATAAAGAGAAAAAAGATATATATATTTATATATAGAGAGATATGTATACATATATACATAGTATATATGTATATGTATCTATATATATACGAATATATATACGTACATATGACAAAATTAAGGAATACATTTTAACACCCCCCCTCAAACTTATAGTGTGATAACCGCAAGTTTGCCAAGAAGAAAATTAAATCTATGCGAACAAAGAGCCTTAGTGAAGAAATCAGCAAGTTGGTACTCAGACGTCGCATACGGAAGATCAATGACCTTCTTCAAGTATTCTTCCTTGACATAGTGAGAATCCATCTCTATATGCTTCGTACGTTCATGAAAAGTATGATTCTTGGCAATATATATTACACTTTTGTTGTCACAAGATAACTTTGTCGATTCTAGAATATGAACTCCCATATCTTCTAGAGACGCCGAATCCATATTATTTTTATGGTTGTGGATGCCATGGCTCTATACTCAGCTTCGATGGAGGACAAAGAGGCCTTTTGTTGCTTCTTACACCTTCAAGAGACCAGCGATTCACCTAAAACAATACAGAAACCAGTGGTGGAGTGACGATTATTAGGGTCACCTCCCCAATCAGAGTCAGTATACGCAATTAAATTTAATTCAGAGGATAAAGAAAAAAATACTCCCTTATTTGTTGTTCCCTTTATATATCTAATGATTCGAATGACTGCACTCATGTGAACCGATGTAGGAGCATGTTGAAATTGACTTGCAATGTAAACAACATGAGATATATCAGGCCTAGTGATGCTAAGATACATCAATGACTCGACCAGCTGTCTGTAAGGGGTAGGATTATCCAAAATAATCCCATCATCGATCCTCATCTTGGATCCAACAACTTTGGGTATTTCACAAATTTTGTCATCAGTAATGCCTGACCTGTCAATTATCTCACAAGCAAGCTTAGTTTGGGATAAAAAATATCCTCTATGAGATAAAGCAGCTTCAATGTCCAGAAAGTATGTCAGAAAATCTAAGTCTGACAACTCAAATTTTTCAATTAGCGCAGACTTAATTTTTTTAATTCCCTTGATATCATCACCTGTAATTAACATGTCATCAATATATAACAGCAAGATTATAATTCCTGCATCAGATTTCTTTACAAATAAGGCAGTGTAAGTGTAGCATGAGACAAATCCATTTTCTATCATTAAACTGTTAAATCGGTCATACCAAGCTTTGGGAGCTTGCTTTAGACCATAAAGAGCTTTTCGTAAATGGAGAACTTTACCATTAGGACAATCTATTCCAGGAGGAGCAGTCATATAAACTTCTTCATTTAAATCACCATTTAAGAAAGTAATTTTAACGTCCATTTGATAAATATTCTATTTTTTAATTGATGTGATGGTAATAAGGCATCTAACTGTAACCATTTGAGCAACAAGGGCAAATGTTTCTTCATAGTCTACCCCATATTCTTGTCCATATCCCTTAGCAACTAGACGCGCCTTATATCTCTCAAGAGTTCTATCACTCTTTGTTTTGACTTTAAAAAACCACCTACATCCTATACTTTTATTTCCTTTAGGAAGATCCTAAAACTCCCATGTTCTAGCTTTCCTAAGAGCCCTTAGTTCATTTTCCATGGCTTCTACCCATTCATTCATTTTTTTAGCTTCTTCAAAAATTTTGGGCTCAACGTATGAGTGTATGGCACTAAGGCACGCTCTATGTTTAGGAGAAAATGAGTCATAAGATATGAATCTAGAAGGGGGGTCTCCTAATTCTCTCAGTTCTTTGAGAACTTTCACCCAAAGTAATTGTTTCACTAGGTTCACTATATTTCTCTATAGCACTTTTAAAACTGCTTTGGTCTCTATGTCTGTATACAATAGGTGCCCTAGAGGATCTATCATCAGCCTCATGATAGATAAAAGGTTGAGGAGGATTGCCATCCTCTTCTACTCCATTTTCACTGGGTGTGAATTCCTCATCACTGATGTCATCATCTCTTGACAATAGATCAAATAAGAATGAATAATCCATATTTTCCTCATGAGATTCAGATTTTTCAAACCCACTAACATTTTCTAGAAAGCTTATATTTCTAGACACATTTATCATTCTTGATATCGTAGCACCAAAACCCTTTTTGAGTCTCGGAATACCCAAGGAAGGCATAAGGAATGGCTTTAGGAGAAAGTTTATCATTTTTATCTGTCAAAATAAAACATTTGCACCCAAAAACCCTTAACTTACTATAATCAGGATCTCTTTTATACAAAAATTCAAATAGTGAAATTTTATTTAAATTTTTGGATGGAAGACGGTTGATAAGATAGACAGATGCAAGGGCGGCTTCGACCCAAAATCTTTTAGGGATGTTTTGGGAAATGAGCAGGGTTCTGGTTGTCTCAATAATGTGCCTATGTTTCCTTTCGACCAAGTCATTTTGTTTTGGTGTTTTGGGACAGGATTTTTGATGAATTATCCCATATTCTCAAGATAACTTTTAAAAGCATTTGAAAGATATTCTCCCTCAGAATCGGTTCTAAGAATCTTTAAATTTTTGTCAAATTGATTTTTAATCATCATATGATAAGATTTAAATGTTGCAAAAACCTTGTGTTTATATTTGAGGAAATATATCTAAGTAAATCTAGAGAAATCATTCACAAATATCACATAATAAGAGAACCCTCCTTTTAAAATAATAGGTGTCGGTCCCCAAACACCTGAATGAACAAGTTCAAAAGGTTTTATAGTAAACATGGATCTTTGATAATAAGGCAAACTTCTCATTTTTTCAAGTGTGCAATCATTACAAACAAAATTTTCTTTATATAAATGTTTGGCAAATGGAAGATACAAAAAAATTTTGACACTGTGGTGACCAAGTCTTTTGTGTTATACATTAATGTCTTTGCGATGCAGCACATTACAAAAAGAATCTTTTGGAATTTAAAGAAAGTCCACATAGTAAAGATCTCCTTTTCTAGAGTCTTCCTCAATCAATTTCTCAGACCGGCTATCCTGTATCCAACATTTATCAGATGATAATTTTATATCACATCCATGATCCGAGAGTGACAGAAAGTAAGTTTAAATTTAGTTTTGGAATAAATCTCATTTTCGGAATAAAAAAACATTTTTCTTCAAAATTTTCAGTTCCTTTAATTTCAAGAGAAGTGCCATCGGCAGTTGAAACAAAAGATGGTTATGAATTCTTTAAAAAATCGGATAAAGAACATATGTTGGGGGGCATATGAAAAGAGGCGCCCGAATCTAAGAGCCAAGAGGTCTTACCAGGAGAAGAATAGGTAGATGTAGTTGCTCCAGAAACAGCTCCCTTAAGAAGTGGTTGAAGCGCTTCCACGATCTGATGTAGAGAAAGAGCTCCATTTGAGGGTCACATTTTCTTCCTTTTGAGATGTGGTGGCCATGGCATGCAGCTTCTTCCATTTATGGCAAACAGGTTTGATGTGCCCTTGTTCCTTACAAAAATGGCACACAATTTTGTTGTAGTCATTTCTTCCTCCTTGACCACTTGATCCTTGATTTTGATTTTTGAAGTGAGGCTTATAAGTTCAAACATTGTTCCCGGTCTTGAAACAGCATTAACGATGTCACTTTCTTCACTAGTTGAAGTTGCAAGAACACTCGAATTGTTTTTGCTAGTATTCATATGTGTTTCCCCCCACTTAGCTTTGTAATGACATCTTCAAGCGGGGAAGAAACAAAAGAGGAGAGAAGAGCGGACCGAATTTGCTCGAACTCGGGTCTAAGTCCATTCAAAAAAATTTAAAAATGGTCTTCTTCCAATTGTTTGTACCTAAGCTCAATGGCTTTTCCCCACTCCATTTAGGCTTAAGCATAGCGAGTTCATCCCATATGGATGATAATTCCGCAAAATATTCCCTTATAGACATTTCATTTTGTTGAAGGGTCAAAGCCCTTTTTTGGAGATAGTACTTGTGAGACAAGTCTCTTGACGTATACATTTTCTCAAGGTAATGCCAAGCTTCCGATGCTTTCTTGAATTTAATAATATTGGCATTGATCTTAGTTTCAACTGATGAAAAAAACCAAGAAAGAATCTTAAAAAATTTTATTTCTCATTCCTCTTGTTTCTTGGAATATTCTTCAAGAGCTCTATTTCTTTCTTCTCCTTCGAGGATTTTAATTTCACCTTTCTCTACCAAAGTAATCTTTGGTTCGGGTTCCGGTATAGAACCAAGAACGTATCCCCAAAGACCTTTACCTTTTATGTGAGCTTCCATGTTCCCGGCCCAAACATGATAGTTTGATCCATTCAACTTAAAGTCAAGAGAGAAATAGAAGTCTTTTTCGCCTATTAAAGAGAAGATAATAGAGAAAAAATCATATACCGCAATAAGATTTTAGATCTTACTTGTAGGAAACTTCTAAAATATTGGATGAAGATAAGTCTTCACATCAATCACAAAAAAAAAACTTGAAGGCACGCTTTTCGAGACACTCAACCACACGTCCTTCCTTCTTCAAACCTGACTCTGATACCATGTAAAAATGTCTACAAAGAGACAATACGCATACGATCACTAATACCTCACAAGAGATGTGCACAAAGGCACTCAAACAATACTTGAACAAATATGCACAAAGGCATAAAATAACACAAATATGCACAATGGCATGAAAAGAATCTTTACGTTTGAAAAGAGAAGGAGCTTGAGCTCTCAAGCATATTCAAAATACAAGGGGAAGACCCCTATTTATACACAACTAAAGGAGCCACCTAGGGAGCTCCCAAAGGAGTCGTTGGGAGCCCCCAACGGTCACATTTGTGACCGTTGGAAGCTCCCCAACGACTCTTTAGGGAGCCTTCCTAGGTGGCATAAACCACGAAAATGAAAAAGGAAAAAAAGAAAAAATAAAAGAATAAAAAGAAATACAATCATATTCCAAATGGAATATGCGTAAAATAGAAAATTACAAAAATACCCTTTTCAGGTAATAAAGAGAAAAAAGATATATATATTTATATATAGAGAGAGATATGTATACATATATACATAGTATATATGTATATGTATATATATACGTACATATGACGAAATTAAGGAATACATTTTGACAATCCTTTCACTTAAAGGTATCAGAATTCCAATTAAGAGGCTAAGATGTTGGTTTATAGAGTTTCTTCGATGCAAGCACATAAAAAAATATATATTTATATACATAAATACTTGCATGGAGCAGAAATCAAAATGATCATATAACACTTCCAAAATGCTAGGAAGTATAGGGCACAGCACACACAGAGGGTGATTAGGAAGGATTGTATCCTTTAGTCACCCTTGACTAAGTTAGAATTTAGAAATTAAATGAAAGAATTATAGAAATTTCTCATACACAAAATAGTAGTATAATATGAAAAAAACATTACAAGGTTGTGTGGGCAATAAATTGCCTTTACGTCAGCTTTAAATTTATTTCTCATTCCCCTGCGTTTTTCAGCCATAAATAATCATACTTTCACATTAGGACTAAGATAAACCAACCAACAAATAGAATTGACAACCAAATCAAATGCTGCAGCAAGTCCAAAATGAAACAATAAGAAAACTAGACACCATGAAACAAAATAATCAACTCTGTCCTCGCAAACGGCATTCACAGTATGATACTAAGAATACCCATGTTGGCATCTTGAAATTGCTCCAATTTCTAGCTTGTGCATAACATGCAGCATTGACAAACACCTGCATGTATATGATAAGCACGCACACACACACATGGAAGTTGTGGCAAATGTTACCATTATTGATTTTCAAATGGATGTCTGCTTACAAGGTCTTGATCCAGTTTCCAACAAAATAGCTCAACTCATCCTAGTCCAAACTGATTCTGCATATAATAGCGCAGCTTGGTGTAAAAAGTATGTCCTTTCACAGCCCATCCTGAAAAAAATGTGCCAAGGGGTTGAGGTGTAATACCCATAATTTTTAATACTAATATTTGAGATTAATTACGTAAGATTTGCATAAGTTTGGATCTGGGAGCAACCCACACCCAGGAAATCCGGTCTAAACCCGGAGGCGGAGCAATGCAGGCTCCAGAATGCTGATCCAAACTACATTTGGATCGGCAAGGACTCCAGAAAACCTGTTTAACGAAGCGGGTCATGTTCGTAATGGGTTAGATAAAGATCTAGGAAACTCAAAGCCCAAAGGGAAAACTACGAAGGATTTTTGGGATCATTGGGCAAATCAGGATATTTGTCATAGAGGGGTAGTTCGAGAACTCCCCATGGATGCGACCTCCTGCTCCATGGGGAGCTGCCATGTGGCCCAAAGGGAAAGCCCGAGTTTTTTTGGGGGTAGTTTCAAAAAGTTTTCCACTGTGTTTAAAAAAAAATCTCCCTGGCTTTGAAAGGAGGGATGTTACATGAGGTCACCCACTTTATCTTGATGTAGTTAGTGAAAAAATCCTACTTGTTTTAGAAAAACGTTTTGTCCTCCTGGCTGGAACCAACACAACTGGCTTATACCTCACCATGTGAAGCTGCACCAATGAACAGTTCAGCTTACGATTAGGGTCTTTCTCCATCCTTCCTATCCTACCTGACAGTTCCAATGCATCCTCATATTGTCAACAAATTGCTGTTTAGTTCTGATTACCTACTGAAAAGACACTAGTTTTGCAAGGTTAATAGTGAATCTAATTAATATTTAGGTGGTAAGCATTAAATCTGCTAGCAATTCTTGATAGTGTGGATGTGTAGGCTTTGAAATCCTTCTATTCCTTACTTGGTCCTCTGTTTTTCAGTAAAGGATCATGAGACCTCTGTGTGTGTGTGTGGTGGTGATGGTGGCGTAATAGTCATATGCTACTCTTAGTTTTCTATTGTTTACTCTATCTTGCATTATACCTAGACCTTAATCTATAACCTCTAATTTATTTTGTTTAGTGTTGGAGGGCCATTTTTCCTTTTCTCCTTGCATGTCTCTCAGCTGCAAGTGGGACAAAGATCATAGTTTTTCCTTCTTTTTAACAAGATTGAGACTAGTGCTTGCATTTTCTACATCTTATAGAAGAAATAAGCTTGTTTTCTCCACGCTGAATTGAATTATTTTATGCTAAAATTCTTTTAAAATCTAAAAGCTGCAATTTGTTCAATACAAAATGAACATATTTCATTATCAATTCATAGGGGCTTGGGAATCCCACTTTTAGGAGAGAGGCAGGTAGTTTCCTTATATTGAATGCAAATAAAGGGAGTGGTGCCACATTTGGGACAGGATAATATTATGTGGAGGAATATCTATGTATCACTTAAATATTTTCTCATTAAATTATATCAACGATGATATATTCTAACATATCATTTTTATATCCAAACCATTGGCTTAAATGTTTCCTGATATCAAATTTCTTTTATTGTTGATATATGTTTAACACATCATTTTTTATATTCAAAGATGACGAAATAATGGGTGAATGACAGATATAATATCGTCTAATAATTGCAAACTATTGTAATATTTGAGTGAATCCAAATGCACCCTTATTTTTAATACAATAATAATTTGATACTATTGCTTTATCTTTGCAAAAGAGTATTTTCTGATACTTGAAAAAATTGTTTCTATTTATCCATTTATTCTAAAAAATAAATATGGTATTGGTTTAAATATCTATGTTATCCACTGCGATGTCAGCATTCAACAAAACTATGGACAACAACTCTTTCCAGTGGAGGAAAAATATCAAGCAGTCAGTCACCTGAAAGCATAAAATATTCATGGATAGCGAAAGGTGTAACCATTATTAATTCAGATTAGAAATGCTTAAAAGTGGACATGTGTAAACATATGATGGTTTTTCAAATCTACACCAAATACTTAAAATGTTTGATGAATTGGACAAGATTAGAAAAATTCTTTTGAGAGGTGAGATTAGAAATACTAAATATGTGCCAGAAGTTTTCTTACAATTGGTGCAATAAGTCGGCCTAGCTAAGGCGTAGATCAAGTGAGCTAGCTACAGAGATCACTCACCCTAATATGTGATGCACAACTTATAGTTATACATAAAACTTGACCTTAAAGATCATATGTTCTCATGTTAATACAAAAAACAATAAAAGAGTAGGGTATGGAATAACCGGCTAGCCAATATTGATAAGAATATCAAGAAAATAAAATTTTCATCCATAGCCCAAGAAAATAAAAATTTCATCTATACTCATTAAATGCTAGTAATCCATGGTCTCTTCTATCTCAAGGGTTTAATCATCAATCTTGATGATATATAGTACTCAGTGTATAGATATATCTCGCCCTTCAATTCTTGTAGCGGAAACAAGGTTTGCCTCTTCTATCATTGTGGCCGATTAATTAGTAGGCTTACAGTAGCATAAATGGTTACGTTAGAGGAATGGCCTTCCTAAAACCATATATAGCTAGAGAAGGCAACAAAAAGTTAAACGACAAGCTAGCAATACATCAATCAGCTTTTCAAGTTTAGGGAGTGATTCTTTCCGTGATGGGGATGACAATATTTGTATTGTATAAATTTTGTGAGATGCAACACTCCATGAGCCAAAAGTGTACAAGTATTGTTCTTAAACATGAAAATGGAAATGAACTCGCAGATAAATTAAACTTTGTTGATATGATGACTAGCATGGTTTTTTCATTGGTCCAACCAAAAATAACTATATTGCAACTTAGATGAACTAGTTGGAGCACTTCCTCACATATCCATGTAATGAAGTATGAAGGTTCTCCCAAAAGGTGATGAAATCACCAAAAAAACATATAATCTCCAAACAAGGAACTAGTGCACTAAGGCATGCCACACACAAAAGATTCAATAGATTTCAAAAAAAGGCAAGAGCAATGTAAAAAAATATATAACTTTATTAAAGAATAGCTTCTAAGAAGCTTAAGAATACAAAGGGATTTAAGCCCTTATTTATAAACAAGAGGAGACAACTATAAGGTGCCATTTACAATAATGTCCCTTGTCTATTATCTAAATGACAGAACTAACCTTGTATAAAATGACCAGAATACCCTTGATCTATTTTCTAAATGATAAAACTACCCCTATACAAAAATGACCAAAATGCCTTTGGTCTATTTTCTAAATGACAGAACTACCCTTATACAAAATGACCAAAATGCCCCAACCTAAATTACATTATCAAATATAACTTAACATCCCTCCTCAAACCTAAAGTGATGTAACCGAAAAATTGTTAAGAAGAAAAGTAAACCGAATTTTAGTGAAGAAATCTTTAGGCTGATATCCCGATGTAACAAACGGCAACTCAATATTCCCTTTCAGATATTTATTTCAAATGTAGTGGCAGTCCATCTCAATATGTTTAGTCGTCTAATGAAATGTGTGGTTGCTTGCATTATAAATAGTGCTCTTATTGTCGCAACATAGATTCAAAGGCTTTGAGATGATGATACTCATGTCACTAATAAGGTTCATGAGCCATACAAGTTTCATTATTGCCGTGGTCATCGCACGGTATTCAACTTCTGTTGATGATAAAGAACATTTTTGTTGCTTTTTTCACTTTCAAGAAATCAGAGAATCACCTAAAAAACACAAAAAACAGTAGTTGAGATACGATCATTTTGGCTACCTCCCCAATCAGCATTAGTAAAAGCAAGTAATTCTAAAGATGAGGGGGATAAGAAAAGCCCTTTAGTAAGTGAGTTCTTTATATATCTAACAATCCTCAGGACTGCACTCATGTGGACTGTTGCTGGTGCATGTTGAAACTAACTGCCCGAGTGAACAGCATAAGCAATGTCAGGCCGAGTTATAAACAAATAAGTGAGAGACCCGATTAGTTGTCTATAAGGTGTGGGATCATCCAGAAGAACTCCATCCTCTAACCACATCTTAGAGTTGATTACTTCAGAAATTTCAACTCTTTTATCACCGATATGCCAGCTTTAGCACAAATGTCTACAGCAAGCTTCATTTGGAAAAGAATATAGCCACATTGAGAATACGCAACCTCAATACCTAAGAAATATCTCAAGAAACCCACGTCAGACATATCAATTTTTTTTAAAATATTTTTAATATCCCTAACACCTTGTTTATCACTTCCAGCAATTATCATGTCGTTGACATATAGCAAGAAAATAACAATATTAGCACATATACTTTTGACAAACTGAACAGTATCAGTATAGCAAGAATGATAACCCAAATTTGCCTTAGAAGCTTGCTTAAGTCCATACAAGGCCTTTTTAAGTTAAGAGTTTTACCTTTTTTAATATTAAACCCAGGTGGTGGATCCATATAAATTTTCTCTTTAAGTTCATTATTTAAGAAGGCATTCTTAACATCTAGTTGATATATAAGTCAATTATGAATGGACACAATAGCTATAAGGGTCCTAAATGTAGTCATTTGAACCACAGGAGCAAAAATCTCCTTATAATCGATCCCATATTCCTGTGAGTATTCCTTGGAAACTAACCTAGCTTTATATTGTTCTAGGGATCCATCACTTTTAGTTTTAACCTTTAAAACCCATCTACATCCTATGGCTTTATTTCCTAAAGGTAAGTCAACTATGTCCCATGTTTTAGCTCCTTTTAGAGAATTTAATTCAACATTCATAGCCTCAACCCAGTGAGGAAGATTCTTTGCTTCATGATAGTGGGACGATTCATAATAGGAATGAATTGCTATTTTGCAGACTCTATAAGTAGGTGCTAGTGTGTCATAAGATACAAATCTACTAGGAGAAACAAAAACTTTATTTGATCTCCTTAGTGAAGGTTCATCCATGATAGAAGGACTAGAATATTTTTCTAAGGCATTTGGGGGATTTGGTTGATCACGCTAGGAATACACTTGCGTAGTTTTAAAACTTTCTTTTTCAACCTGATCATTTAAAATATCATTTGCAAGAACATCATTATGAAAATCACAAGGTTCATCAATATTCAAATTATCATGGCCAATGTCATCATTTCTAGGTAAAAGATCAAACAAAAAAGTGTAATCTGCTTCTTTTCTTTCACATTTTTCAAAGTCATTTTCATTTTCTAAAAAGGTTACATCTTTAGAAACATAAAACTTATTATTTTTAATGTCAAAATATCTATATTCCTTCTGACTTTCTCTGTATCCAATAAAAGCGCATTCAATGGCTTTTGGAGACAATTTATCTCTTTTGTGTTGAAGAACAAAATACTTACATCCAAAAATGTGTTGCCTTTTGAAATCAGCTAATCTTGAAAATGTTTTTCATAAGGAGAAACATTTTTTAAAGAAGATGAAAGCATTCTATTAATTAAATAAACTGAAGTTAGGACAAACTTAGCCCACATTTTTTTTAACATCTTTGGAAATAAGAAGCGTTCTAGCAGTTTTCATGATATGTTTATGTTTTCTTTCTGCTAGGTCATTTTGTTAAAGAGTTTGAAGACATGATTTTCGGTGATGAATTTCATTTAGTCTTAAATAATTTTAAAATTCCAGAGAGGAATTCTCCACCTGAATCAGACCTAAAAACAGTAATATTATTTTAAAATCGATTTTTTATAGTCACATGAAACTCTTTAAAAAAAGAAAATACCTTAGACTTTACAGAAAGGAAGCAAATCCAAATGTATCTAGTGAAATCATCAATAAAGGTAACATAGTATGAATAGTCCCTTTTAGATATGATAGGAGAAGGGCCCCACACATCCGAATGCACTAACTCAAAAGGTCTTTTTGAAACAAAACTCCTTTCAAAAAGGGATGGATTTCATTTTCCCAAAAATGCAATCTTTACACGTAATATCTTTTTCATTACAAAAAACTTTCATAAATGGAAATAAGTACATCTTAGAAAAACTTGGACGTCCAAGTCTTTTGTAATAAGTTTGAATATCTTTTTCTTGGACATAATTACAAAAATTATCGGATGGAAGATTCAAAGAGTCCATGAAGTAAAGATCTCTCCTCTATGGCCTTGCCCAATCAACTTCTCGGACCAGAGATCCTGCACGGAGCAACCCTTAGAAGAGAAGATTTTATATTTATTATCAGAAATTTAAGATACAGAAAAAATATTCAAATTTAATTTTGGAACTACTCTAATTTTTAGAACATAAAAATTTTCAAAATTTTTAAATCTCAAGGTTCCAATGCTTTCAATTTTCAAAGAAGTTTCATCCGCATTTGAAACAAATGATGTTAATTCTCATTTGGTGTCATATGAAAGAAACACAAGATTCAAGGATCCAAGAACCCATACCTAGAGGAAATAAAGAGGCAATGGCAACTCCCAAAGTTGATGAAATCTTAAGAAATTTTTGAAGCGCCATTGTTAGTTGACTAATTGAATCTTTAAGATCTCCTCCATCATTGCTTCTTCTTTTCTTCTTTGAGGTGGACCCTTCAACCGAAGCAGCCTTGTTCTTCAACTTAGGAGAAATGGGCTTGGTGTGACCCAGTTCATTACAATAGTGACAAATGACTTTTCTTGGTTCACCATTAAATTGCTTTACAAAATGAGGTGGTCTATAAGGTTTGACATTGTTTTTGAGTCTAGATACAGCCAAAAACTTCATCACTAGCTTTAGTAGTTTGCAAATTTAGCCGAGTTTCTTCTTGATAAATCTCAACCAATGAATCTTCAAGAGGCATAGATGAGGATCTATGAAGTAAAAAAGACCACACTTGCTCAAATTCCGATCTCAATCTTTGTAAAAATTGGAAAAGATGCCCTTTTTTCATTCATTTTCCCCTAAGTTCAACATCGTCAATAGCAACCCACTTAAGCTCTAGAAGGGCAAGCTCATCCCAAAGAGAAGATAGAGCACTATAGTAGTCGTGCAAACACGTCACCTTGTTTTGTTATCATAATCTTTTATTGCAAGACATATTGTCTTACAAGATCTTTTTTGGTATACATTTTTTTCAAGAACGATAATGCTTCATTGGATTTCCTAAATTTGGCTATGTTCGCACAAATTTTTATATCAACATTGTTCATAAACCATGCAAATATTTTTGCATGGTTGTTTTCTCAATCTTCAAGTTTGACATTGTATTCATTAATAGCTTTTGTACGCTCCCCTCCTTCAAGAGTCTTTTCGGCACTACCCACAACCATAGTAAGCTGGAGTTCAGGTTTGGCAATGGTTCCCATGACATATCCCCATATTTTTTGTCCTTAAGATGATTTTTCATTGCCGCAGCCCACATCATATAATTATTTCCATCGAGCTTGAAAGAAAGCTCAATTTTGCCTTGCACTCCATGGAAAACCCAAATAAGGAAAATAACTATATATAAAAGAGAGAGGAGACAAGAAACACTTCACTGAAAGGATGCTCCTCAAAAATTACACTCCCACAAGGAGAACACCAAGCACTCTCCACGCAATGAGACTAGAGGTAATACAAGAGTGGCACACTTCCCGAGGTACTGGTCACACTTCCACAAGCTTCAAGAGGCACCAAAAAAAATGCAGCTTGACCACCAAGCTCTGATACCATATAATGAAGTATGAATGTTCTCCAAAAAGGTGATGAAATCACCAAAAACACAATCTCCAAACAAGGAACTAGTGCACTAAGGCACACCACACAAAAGATTCAATAGATCTCAAAAAGAGGCAAGAGCAATGTAAAAAATATATACCTTTATTAAAGAATAGCTTTTAAGAAGCTTACGAGTACAAAGGGTTTTAAGCCCTTATTTATAAACAAGAGGAGGAGACAAATGGGAGCCTCCAAATAGATGCTGGGAGCACTCCCAACAACTATAAGGTGGCATTTATAATAATGCCCCTAGTCTATTCTCTAAATGACAGAACTAGCCTTGTACAAAATAACCAGAATGCCCCTGGTCTATTTTTTAAATGATAGAACTACCCACATACAAAATGACCAAAATGCCCCAACCTAAATTAGGTTATTAAATATAACTTAACAATTCAAACTATCAAATCCCAACAGATTAACATTGGCAAAAGAAGAATATATTTGACATACATAAAGTCAAATTTGAAATTGTCACTTGAAAAATAATTGTTATTTGCCTTGAAACAAAACAGAGGTTGTTGGAAGGAACACATATATGCGAACATACAACATGCATATATATATATATATATGTATGTATGTAATAAGGTATGAACTGCCAATGAAACTATAAAGTTGAAAATGTACTTCCTCTTCACCCATTTAATCTAAAGCAACGTTCATGCTATCCAAGTCTTTGGGAATGAAGAAGAGATTAAAAGCTTGAATAGGAGCACAAATTATCAAACGAAGGGACAAGGCACAAGAGAGAAAACATAAGAGAGGAAAGCATAAAATAAACTTCATTAACATAAGAGAGAGAGAGAGAGAGTTACATCCAATATAATGGTCAATTCACCTTTCCTAATCTCCTATCACAAACTGGACCAAAATGAGCATCACACTTTGATCCTCATTGTTACAGACCCTTTCCAGATCCAGGTCCAACCCAGTGTTGGATTTGCCCAGTCCAGGATCCCCTCCAAAGGAGCCGCCCAGCCTATCCCATGCAAGTTGGGCCTATGCAGGATTTATCTGAAGTGCATCCTAGCCTGGAATCCTACCCATGCTGGGACTATGGTGGGATGCCTCCCCGGAATCCCATCCACGATGGGATCGTGCTTGTACTATTACTTTCTTGCATCTTGTAAATCTATAACTAAATGTACCTAACTTAAGTATTTTTTAATGAAGATTATTGAGTGATTCCTCTTTTCTTCGTTTGTATTCGTGTGAGTGATTGTTTATGAAAGAACGGTTCTTATCCATCACCCATCTGCCATCGCCAGCCAATCGGGAATGTATTTCTCCCTTCCAGTTGATGCCCTTCACCACCCGCCTCGTTTTCCAAACCCAAAAGATGGGATGTCTCTCTCACATCCTGTCGGTTTCTCCCTAGCCATGTCCCCTAGCATGGGACATGCCCCCTGTAACGACCCCAATCCATACCCTTTTAAAAATGCGGAAAATTTTTTTTTTTTCTAAGAGTTGCGGAAACCTTTCCAGAGATCTGGGGTCCTCACAGTTCCACTTTCCATTGGATAGCCCATCCACCACAAACGAAGTTGCAATTATCATCAAAAACAACCAACTAAAACTCTTTTATTAATGAGTAAGTAATTTCAAAGACAAGGTTTTCTTCAACTGAAAGTAAAGTAACACTTGCAGAAATTAAAAGAACTGAAAGACAAAAGAAAGAGCCATTATGTCCTCTACTGAAGCTGACAAGCCCAAGTATAACTCATCCATCCCCAGATGCATGTCCAACTTCACTGTTCACCATTTCCTGTGAAAAACCAACAAAGTAGGGTGTCAGAACCGAAATTCTAAGCACAGCTACTTCTAAAGAAACCAGGTGAGAGAAAGAACATGGATAAGATTTCATGCAGTGATTTGAGTGAGTGCAGATATAAAATTTGCAACATCTAAATATCCATAACTACCAATAATTGCATTTACTCACCAGTCATGAACAGTAAACAGTGTCATATATTAATAACTAAATGATCAAACATTTCAGCATGATTTCACAAAGTAAGTCATATGCTACCAACAAATGATGTCATGATATCAAGAATGAGTCAAACATGCATGATCTAATGCATAACAGAAAAATGCATAATTAGGTACAATGCATGATTTCTTCTGTTATCTTTCATTTAAGTTTCATCTTTCCATATGCATGCCCTATTAGATGCACACATCTTTAAGTTTCTCTTTTTAATTACCGTGGCTCGTGGATACACCAAACGGGTACAAACCCCGAGGTCAAGTAGGTTCCCAGGGTAGCTTAACACACAATTTGTATTTTATTACTGGGTTCCAACTTAGCCCTCGACCGATATCAGGAAACAGCACCATCCATCGGAACATTAGACCTCCACATCTAATGTCGGGGACACAAGGCACACCCCACGCCCACAAGTGCCACTTCCTTGGTACCATAAACTCACAGTTGTGACTAACACACCACTCTCGGGTAAAGTGGTGGGCTCTCCCTAAAACCGTGGCCAAGAGAAGAACCTCAATATCGGGTTCAGGGGCAACAACGCACACGGAGTTTTTGTATCCTCACAGTCTCCCCAAGACCGGATATCCAAGATTCTCACACTCCAGATGAGATATCCCAGAATATATATTACATTGTTCTTATTCATTATATTTTTTTTATTAAGTCCATTCTTTAGGCTTGCAACACAATATGCAAAAGTAAAGTGAAAAACCCTCATCCTCCCTTGCGGGGACCCATTCGGGACTCCAGCCCGTGTAAACACATAGAACAGTGTAGTAAAGTGTCAAACCATCTCATGTGGTTTAAGTGATGCATTAAAAAAAAACATATATGAAAACAACCCAAACCCACAGCTCTCCAGGCCGATGATGGTCCATTTAGGCCATCGATGCATCGCATGCAAAAATCATAACTTGCAATGTAGGCAATCATACCAGCATAATTCCATATGCACATTCATTCATACCATTTTAACAATGTGCATGAGCTTTCGCAGTCATATGCATGTGTAACCATTCATGTGTACGTGTTTTCATGAAATCACCTAACACGCATGCATTCATTCATAGTTTCATGAGAATATTTATGCATGATTCTACAGGCCAATAGACTTCGATCCCATATATGCACATGCATTTACAATTTGCTATTTCATGAGCAACACATGCTTCCTATGAGTGGTCCGCACACACAATCACTATACAATTTAATAAGATATTGCAAAATTTCAGTCAACATAAGGTACATATAGATAATCAAGTTTTGTGTTCACCATGCCACATTTCATAGCAAATAAAGGAATGCACATTGAACTAAACATATAATTTTTCCATGACAACTGAAAACACAAAACTTTTATAATCATTCAAATTCAACATCTACTATCCTTAGATTTAGTTGACTGTCCAAGACAGATCGGTTTTACCACTTTCTAACCAAAGTTAGAGGCAACAAAAATTCAGATTCCATTTGAGTTTCCAAACAGATTTCTTGTACATGCCAGAAATTTAATTTCCTTTTAGAATCAGATTGAATTAGAATGCTACAACAAAACAAAATTGCAACAATCATTCAGTTTAGTGTTAGTTGACTATTCAAGACGGGTAAATTTTTGTGGTTCCAAAAGAAGTTAACATTTGGGACTTCATAAATAAATTTCAATATGTTAAAACCTCTTTCGAAATCTGATCCAGTGTTTACACTCATATGTTTATATACTGATATATATATTGATATATATATATATATATATATATATATATATTGGTTGATTCAAGAATCTACCTCAAATCTGTCAGCCCCAAAATCGGTCAGTATTACTGTTAAAACTTAACAAACTCTAGGTCAAGGAATCAAAACCATATTTTTTTTTTCTAACTAATCACATGCATCTGAACTTGTGCATCTACATATTTCTCAAAACAACACGCGCTGAACCTAGTTTTCTTTTGACACTCTCGTGCACAGAAAATTATACAGATTTATGTGTGGTTCCTGTTCAAAAAAAAATGACAGGATTGAGTGTGGTATATGTCAACACACACACACACAGGCTAATCACTGCTTAAGCAAATCAGCAGATTTTAAATCAAGTTTATGCTAACAAAATATGTCGCCTTTGTTACATATCAGATTCTCATTAACTATTTGATTCACATGAAAATAAGTGGAGACACAACGTATCAGATTTAAGTAGAAACCCAAAATTACCCAAGTTTGGTACATAACAGAACTCGTGTGAATATTCTTTACCCCTTTTTTTTTTTTCAAGCGAGTTACAGGCCAGCTCCCAGCTGACTAGGTCAGCTGGGCCTGCTATGACCCGGTTCAAAAGGTGCACAGCACCCATTTATATGGCTGATCAATATCAAAAGAGAGTATGCATTACGGACTTGATTAGAAATCAAGTTTGATAAGTGTAACTAACACATAAGTGTTCAGATTTAGAGTCTACCAATAACACACATTGTACATGCCCAAGCATGCACCCGTGCACAACATAAACATACCTCACATGTGCACACAGGCACTAGACACACATCCACTCTCTGTATGAGGAAAAGCCCCTAATCTCACATAACACATCATTTGCTTTGATTCAATAGCACATTTTATTGATTCTAATTTAATTTAACCACATTATATTACATAAAATGCTAAAACATCGAGAATCAATCATTAAATGAGTTAGCATCATCAAATTAACAAGAGATTGAAAACCCTACAACTGGGGCCATCCGATACCTCATAGAGTACATATATTTTCAAGAAATCGAAATACAATTTCCCCCTCAAATCGAAACAAAATGTAAATCCTCAATTTCGACTGAATTAGGGTTTTCGTCAATCATCCCCAAAATCTGAGGTAATCCCAAAAAGGAATACTCGGGATCCACACGGCTGGGGCCATCCCCTACCTTAGCCGACCCCCTTTTCCCAATGGGACCCTCAAACCTCCAAACTCAGAGGTTAGGGTTTTTCGGATTAGGGTCGATGAAAACCCCCAAAACCAAATTTACTTCACGAAACAACAAAAGAGCAACAACCATCCATGCAAAATGTCCTCAGGTACCCTCACCTCAAAAGACTACACGGGATCGAACCCATGTTCGATCCCTCACCTAGAATCGAGAGGAGCACCGTACCTCTTTCTCGGCGACTTTTCCGACGATCGGAGGCTGTCGTGGCTGCAAGAGAAGGGTCGGCTGGGGGTTTGCTCCCTGGTGCTGCCGTGACAGGAGTGCTTGCCGTGGTCTGTGGTGGCCCAAAACTTGTCGGCGACTCCTTCTTTCTCCGGTGCGCGCACGCAGACAGGGTGAGAGAGACGGGGAGAGAGAGAGATTGAGTAGAGAGAGATGGGGCTGAGTGAAGAGGGCGAGAGCCCCTCTCCACTCCCCTCCTTTATCGGCCCCAGGCCTCCCCCTTCTCTGCCGAGATGGGCGCGGGGTCGGTTACGCCCTGCGTAACCCCCCCTTTCCCCCCTTTCCTTTTTTTGTGTTAGGTTTTATCGGGCAACCCTTATCGGGTTGCCCTTTTCATTTAACAGGGCAGAGATATGGGGTGGGGCTCGGGTCCGAACCCGAGACCCGCAACCCGGCCCCAAGACAAAATGGGTCCACAAGTGGATCCAAATGGATCCGTTGTGGATCCTCGAATTAAATTAAAATTTTAAAATAGAAAAATTTTTATTTATCTATTATTATCATTAAATCAAGATTTCAAATAAATAAATCCTAATTACCCCCCTTTATGGGTCCTGGATCCGTAATGTGGATCTAGGCCCAAATTGAAAAGTTTGAAATATTTTCTAATAAAAATCTCGGGTTTTACACCCCCACCGCACGCCTCAGCTTCCGCCCACCTAACTTGTTGTCCCCTGCCCGGCAATACGTCCTATCCACCTTTCGCCCGCCTGATCGAGTCCCTACCCTGGGACATGCCTCTCTATGTCTCTCCTTCAACGCCTGCTCGCCCGCCCCTTCTTGCCACACGCTGCAGTGTGTCCGATGGTACTATAAAACCGGATCTTTGCTTGGAAGAAGAAGATGATAGAGAGGAGAAGAAGTTGTTGCAATGCCCCAAAATTTCAACAACAGGGACGTCGGGGCTCTTTTCCTTATATGAAAGAAACTTTCTAACTTACATGAACATTTACAGTATTGCCCTATATTAACAACAATCTAATATACAAGGGGCAAAACTGAAAAATACAATACAGCACTCATAATAAAACATGATAAATAGAAAATAACTTCAATATAAACCAAATCTAGATCTAGATTATGCATCTAGGCAAGGATGTCACGTCTCAATATCCTCCCTCAAGTTATGCATGGTGAGAACCATAGAAACCTTGTTCTTTAAAAACCAAAACCGTTGTTTACTCAAGCCTTTTGTAAACAAATCAGCCACTTACTCTTCTGTTCCAATGAACTTCGCCCTAATTTCTCCATTCTCAATTTTGCTTCGAATGAAATGTTGATCTATTTCAATATGCTTAGTTCTCCCATGCTGAATGGGATTAAGAGAGATCTTAATAGCACTCTGAATATCATAGAATAATATGGAACATAGAAATTTTTGACCTAATTCCCCAAGCAAGTATCTAATCTACGTTATCTCTGAAACTACTGTAGATTGTGCAGCTGCCTTCTATTTCTTACTACTCCATGAAACAAGATCAGTTCTAAGAAATACGTTATATCCTGAAACTGATTTTCATTCATCTGGATCACCTGCCCAATCCGCATCTAAATAAGCCATTATGGTCACAACATTATTTGTTCTACTTCCTCTCTTGTAACACAGATCGTCACCCAAAGTAACTTTGAGGTACCGAAGTATTCGCTTGATAGCTTCCACATGGCTGGTTTTTGAAGCATGCATGTATTATGACATTTGGTTTTGGTAGGATCATTATATAAATCTCTTTCATCATGACTAAGTTAAAAGAGGCTTAGAGTCTTTCATGTCGGCTTTGTTCAGTAAATCAATAGTATATTTATGTTGTGTTAACACCAATTTGTCTGTTCCTCTATCAACTTCAACTCCCAAGAAATATTTCAGCTTACTCAGATCCTTAATCTTAAACCTATGGCTTAAGATTTCTTTGATTTCCGCTATATGCTCCTCATAATTTCCTGTAAGTATTATATCATCTACATAGATGAGTAGAACAGTTTACCTTTGTATATAAAAAGAGAGTGATCAAGTTGTGATCCGACAAATCCATGCCTTGAATTTCAAGGGAGAAGCTCTCAAACTACGATATGGACGCTTGCTTAAGACCATATATAGCCCCATTTAATTTGCATACATATCGATAGGAATCTTTTTCACTATATCCCTGAAGTTGCTCCATATAGACTTCCTCCTTCACGTCCCCATGTAAAAATGCATTCTTAACATCAAGTTAGCTCAACGTCCAGCCATATTTAACAGCAAGAGATAAAATAATGTGTATGGTCCCCATTTTCACCACTGGACTGAAGGTTTCATCATAGTCCAACCTGTATTTCTGTGTGAAGCCTTTTGCCACCAATCTGGCTTACCTTTCTATACTTACATCGGGTTTATATTTAATCTTATAAACCCAATTCGATCCCACAATATTTTTATCAATAGGTCTTGGAACGACGTCCTATGTTTGGCACTCATATAGGGCCCTTATCTTCTCATTCATAGCTTTTATTCACCTATTCGATTTTGATGCAATATGATATGTTCTGGGCTCTTCGCGCTTCGAGATAGCAGTCAAGAATAATTGATGATCTATACTGAAATCTTCATAAATGACCCATCTCTCTACTGGATGTCTGATTTGGTTGGATCTCCTCACATCTGATTGCATATGGCTGCCTTCAATGCTGGTTATATTATGCTACAATGGATGTGTTTCTGATTCAGCCTCTACTTGTCATAGGTATCATTGCACAAATTTTTGTGGTTGTACCCTTTCCCTTTGAATCTTCCCTTCAGTTGGTTATTTTGATCATCATTCTGTTGAATATCAGTTTGCTGTAATGTAGTTCCAAATAAATCAAAGAAAATGAGACCAATTTGAAATAACAGAAGATCAAGCTAAGTAAAGAAAAATAACAATAAAAGCCTAGACGTTTTTCGCAGCAATTTTTTTTTTTTGCTGCACGTCAGATATATCAAATCTCAAAATATATATAACCAATCTTTTTTTTATCTGAAATCAGACCGATGAAGACAAATTTCTTCTCGTGAATATAAATGTCACGTGTCTTAGACGGATCCTTGTTCAGAAAATACTTTATTTTCAAATCTGAAAGAAACAAAATATCTTTAAATCTGAAAATCAACAGAATATTCTAGATCTGAAAATCGGATTAATGGGTTAAGGATGAGAAAGACATTTTTAGACAGAGTTGCCAGTCGATGAAGCGGAAGCGGGAAGCGAGGCACTTCTAAAATGTTAGGAAGCGGGAAGCGCGGGACGACTCGGAAGCGACCTAGGAAGTGAAGAAGGAAGCAACATAGGATTCGAGTGAGAAGCGAAAGGGAAGCAAATAAGAATCGAAAGGGAAGTGAAAATGTAATTATAATATTATATATTTTTATTTTATCAAAAAAATAAGATTTATGTCATCATTAACAAAATAAAACATGTATCTAAGACAATAAATAATATAAGTTGTAATTATCTAACAAATGCATCATATTGCAACTGTCAAGCATTTAAAAAACCATACATCAAGAGAAGATCATAATTCGCATTCTTGTTGCTAACCATTTAACAAATGCATGCAAGCATTAAATAATGCATTAAGAAAATAATTAAATTTTATTAAAAAGTGTACCTTTTTCAACGAAAGAATCAAATGACTTGTTATTTGATGTTGTGATTGTTGTAAATCTTGTCATCTCTACAATATAGAAAATGAGAAATCAATAAACTCAAAAATTACATAGAGATATGGTTAAATTTTTAAGCTATAAATTTCTAAACTGTAAATTATAAGCTACAAAGTTCTAAACTCTAAACTTAAAATTAACATAATTCAGTACTTCACTTCATCATGCAAGATTCAAAATAAAAGTACATATCAAACCAACAAAATATTACAAGACCATGACAAAAAAGTAACATAAAAGTTTTTAAGTTGAATTACTCCAACTACATCATCAAAAAAATAATTAATAATTCAAGAGTTCATTAATCTGTCATCTTTCTCTTCCCCTTCAAGTCAGCAATAAATCACGAACTTTCTGCATCATCATGTGTTTCTTGTCCTTCACGACCATGTCTTTAGTTCCTTCCTTCATTTCCTATAATGAATACGTTAAAAAATTAAAATGTTTAAAAATCATAATTTAAAATATAAAAAACACAGTATCAACGTACATTGCCTAGGTCTCCTGCTAAAGAAACGATCAATCTGACCTTGAGGAACTGATGGTCGTTCTTGTATATCTGCAGTTCTATTAGCTCTGTTGGATTGATTTGGATCATCTTCAACTTCATTTGTACGTATGATTATTGGAGGTAATGGAGCTCTTGTTTGTGCATCTTTGGGTTTGGATTTGGAAATAGTGTTTGATTGTTGTGCACTATCATCCAAATCTCTCCAACGCATGTCCTTTAATCTCAACTTATTTTCTTCTACAATAGGAAGTTTTGGATTGATATCTCATTTTCGACTAGGTTCTTCTTTGTAGCGATTGTTGCACCTTTTTATAACAAGAATATAAAATATTAATACTAATAAATAATCAATGATAAAAAAAAAGAAAAAAAATACCAAAACAAAAGTACAACATAATTTAATCATACCTGTCAATCAATCGAAAATTGGAATGAATATACACTAAGGTATCAGCATGATCTTCATTGAGCCTATTTCTTTTAACATTGTGAATATCACTATAGATGTTCCACACTCTTTCTGCAGAAGATGTGCTAATAGGTTGAGATAAAACCTTAATGGTTAATGCTCTCAACTCAGGTGTATCACCACCATAAAAACGCCATCAATTAAGCACTGACATTGTAGGATTCAGTGCATCTATTCTTACTGCATTTCGGCTAAATCTTCCACTTCTTGATGTAAAAACCATAAGTTGTGACCTATAAAGTGTAGATAGCTCTTCATTTCCAACAGATATCACTTCAAGCGCGAGCATTACACCGTCTAAGATATCATTATCCTTTTCTGCAAAAAAAATGTTTAATAACTATAACAAGAAAATGCAAATAAAATAATTAAATCATTAAACTTCAAACTTTATTAAATAGAGAGAATAAAATTTTTACCAGGAGAAACTCGTTTGACCCCTCCTGCTGCTGGGATCTTGAGATACTCTGACTCGTAATATTTTGGAGTAAGCATGTGAGCTAGACTATGGAGAGGCACATTCATTCTATCCCATCTATTTGAGACAATCTTATGAATCGTTTCATACAAATCTGGTTGTCCTTTTAGATTGTCTTTGATTTCCCCCAACATATTGTTCATGCCTTCATACACTTCACCAATTATAGGGCCTTCCGGATCACAAAATTTAATAATCTTATATATGGGTTTTGTAATCAATAATGTTAAACGTACAGAATCCCAATATTCTTCGTCAAGAACAATTGTTTTTGTTGTAACAGCCCTTTTTCATAGTTTCAGCCGTGTATGACTGTTTCCACTCACTCCATCTATCTGAAATTACTGTGAGTCTCAAGCTCTCCCTCACATCAAGCAAGCGCTTCAAAGTAGTATAATGTGAAGCAAACCTTGTTTTTGCAATCTTTATTAACTCTAATTTTTCATTGCTTCTAAAGATTGTTAGTGTCTTTGAATGATTTGTAATATACTTCACAATTTCTTTACTTTGCAAATATGTTTCTCCCAACCAATGAAACTCATATGTCAAATCCTTAAAGATCAAATTAAGTGTGTGCACAACACAAGGTGACCAAAAAATATACTTATACGTTTGTTTTAATTCTTCATCTGCTAACTTGCAATTTGATGCATTGTCTGTAATCACTTGCACTACATTAGAAGGCCCCACAAGTCTAAATCCCGTCTTCAAAAACTCGACAATGTTTGCAGCTGACTGTTGCACATTAGAAAAATCGCTTGCATATAAGAACATCGAGCCAAAACAGTTTGAGGCGAGTATATTTATCAAGTGTTTGTTCTTAATATTTGTCCAACCATCTAAGACAATGGAAACTCCAAACTCCTCAAACTTTTCTCGAAATTCATTTAACTCTCTATGAGCACACTCTTGCTCACTGTCAAGCAACGTTGTTCGTGCTTTTTCATATGATGGGGGTTTATATCCAGGCACTTTACTAACTGCAGATATCATCTCTTCCCAATATGGTGATCGAAGCACATTGAATGGTATGCCATTTGCACACAAAAATTTGATAATTTTGTGATCTACATCATCTCTTTCTACCTTTTTAAAGGTATCACGAATATCAACTGCTTTTCGGCTTCTACTAGATGATGTAGTCATACTAATAGGCTTCTTCGGATTATCAATTCTTGATCTCCTCAACTCAAATGCACTTGATGAAACCTCCACTCTACGAACTTGCCTCTTAATTTTTTTTGCCAATTCTGCATTTTTTGCAACTACAGGGCAAAAGGCAATCCCAACACTTTGTCCCTTTGAAGATCCCATGAGATGTGCAAAAACTCGAGTATATGACCCATGATAAATATTTTTGCAGTGCCTGCACATAAAAACCTGGGTTCCACCTTGCTTTCCTTGCCCACTCTTCTTTTGTTTTAATACATGGCATCATAGTACTATTGTTTTATGCATGTCAGGTGGTTCATCATCTTGGTCATCTTCAGAATAGTAGTCATATTCTTCTTCATCTTCCTCATCAAAACAATTTTCATTTCTGTCCTCAAACTGATATGGACAATCAGAAGACATCTTGGTCTTGCCCTTTCTTACATTGTCCTTCCCAACACCACTAGATGATTCATGCTCCAAATTGTACAAAGAATCATCATCGTCATCATAATTATCATGATCATAGCTTGTGATGGTCATTAATGAAGCAAAGAATAGGCAAATATACCTGCATCATAAAAGTATAGGAATCATTTTAGAACACTTTAAAAAAACTATTATTAACAGCAAAAGATGGATAGTGGAATGCCAAAACAAAAGGGAAAAAAAAGAGACCCAAAGTGAACCATAAACGTCTCTTGCAATCGAATTCCCGTAAAATACCATGGGGTTTACTAAACAACTTCAGTGTTAGCGCACATAAACTAATCATGCTCATTTCTTAAAATAATCCAGACAATATGTATCACACAGCTTCGCAGTCACAATCTAAATTTCAAAACTATGAAACCAATCAGATTTCCTTTTTCTAATAGCATTAACACCCGTAATGAATACAGAGGAAAGCATCAAGCCTTAAAATTCAAGTTTAATTAAACTAAATCTCAAACAAACATGACAGTTGAAACTTGAAACACCATAGATTCAATTTAAACCAGGAAATCACAAATAGGTAGAAGCTTGATAAATCCAATCTAAAAAGAACTGCAGACTAGTTCTATTTATTCTTATCATAATATGCCCATCAAATCAAATTTAATGAATCAGTACATGAATCAGCCAAGAGTCCAAGACTCAATGCATATAGCAAAATTTGTGTATAAAACCCATAAGGTTATATATGATTCTTGAAAACTTGTCTGTAACAAACATCGGAACACAAGCATCGATCAATCGATTTAACTATAATCAGTGTGAAACTATGAACCCATTTTAGAAGGATGCATATTAAAAATCTATAACGCTAATCAATTTATTTCAAATTGAAACAATCTTGATCATTCGTGAACCTAGTACAAGAAACAAGCAGATCAACATTTAAACCAACATATCTAATTTAAACATAATTAAATTCTCAACAAAAGTCCTTAAAAGAAATTAGATCTTTTTATGTTCATCTAAAACCCAAATCAGAAAACTGATACCCGAATCAGCAAAGACAGTCAATGTTCCGCCCGTATTACAGGGGGTGTACCCACAACTATTCCTATACAAGGGGGTGATAGCCCCTATTCGAGTCTATACAAGGAAACAATCTTGATCATTCGAGTCTAAAGCCCGTATCACAGGGGGTGTACCAATATATCTACGGTAACTGTGCTCGCTGACTCCACGTATCACAGTTTAATATTTTTTTTATCGTTTGAACTTTCATGGCTGGTGCATGTGTTGTAGCTCTCATGCAGAACACTGGGTTGACAGTGGCGTAGCTAGGATTCATGTGAGGTGGAGCAAACAAGGGGTGTAGCAAAAAAAAAAAATTTGCGTGATAGTCGGGGGTTCGGGGGCAGCACCCCGAAATTTTTTTTTTTTTTGAGATAAAATAAAAAATGGCTACAATTATTAATAAAAATCTATTTCATATGGAGAAATCAAACTATTTGTTGTAGCCAAGGCTGGGCTAAAAAAATGGATAAAAATCTATTTCATATGGAATCAGGGTTGGGCTAAGACTGGGCTTTAAAAAAAAAAATTAACTGTTTCGGGAGGCAAGACTGGGCTACAGCCCAGTCCTGCCCCCCCTAGCTACGCCTTTGTGGGTTGACCATCGTCAACAAGGGTTTCTTTTTTAATCAAAGACCATTCAGAACCTATTTTGGAAACCAATGCTTTTTCATCAGCCTGAATCCCTACAACTAGCTACTCACGAAACAAACCATTCACAGAGATATACATGAATATCACTATCACTTTGATGGATCAAGAGTCTGAACACAAGAATAGTGGATGAGAGAGGAGAGCGAATCGAAAGAGATAGGTCGGCGGACGTCAGTGGAGGAGAGAGGAGAACATACCTGAACAGAGACATTGCTAATGTCGATCGAGGAGGTCTTCGGTCGTCAGATGTCAACAAAGGAGGAGGAGGTCGTCGATCGTCGAAGGACGTCGATCGTCGGAGGTCGCAGATCATCGAAGGTCGTCGGTCGTCGGTTGCCGATGGCCAAAAACAAGAGAGAGAGAGAGAGGAGTCGGGTGAAAAACAAAACCCTGAGCCTTCGTTATTAAGTTTTCACGATTTTTTTAAAATGTCTGTTTTACCCTTATTCAGAATTTTTTTTTAGTTTCTTGTTTTTCACGTGTTAATTTCGTTTTTAAAAAGGGTCAAAAAGACATTTCGTAAATGCGTCCCCCGTTAAAGGGAGACGCGTACTCCATGAAAATGGGACGCGTCTCCCTTTAAAAGGGGATGCATTTCCCTTTAAAGGGGGACGCGTTTCTTCTTTTTTACGTGCGCTTCCCCGTGCGTTTCAGAAGCGCCACGTTTCGCGCTTCCGAAGCACGTCTCGGGGAAGCACGCTTCCCCTTATGCATATGTGTTTCCGGTAACTCTGTTTTCAGATCTGAAAACCAAAACAAGATTTTACAGATTTGAAAAAAAAAAGGAATGAGAAATTATAGTTTTCTTTCCAAGAGCAAAACTTTGAGATGTAAAATGAGGTTCAAATCTCAAAGAAAATAGGAGAAAAATACTTTAACCCAAGAGAAGTAGATCAAGATCAATGAAGAATATAGGTTGACAGTAAAGAAAGCAAGGTGGACCAAGATTTTTTTTGAGAAGGGAAAATGACAGAGAATAGAAGAAGAAAACAAGATTTGAGGAAGGAGATTTTTTTTTGCAGCCAAGATTTTCGATCTTACCTCAATGTTCAATCTTTAATAAGAGACCCGCTCTAATACCATGTAAAACTGAATCTTTGCTTGGAAGAAGAAGATGGAGAGGAGAAGAAGCTGCTGCAATACCCCAAACGTCAACAACAGGGACGTTTGAGCTCTTTTCATTATATTAAAGAAACTTTCTAACTTACATGAACATTTACAGTATTGCCCTATATTAACAGCAATCTAATATACAAGGGGAAAAACTGAAAAATACACTACAGCACTCATAATAAAACATGATAAACAGAAAACAACATCAGCATAGACCAAATCTGGATCCAGATCTGGATCTGGTATGAAAGTCAAGGATGTCATGTCTCAACAGGTACCTGGACATGCCGCCCCCTACTCCAACCTTGTTGTTGTTGCTACAGCATCCCAGCAGCAGCCCCGACCGTGTGCATGTGCGTGTTGTAATGAAACAAGCGAAAATACAAAAGAGATCCCAATAAGGATCAACACAAATACAAAGGGAGTGCGCAAGCACTAATTCACAAAGAGATAATACAAAGTGAGAACAATCTCAAGAGCATAACTCATGCACACAATAGCCACTATGGGCACACACAACACAACACATAAAAAATATATAATTTCACTAATAAAACGTTTAGAAAAACATTGAGAATATAAGGGGTTTCAACCCTTATTTATAATACAAGAGAGAGAGAAGGGGGCAGCCCAAAGTCTAGTTGGGCTGCCCCAAAAGCCATATTGGACATAAAATAAACAAAAAGAAAATAAAAAAGGATAAGCACCTAATAGGCTGAGACCTATTACATGGGTGAAACGACTGAAATACCCCTCCTATTACATGGGTGACAAGCCTACTAAAATGTAACAGTTGATTGATTCATGTTTGTCCTATTTGTCTTGTCTCGATCTTTATTGAAAGATTTGAATCATTATATTTTTCTGTGTAAAAATGATTTATTCTTAAAAGGAAATCTATCTATGAGAAATTTACTCTTCGTTGGATTTTTATGATTTAAACTCCTTTGTGAGTTACTTATTTTGATGTTGTCTGAAAATCCATATTTCATGTCTTTTATGCATTAAGATGCTTTTCGTGATAGTTATACGCTATGTCACACAGACTCGGCTAAAGGGTTGCCGCACCCGCGTCGACACGCACGGACTCGGGTGCGGACTCGAGTGCGGCTTTGGACTCGGCCCGGACTCGGTCAACTCCGAGTGGGACTCGGTCAACGAGTCCGGGCCGAGTCCGACCACATTTTGGACTCGGTCAACTTTGACCGAGTCCAAAATTGTCCAGTTCGAGTTTTAAATTTTGTTTTGGATCCGGGTCCGGTCGGGTCCAAAGCCGACCCAGATCCAAATTTTTTTTGGCGGCCGAACCCTAAAAGGGGTTTATCGACAGGGAGAGGGGCTTACCCTCTCGATTTTGCCTCTCCCCCTCAGCCCCTGCAGCTTTCTCCTGCAACCACGCCGACGATCCGAACTCCGGCGACAGGCAGCCACCGTCTCCCCCTCCGTCAGGTATGTCGACCCTGCTCGTAGCCTCCCTCCCTGCACCCTCTGCTCGCAGAGGAGGGGCTCGGCCCCCCTCCCTGCACCCTCTGCTCGCAGGGGAGGGGCTCGACCCCTCCCTGCACCCTCTGCTCGCAGAGGAGGGGCTCGGGCCCCCTCCCTGTACCCTTTGCACGCAGGGGAGGGGCTCAGCCCCCCTCCCTGCACCCTCGGCTCGCAGGGGAGAAGCTCGGCCCCTCCCTGCACCCTATGCTCGCAGGGGAGGGGCTCGGCCCCCCTCCCTGCACCCTCGGTTCGCAGGGGAGGGGCTCGGCCCCCCTCCCTGCACCCTCTGCTCGCAGAGGAGGGGCTTGGCCCCCCTCCGTGCACCCTCTGCTCGCAGGGGAGGGGCTCGGCCCCCCTCCCTGCACCCTCTGCTCGTAGAGGAGGGGCTCGGCCCCCCTCCCTGCACCCTCTGCTCGCAGGGGAGGGGCTCGGCCCCCCTCCATGCACCCTTTGCACGCAGAAGAGGGGCTCGGCCCCCCTCCCTGCACCCTCTGCTTGCAGGGGAGGGGCTCGGCCCCTCCCTGCACCCTCTGCTCGCAGAGGAGGGGCTCGGCCACCCTCCCTGCACCCTCTGCTCGCAGAAGAGGGGCTCGGCCCCTCCAATATTCTCTGTTTTATTAACTTTATTTTATTTACTTATTTAATTATTTTCTTTTCAGTTTTCACTTTTCAGATATAATGGCGAGTTTTAGCGGTAGTGTCAATACATTTGGTTCAAGTTCTAACCCTGAATTAGATGTTTCTCAACCACTTTGGAGGCTTGTGACAAAAGGGATAAAAGCTAGTAGTGGTGGTGGTGGGAATGTGCAGTTTCATTGTAATCTATGTAAGACTGTTTTCACAGGTTCTTATACGCGTGTGAAAGCACATCTTTTGCATATTCGTGGTCAAGGAATTAGGGCATGTTCTGGGGTTGACAAAAACATGTTAAAGCAATTAAAAAAGAACAAGAGGAAGCTGAAAAGAAGAAAATTGCAGAGATGAAAAGCGATTCGATTAATTTGACTTTTTCTACTGCTAGTGATACACAAGAAGAGCTTTTAAAGAAAAGAAAGATGGAAAGCAATAAAACAATACAAGCGTCATTCAAAAACATGGCAAGAGCAGAAATTGATAAAAAGATTGGTCGATTCTTTTACTCAAGCTCAATTCCTTTTAATGTAGCTAGAAGTCCATACTGAAAGATATGATTACATCTTTGGCTAATTGCAATTTGAGTGGTTATGTGCCTCCTAGTTCAGAAAAACTAAGAACAGTCATTCTTGCAGAGGAAAAAAATAGAATTGAAGACTTGCTAGAGACCCAAAAATTTGCATGGAAACGACATGGAGTGTCGATTGTTTCTGATGGGTGGACTGATATACAAAGGCGACCACTGATAAACTTCATTGCTTACTCACTAAATGGGCCAATCTTTTTGAAGACTGTTGATGCATCTGGAGAGTATAAAGATGCTGAATATTTAAAGAGATTATTTGTTGAAGTGATAAAAGAAGTGGGTGAAGAAAGTGTGGTGCAAATCATTACTGACAATGCTCCAGTTTGCAGTCGTGCAGGAATGAATTTGGCAAGTGAAGATACATATTCACATATTTTTTGGACTCCTTGTGCAGCACACAGTTTAAATTTGGCACTTAAGAGTATATGCAATCCATCAAAAGATGATGCACATGCACATGAAATGTGCTTATGGATTGAGAAAATAGAGCATGATGTTCGAAATATTAGAAATTTTGTTGTAAACCATCATCATGCCCTTTCTATATTTAATAGGCATTCTGATCTCAAGTTACTGAAAGTTGCTGAAACTCGTTTTGCTTCTCTAATTGTTATGATAAAAAGAATTAAGCAACTCAAGAATGCATTGATGATGATAGTGGCTGATCAAGATTGGGATTTTTATCGTACTGAAGATGATGTCAAGGCTCAAGCTATCAAAAAATGCATCTGTGATGATTTTTGGTGGGATAAAATTACATATTTTGTTGAATTTACAGAGCCTATTTGGGAAATGCTGAGAGAAGTTGACAGAGATGTACCCATGCTTCATAGAATTTATGAAATGTGGGACAATATGATTGAAAAAGTTCAAAGTATCATTTTTAAACATGAGAAGAAAGATATTGCACTTGATGATTCAGAATTTTACAATCATGTACATTCAGTTTTAGTGAGAAGATGGGATAAAAGCAATACACCTTTGCATTGCATGGCACACTCTCTCAATCCAAAATACTATGCAAAAAAATGGTTGACAACAGGTGTTAGTCGTGTTTCTCCAAATGAAGATCCTGAGATATCAAGAAATAGAATGATATATTTGGGAAGAGTTTTTAATGATCCTCACATGTTTAAGGTTGTAAATAGTGAGTTTGGCAAGTTTTCTACTGGAAGATTTGATTCTTTAGCAGCACTTGTGGCAAGGGACGAGGAAGATCCCGTTAATTGGTGGACAACATATGGATCAGAGACACCAAATCTGCAACGTCTTGCAATGAAGTTGTTATCCCAACCTGCTACATCATCTTGTTGTGAAAGAAATTGGAGTACATATGCTCAAATTCACAACATTAAAAGAAACAAACTCACTAGTAAAAGAGCAGAGGATTTGGTATATGTTCACTCAAATCTACGATTAATTTCTCGCCGCACCAAAGAAGAGTATAGGTACTTTTTTTTTTGTATTCAAAGTTTATATTTAAATATTTCATATTTGTATTCGAAGTTTTAAGTTAGATACTAATATAGTGATTTTTTGATGCAGTTGTGGACCATCCAAGAATTGGGATGTAAATCCAGAAGATTTTGACTTGGAGGGAGAACATAATTTACATACTCTCAACATGGACTACCTCGATCCTGTTCCTCCTTCTAATTCAGACGATGATGCATATTTATGATAAGTTTTGTTGTTTATCACACTCACAAGCTTCTTTATGTGTTATATTTTGGTAAGTTTGTGTTGTTAAGAATTGTTTTTTTTTTGCTTTAAAATTTACAATCTTTATGTGTTAATTTATTGTTATATATAATTATAATATTTAAAATATATATATTTATAATATATATTTTTTAATATATATATATATATATATAGCCGAGTCCCCGTGTCCAAATTTTTTGGAATTGCGCCGCACCCGTGTCGCACCCGCACCCGCACCCATGTGACATAGGTTATACGTGTGTATTAACTTTGAATAATGCATGTTTTCATTATTTATGAACTTATTTTTGAGATATTTTGTGCAGGCATTTCTCATTTTTTTATAATATGCAATTTTATTTTTTTATGAATTAAGAACTATGATTTCTTAAAAGTATCTATTGAAGTGAGACTCTCAGTCTAATGTGTTTGAAAAAATAATGATTTTCAAAATTAATGTCGAAATTTTTTTAAATGATTTTGAAATTTGATAACTATACAACAACAACAACAACAACTACGCCTTCATCCCAAAACAATTGGGGTCAGCGATATGAACCAAAAAAGAAATTCATTTTGGGTCTTCCACATGAATCCTTTTCCTCCAATCATTTCTATCCAACGCCATGTCCTCGGTGAGGTTCAAAGCATTCATATCCTTTCCTATCATCTCCATCCAAGTCTTCCTAGGCCTACCCCGACCTCTTTTAACTAATATATTTTCCCATTTCCCCAACCTTCTAACTGGAGCATCATTAGGCCTTCGCCGAATATGTCCAAACCACCGTAAACGATTCTCTCGCATCTTATTTTCAATGGGTGCAACACCTACCTTCTTACGTATCTCTTCGTTCCGAATCTTATCTTTTATTGTATTTCCACATATCCATCTAAGCATCCGCATCTCAGCTACACTCATTTTTTGAATATGATGTCTCTTGGCAGCCCAACATTCCGTACCATATAGTAAAGCGGGTCTAATAGTCGTCCTATAAAACTTTCCCTTCAACCGCAATGGCATTCTACGATCGCACAGCACTCCAGTAGCACTTTTCCATTTCATCCACCCAACCTTTATCCTATGATTTACATCTCCATCAATTTCTCCATACTTTTGAATGATGGATCCCAAATATTTGAAATAATCATTCACCGGTATATCTTGCTCACCAAGCTTCACTACACTCCCATCACTACTTCGTTGCTTACTAAACCGACATTCCATATATTCAGTCTTACTCTTACTCAACTTAAAACCTCTAGCTTCCAATGTCTGTCTCCATAATTCTAACTTAGCATTAACCCCAGCTCTAGACTCATCAATCAAAACAATATCATCAGCAAACAACATACACCACGGTACATTTTCTTGAATTGATCTCGTAAGCTCATCCATCACTATCGCAAATAGGAAAGGGCTTAAAGCAGATCCTTGATGTAACCCAACCGTTATCGGGAAATTTGATAACTATCTTATTAAATATTTTTTTATTATATTGTTGGTGTGTTTGGCCATCCTCTCTCCATAATATATAACTAATATAGTTATTTTTGAAATATTCTTTTATGTTTTATAATATATATATATATATATGTGTGTATAGTTAGGAACTTGGGATGTTTTGTTAACTCTATTTACATGTTCTCATGTATTGATGATATTGAAGATTCTAAAGACCCTTAGCATAATAGAGCATATGATTGAAGATCAAGAGGACATTTTATGTAATGGGTTAGCATAATGTATAAAAAATGGAAGAACTTGATGAAGTCAATAAGGACATTTTATGTAATGGGTTCTTTCTTTGTATACCGTAGAGAGATAGGGGTTGTTGCATCGATTGTAAGGTTATACCGGGAGAAAGTGTAGCTACACAACATAGAGTCTTAATTTTAGATCTTAGAATTAGACAATGCCGCAAAAGGGATAGACATAGGATAGATCCTAGAATTAAGTGGTGGGCACTGAAAGGAACTAAACAAGGAATGTTTGTAGAGCGGGTAGTTAAGAAAGTTGATTGGTGTCTCAAGTAGGATTCAGAATCTATGTGGAATAAGATAGCGGGTGGCATGAGAAAAGTGGCTAAGGAGGTATTGGGTGAGTCTAAAGGCGGTGCACCGCTAGGTAAGGATACATCGTGGTGGAACCAGGATGTCAAATTAGCTATTAAGGTTAAAAGAGAGTGTTATAGAAATCTAAGTAAAAGTCGTGATAATGAGAATTTGGAGAAGTATATGATAGCAAAGACGGAAGCTAAAAAAGTAGTTCGGAACGCGAGGGATAAGGTATATAAGGAGGTTTATGACAAGTTGGATACCAAAGAGGGCGAGAAGGATATTTATAGGCTTGCAAAGACGAGAGATAGAAAATCGAGGGATCTGGGTATGGTTAGATGTATCAAAGATGAAACAGAGGGTTTTAGTCAAAGATGAGGAGATTAAGGAGAGATGAAAAGATTATTTTGATAAGCTATTTAATGAAAGTCATGCTTAGGATCTTGGAGACTTGCCCATTCTTTTTTATGAGATGAATTGTGACTTAATGCGCAAGATTCAAAAGAAAGAAATTGCAGAGGCTTTGAAGAAAATGAAATCAAGAAGGGCAGTTGGCTCCGATGGTATACCTATCGAGGCTTGGAAATGCTTGGGAGAGAAAGTTTTAGAATGGTTGACAAATCTTTTTAACAAGATTTGGCGGAAAAATAAGATGCCTAATGAGTGGAAGTAGAGTACTTTGGTGCCTCTATATAAGAATAAAGGTGATATACAAGATTGCACAAACTATCGTGGTATAAAACTCATGATTCATACTATGAAACTTTAGGAGAGGGTGATTGAGTCTAGGTTGTCATGATATCGAAGAATCAATTTGGTTTTATGCCTGGAAGATCAACTATGGAAGATATACATCTTCTTAGACAACTTATTGAGAGAAATAGAGAGAGGAACAAAGATTTGCATATGGTTTTTATTGATTTGGAGAAGGCTTACGATAGAGTACCTAGGGACGTTCTCTGGTGGACAATGATAAAGAAAGGTGTTTCTCTCAAGTACATTAGTATAATTAAAGATATGTATGAAGGAGTAGTAACCAATGTCCGCACTTGTGGAGGGGTGACAACCAATTTTCCTATCACGGTTGGGTTATATCAAGGATCTGCTTTAAGCCCTTTCCTATTTGCTATAGTGATGGATGAGCTTACGAGATCAATTCAAGAAAATGTGTCGTGGTGTATGTTGTTCGCTGATGATATTGTTTTGATTGATGAGTCTAGAGTTGGGGTTAATGCTAAGTTAGAATTATGGAGACAGACATTGGAAGCAAGAGGTTTTAAGTTGAGTAAGAGTAAGACAGAATACATGGAATATCGATTTAGTAAGCAACAAAGTAGTGATGGGAGTGTAGTGAAGCTTGGTGAGCAAGAAATATCGGTGGATGATTCTTTCAAATATTTGGGATCTATCATTCAAAAGTACGGAGAAATTGATGGAGATGTAAATCATAGGATAAAGGTTGGGTGGATGAAATAGAAGAGTGCAACTGGAGTGTTGTGCGATCGTAGAATGCCATTGCGGTTGAAGGGAAAGTTTTATAGGACGACTATTAGGCCCACTTTACTATATAGTACGGAATGTTGGGCTGCCAAGAGACATCATATTCAAAAAATGAGTGTAGCTAAGATGCGTATGCTGAGATGGATGTGTGGAAATACAATAAAAGATAAGATTCGGAACGAGGAGATACGTAAGAAGGTAGGCGTTGCACCCATTGAAAATAAGATGAGAGAGAATCGTTTACGGTGGTTTGGACATATTCGACGAAGGCCTAATGATGCTCCAGTTAGAAGGATGGAGAAATGGGAAAATATATTAGTTAAAAGAGGTCGGGGTAGGCCTAGGAAGACATGGATGGAGGTGATAGGAAAAGATATGAATGCTTTGAACCTCACCGAGGACATGGCATTGGATAGAAATGAATGGAGAAGGATTCATGTGGAAGACCCAGAATGATTTTCTTTGTTGGTTCATATTGCCGACCCCAATTGTTTTGGGATGAAGGCGTAGTTGTTGTTGTTGTTTCTATTATGGTGAGTCACCACAAGTTTGAGGGGGGTGTTAAGATACATGTAACTTTGGACATATTATATATAATATATATGTATGTGTATACATATTTATATATAATATAATTATTGTATATATGTAATATATATATATATATATATATTAGTCAACTAAAGTTGACTAGGACTAGCTGTTGGGAGCTAGGTAGTCCAACGGCTAGAGGGCCCTCTCTTCTCTTTTTACTCTTTTCTTTCTCTCTTCCACTTATAAATGTTGGTGAGTGTGTGTTATGTAAGGTGAGAGAGTGATGGGTAGTTTAAGCATATGAGTATGAGTGTATTTGTCCAGTGAGGATATTATGTATTTTTAATTTTCTTTATTAATGAAAGTATTCATTCATTCACATTCCTTGTGTTTCATTTTAGTTCTTATATTGTTGTCCAAATACATTATGTTTTGATTCTTGAAGCTCATTTTGGAGTGCATCGGGATCTGTGCCATTCCGTGACAGAATATGATGCTCAAATTAAATAATAGAGGATAAACAATCTTCAGATCAATGATGGTTAATGAGGTCAGTGGAGCAAGGCATAGCAATCCGCCTTGCAAAATTTAAACAAGCAACACATCCCATTCCATGAGCAAGTGTGTCAACAAGCTGATTAGGCTTGGAAATACCAGTCGGTAGATGAACTCAGTTTATTAAGGCAGGAAAATAAGACAATACAGAGATTCTATGTAGAAATGTAACAGTTGTGGGAGCTATTGGCCTTCATGGATACAACAATTATGTGCCAAGTGTTAGTGTGCAAAATTTACTTGGCAGACAGAGTAAGAAAAACTATCAATCATGAGTTCTAGAGTTATGTATGGCATTGAGGTTTAAATTACAATCATGCAAGCAGTGCCATGATTCTTAGAACCATTTATTCTCTTTAAGACAAGCCCCAGCTGAATTGAGAAGCAGTACAAATACTTACTCCAAAAAGATGATTTGCTAAAGAATATGTAATTTTAAGACTAGAAAATACTATCAAGAAGGTCTATACGTGAATCTTATATAGAGCTTTGCAGTTCATGAGATGAATTGCACTATTTCACCCAAGTGGGTTGTCTAACTTATGAAAAACAAAAGAATTTAATCTATGAAGTGATATAGGATCAGAAAATTATATGATTAATGTTCAAATTCTGACGGAAGAATAATTCTCATCTGTTGGCAATAATTCTTTTTTGCCACGAGAAGAAGACAGGAGATCACTTGAGCAATCACATGAAATAAATGTGAAGCAGCTAGCATTTAATAGTGAAAAGGTATTGTAAGATTTAATGTTGAACAAGGAAGAGGTAGAAGTGGAGCATCCACTCTCGATAGGGGTAGAGCTAATGGCTTTATTGATGATAAGGACAAACTTAAGTGCACTAACTATGGAAAAGAATGTCACAAAAAGTAACAACATTGAGAGCTTCTAAACATCCTAATATTAGAAGCAATAGAGAATTTCTTTCTTCTATAAACGAAATGTCACATGAGAAAAGTGTAGATCAGGAAGATGACTCTTTAGCTTCTTTGAAAAAGAAAGTTGAGGAGTTAGAACTCAAGATAAGCAATCATTGTTGAGATAATATCCAACAGAAGCATTTTTATTGGCCTCTACCATGCTCATTAAGGTAATCACACCTGTGGTGCTTGGACCTCTAAGAGTTGGATTATTGACTCTGGTGCCATAAATCACGTCTAGTAAGAAAGAGTTGTTCTCCTCATAAATTATATTCAACCTTTGTCATAGTATTTAAACTTGCATGACAGATGAAAGGTCCTTTCACCTGCTAATGAACTTTTCTAGTCTAGAAGAAACTCAAATCTGCCACATGGTTTGCCTGCCTTAGTTCTTTGAAAAGAAAAAAAAAGTAATTTTGATTTATTTTGAAATCAGTTTTATATGCCCCTAGTTTGTTTATAAATCTTTTGTTTATCAGTTTGTAAACCAAATATTTAATTATAATATAAATTTCTTTCTTTCATTGTTTTAAAGGCCTGAAGACAAGGAAGATCTTTGGCCATCATAGCAAGGACTAAGGGTTATACAACCTCGACACTCTATGATGATGAGGTCTATTGAAAATAATGTTCAGTTGTGGCATCTTCATTTAGGGCACCTTCCCCTGTCCACAAGGAAGTCTACTTTACCAAATTCAATAAACTTAACTCTAAACTAGTATTGTGATGTGAGGTATACCATGGGGTGAAAAATCATCTAACCTCATTTCCAAACAGTAGCAAGAGAAGGTGTATGCCATTCAAGATAATTTATACTAATGTACAAGGGTCAATCCCAACTTTTGTCCTGAGATGTTCATTAGATATTTTGTCTCCCCTAAGATAACTATTCAAGACTGATTATGTGCATTTTCCTTAGAAAAGAATGATTATAGCATATATATGAAATAAGATAATAAGGTCTCATTTGTCTTCCCTAACATGCATAAATTCATTGACAACCAATATCATGTTGAAGTAGAGGTTGTATTTTGCCTTGATAATGGTAGAGAATATATCTCTAATCTTTTAAGCGACTATCATAACCAATATGGAATTGAACATTGAGTTTCCAATACAGGTGCCTTGTAAGAAGTTACACACACTTTGCTACTTGGTATCAATATTCCGAAACTTCACTGATCAAATGCTCTCCCTATGGCTGACTATTTGATTAATCAAATGCCATTAAAGTTTTAGGTCAGAATTCTCCTCCAAATTTTTGTGCATACTGCATTATTTAGCTTCATTTGTAATCACCATTATGAGATTGTTTCTATTTATTTAAAGTTTTAAGTTTATGTTAAGCAAATTATAATAGAATATTAATTTCAGACAAATACAACATGTGACACGATATACCTTTAAAAAAATTGGTTTGAAGTTTGAACATTAATTCTTAGCTGTTTTGGCCTTTATTCCCAGTCTTCTCTCATCTCACCAATGAATTGTCAAGCTTTCTTCCTTTTGCTTTTCTTCCTTTCTCGAGCTATTTTTTTGAGTTCTCAAAGACAATTCGAAGGTTAATCGTGTCGAGCTTTTTATATCAATTAGTTCAGGTGGTGAACTGAACCTCACGAGTGAAGTTGTGGTTGAAGCCTTTTGTATCATAAGGAGTGATTATGATAGGGCAACTTCTATTTTAAGGAAATGTGTTGAACCCAAGTCTTCAGTAATTCTCGAGACAAAGCCTTGGAACATATCTTGAGACGAAGCTTGAGATTGATTAAGCCAGTTGCCCATAATCCAATTAAACAGGTCTCATTTTGGTTTGCCATATATGGTCAGGTGAGTTAATACCTTCGTCTCACCACATCAATAAATAGATAAGAACTAGGAAGTTAAGAGTTCACTTATGCATATCGAAAATCATGATGATGAGACGGCAATGCAAAACAAAAAAACGAAACCCGATTATCTCAATATCACCGAAGAGAGCGACCAAACAGGTAATACCGCGTAAAACAAAAAAAAGAGAGATAGAAAGAAGGTGAAGGTGATAGGCTTACCGGAAATCGCCATCGCGAAACCGCATCCGCCGCTGCACACGTCCTTGAGGGTGTCGCCGCATTTGGGAGGGAGAACTGCCGCCGGAGACAGGAGGGGCGCTCTCTCCGGCGATGCTCCGGGAAGGAATCCCCACATGAAAACCAGGGGCCCCTGCTTCCTCGCATCCTCTCCTTCGGGCATTTCCAAACGAATGCCCCACACCGATCCCTATTTTCCCGATTCCAGAGCGATGCAGATTGCAGCAACTGCAACAGCAGAGAGAGACTACAACCCTCAGAAGCCTCTTCGAGCTTGAAGTAAGGAAGCCTCCAGAAGCCTCTTCAGGTTTCTCGCCATAATATATTTCGGGGCGAAGGTGCTACCGGCCACGTGGGTTTGTATCGCGTGGCATGGCTTCTGGGTGGTCCTACCATCACTGGCCAGAACGTTCTGGGTGGTCCTACCATCCAAGTTCGCCTGCTTCAAGCAACCGGTCTGCATTAACAATGTATGACGGAGTCAACAAGCTGGGGCCAGCTTCCGTTATGAAGGAGGACGGTGCTGATTGGTGCAATAGTTTTCCCTTTTCTGGCGTCCGCCATCAACTTTAACTATTTTAAAGTGAATCGTTCTACTTCCTAACTATGTTTATAGTGGCTATATCTATAGTCACCTTTCGGGTATGCAATAGGGTTGAGGATAAGATGTACCATTTCAATGTTGGGGGAGTGTGTTATTACAGCTACCCTGTGTGGAGCTATTAAGGGTCAATCACGAGAGTTTCTTCTCGTTAGACATTGGTGCATTATGTTCCTCCGTATGTTTAAAAACGAAACATTATGAGCCTTTGTTGACATGCTATGCCACCCATACCATCTTCTCAAAGTGTCGTCTGGTAGATCTCTTTCACAAGCAACGTACATGGCCATACTCACCTCTGAAGTCCATTCCCACTATAGCCGGTGCAGCGGGGTGGTGTGACACAAATATCTTTTCATAGCCATTTTCGTTTACTCCTTCAGTTGTTAGCCATGTTATTGACTAAGCCAGCGACATTCCCTTTGCATATAAGAAAAATGGGAGGGTGTTGTGTGTTCTTCCCTGAACGCAAATTCGCTTGTTCCGGTGTGCACGGAGGAATATCTTGGGACCCACGATAATTCATATACCAATGTTGCCCATGATGACTTTATAATAAAATAACATATAAAAAAGGTAGATATGCTTTTGACTGAAATGTCCTCTCAGAAAATAGATATACGTTGGATGAAAATATCCTCCCGCTCCCCGTAAATAAATTTGCATGATACGCCTTTTATTTTTAGCTTGTGCTACAACACATGGCCGCCTTCTCGTTCCTACCTTGTGTTAAATAGAAAACTTTTCCGGGTTTGTTCCTACCTCGTGGAGATAACTATAAATCGAATGATTGGTTTGATCATTGGTGGGCGTAATAGGGAGATTTGTCGGTCATCTCTTTTTACAGTCTTATTCTTCGTTTTTGTTAGGCAGTATGGAAAAAAACAATGACGCACAAACATTCTCACAAGTGTCATTAAAGCGTAGTGAGTATATTTTCATGTCATCATGCTATTGTTGAAGAACGTATGTCAGTGTGAGTGTCATTAAGGCGTTGTTTTGTTATTGCAAGTAGATTTTATCATTTCGACGATTGAAAACTTGAAGATATTTGTAAGGTCGTGGAATCAGTTGACAAGAATGCTTAGTTACATATGCGAGCAAGGGCCACTACCCCATCCGGTATCGTCCATTCACTCAGTATTTGCAATGTAACACAAATCGCGGTTGTAGTAACATGTATATCGATTTATGAGTTATTGTTTTGTTAATATCGATTTATAATATATTATATTAAATTCTCGTATATCAATTTGTAATATATTATGTATTTTCTAGTGTTGATTTGTGAAATATTATTTTGTTTGTTAATATCGATTTGTAATATATATTATGTTGAATTGTCATATATCGATTTGTAAGATATTATATGTTTTCTAATATTGATTTGAGGGATATTATTTTGTTTGTTAATATTGATTTATAATATATTATGTTGAATTGTGATATATCGATTTGTAAGATATCATGTGTTTTCTAGTATCGATTTGTGAGATATTGTTTTGGCCTTAATATCGATTTATAATATATTATGCTGAATTGCCGTATATCGATTTGTAAGATATTATGTATTTTTTAGTGTCAATTTGTGAGATATTGTTTTGGTTGTTAATATCAATTTGTAATAATGTTATGTTGAATTGTCGTATATCGATTTGTGAGATATTATGTATTTTCTAGTGTTGATTTGTGAGCTATGGTTTTGTTTGTTAATATCGATTTGTAAGATATTATGTTGAATCTTTGATACTTTGATTCATTCAATCGTTTTTTTGACTTATTAAACTAATTGGTAGCCATTTTTATTTGCATCTTGAATAAATCGTAGTAAACGTATGCGTTGGCTAACGCAAATTGATATTTTGCTCTTGACTGTATTGAGCATATCAATTAGTTACAGTGAATGTGATGTATCTCAATCATTGGAAAGTCATGGAGCAACGAACAATCGTACTATCGACGCACCTGAAGAAGTGAATATGTGCAGTAATGATACACATGATAAGAAGGGTGCAGGCATTGAATTCACTCTTGACTTGAATATTCCAGCAGACGAAATGTAATTCGATAATGAGGTAGACGATCATGACAGTGCACTTGACAAAAGTGCAGGCACCTCAAGTCTACATGATAGCACACTTGACTCTGCTCCCGTAGAGGGAATGCAGTTTAATAATGAGGAAGTTGCATACAAATTTTGGCCATTCTAAAAGTCTATAAATATCTTCTATTTTCGTCTCTTGAAATTACAATAATTTTATGACTCTCCAGTCTTCTTCTTCCTTTCTTCTCAATTTGGCATGCAAAGTTCAAGTGTGGTAGAGATCATCTGTTCTTGCGAAGCAATGACTCTCTTGAGGTTCAAGGCTAGTCGTATCCTGGGAACTCAATCGCAACAAACCCCTTTTCACATCTTTGGAATTTTCGAAGTGGAGCGATTGAAGTTATAAAGATAGAGATCTTAAGAACATGCCTCTAGGCTTGAGATCTCTTTTCTTTAATCATGTTTTGTCACAAGGTTGGAGTAACAACTAGATTCTTTTCCTTGCGAACGTTGTTGCGCATCGTGCAGGAACAGACGCGGTGCGGAAGTGCGCAAGCGTGCAAATGAGGCATTTTGATGATGCACTTTGTACTTCGCACGCTCGCAGCGGTGCGAGGTGCATATCAGGTGCAACCGTTTTATTTTTTCGGTTTCAGATTATCTGGCCGTTTGAAAGGCTTTAAGTTGCATGTATATCGGGTTTATGGTGCATTGTGACTGTTGGACGGTTTTGAAGGCCTTTGATTGACAGTCAAGGGTGGGTGACCATTCGGGTACCTTTTCATCCTATTTTCAAACCGTCAGGTTTATGGCCATTAATCTCATTTATCGCAAAACGTTTTGGCTTTTCTAAAAGTCTATAAATATCTTCTATTTTCGTCTTTTGAAATGACAAGAATTTTATGACTCTCCAGTCTTCTTCTTCCTTTCTTCTCGATTTGGCTTGCAGAGTTCAAGTGTGGTAGAGATCATCTGTTCTTGCGAAGCAGTGACTCTCTTGAGGTTCAAGCCTAGTTGTATTCTAGGAACTCAGTCGCAACAAACACTTTTTTGCATTTTCGGAATTCCTGGAGTGGGGCGATTGAAGTTCTAAAGATGGCGATTTTAAGAACGTGACTCTAGGCTTGAGATCTCTTTTCTTAAATCTAGTTTTGTCACAAGGTTGGAGTAACCAGTAGATCCTTTTCCTCGCGGACGTTGTTGCGCATCGTGCAGAAACGGACGCGCCGTTCGTGCAAGCGCGCAAGTGAAGTGTTTTGATCGCGCACTTTGCACGCTCGCAGCGGTGCGAGGTACATATCAGGTGCAAGCATTTTGATTTTTCGGTTTCAGATTATCTGGCCGTTTGAAAGGCTTTAAGTTGCATGTATATCGAGTTTAGAGTCTATTGTGACTGTTGGACGGTTTTGAAGGCCTTTGATTGACAATCAAAGGTGGGTGATCGTTCAGGTACCCTTTCATCCTATTTTCAAATCGTCAGGTTTATGACCATTAATCTCATTTATCGCAAAACGTTTTGGCCTTTCTAAAAGTCTATAAATATCTTCTATTTCCGTCTTTTGAAATGACAAGAATTTTCTGACTCTCCAATCTTCTTCTTCCTTTCTTCTCGATTTGGCTTGCAGAGTTCAGGTGTGGTAGAGATTATATGTTCTTGCAAAGCGGTGACTCTCTTGAGGTTCAAACCTAGTTGTATGCTGGGAACTCAGTCGCAACAAACCCCTTTTCGCATCTTCGAAATTCCCGGAGTGGGGCGATTGAAGTTCTAAAGATAGCGATCTTAAGAATGTGCCTCTAGGCTTGAGATCACTTTTTTTAAATCCTGTTTTGTCACAAGATTGGAGTAACAACTAGATCTTTTTCCTCGCAGACGTTGATGCGCATCGTGCAGAAACTGACACGCTGTTCGCGCAAGCGCGCAAGTGAGGCGTTTTGATGGCGCACTTTGCACTTCGCACGCTCGCAGCGGTGCGAGGTGCATATCAGGTGCAACCGTTTTGTTTTTTCGGTTTCAGATTATCTGACCGTCGAGGTACCTTTTCGTTCAATTTTTAAACCGTCAGGTTTATGGCCATTAATCTCATTTATCGCAAAACATTTTGGCCTTTCTAAAAGTGTATAAATATCTTCTATTTTCGTCTTTTGAAATGACAAGAATTTTCTGACTCTCCAGTCTTCTTCTTCCTTTCTTCTCAATTTGGTTTGCAGAGTTCAAGTGTGGTAGAGATTATATGTTCTTGTAAAGCGGTGACTCTCTTCAGGTTCAAGCCTAGTTGTATCCTGGGAACTCAATCGCAACAAACCCATTTTCACATCTTCGAAATTCCTGGAGTGGGGCAATTGAAGTTCTAAAGATAGCGATCTTTAGAACGTGCCTCTAGGCTTGAGATCTCTTTTCTTAAATCCAGTTTTGTGACAAGGTTGGAGTAACAACTAGATCCTTTTCTTCGTGGATGTTGTTGCGCATCGTGCAGGAACGGACGCGCCGCGCAAGCGTGCAACTGAGGCATTTTGATGGCGCACTTCGCACGCTCGCAGCGGTGCGAGGTGCATATCAGATGCAACCGTTTTATTTTTTCAATTTCAGATTATCTGACCGTTTTAAAGGCTTTAAGTTGCATGTATATCGAGTTTATGGTGCATTGTGACTGTTAGACGGTTTTGAAGGCCTTTGATTGACAGTCAAAGGTGGGTGACCGTTTAGGTACCTTTTCGTCATATGTTCAAACCGTCAGGTTTATGGCCATTAATCTCATTTATCGCAAAACATTTTGGCCTTTCTAAAAGTGTATAAATATCTTCTATTTTCGTCTTTTGAAATGACAAGAATTTTCTGACTCTCCAGTCTTCTTCTTCTTTTCTTCTAGATTTGGCTTGCAGAGTTTAAGTGTGGTAGAGATCATCTGTTCTTGCGAAGCAGTGACTCTCTTGAGGTTCAAGCCTAGTTGTATCCTGGGAACTTGGTCGCAACAAACCCCTTTTCACATCTTTGAAATTTCCGGAGTAGGGCGATTGAAGTTCTAAAGATTAGCGATCTTAAGAACGTGCCTCTAGGCTTGAGATCTTTTTTCTTAAATCCAGTTTTGTGACAAGGTTGGAGTAACAACTAGATCCTTTTCCTCGCATCAACTTCAAAGCCAAAGGGACAGAGAACCAAGCAGAGTGGATGGTTGGGACTTACATGGCTTATCGGGATTTCTGTGTGTCTCTCTGTTTCCTTGCATTTTTGGAAGATTCATGATTGAGTGGCAATAGGCGATTCCAAGTAGGCAGAAATGGTGCTTCTTCTTTTCAAGGGATTGATTGTATTCTTCCCCAAAATCTCTTGCTTTCTCAACTTTTTAAACTGCTAGCAGCATTACACCTATTTCTTGATGTTTAGATTCTGCCTCTGGTGCTCATGATTAGTCTTTCTTGTTTATAATCACACTGTAGATGGTTTTGTACTAAAAAACTCATTTTTCATATAGCAAGGTTGCATGCCTGGATTCGTGCAAAAGCATTACCAGATGATTGAAAAAACCTGCAATTTTATTTCGGATATTACTTTATTAATCTTAATTGTGAGTATAAATAGTCCAAACCTATAGAAGGTGACTGGCAAGTGTAAAAGGATAATTATAGTTAATTAATCCATAAATCAACCTAGCATTGTTCTGAAAGCTTGAAGAATGCCCTTCTTGCCGCCCTACATGGGAGAGAGAGAGAGAGATGTAAAGGCCTTGACTTGTGACCTACGGATTGTTACTTACAGGGAACATTTCATTGAATGGGGATCAGGTGCAATGTTGTCATAATCTTGTCGGACCTTGAATCGGTTTTCAAAACGATTCAAGGAACCCGCTGATTCCGACTCTGAACCAATTCCAGATGAATCTGTTAATTTTAACCAGCCAGTAGGGGTGTCAAAGGGCATGGTTTACCTGGACCCGACCCAAACCAAACCTTATAGGGTCAAGGTTTGGTGGTAAATAAGAAAACCCAATTGAGACCCAAGTACGGACCCGAAGGTCCGATTAATATAGTTATTATTGGGTCTGTGTTTGGTTTTTCTTATAGTGGAATCGATTAGACCCAGGTCCAAACCCGATGCCCAAAAATCTGGTTTAAGTCTTGTTCCACCTGGGTCCGAACCAAACCCGACTCGTTGACACCCCTAACCAGTCGACAACATATGCCAGAAAATTATTAAAATAACATAAAAAATATTTTAAACCCTCTTTGAAAATTACAGTTTGTTTCGTATCGTTTTTTTTTTTAACTAATATGATAGGAATAGATCGATTCTAGCAATATGGCAACGATATTGACAACATTGTGTAATCTTCGTATCAGTTTTTTTTTCATACTCCTTTTACGACAGCTATTCAACTATCTAGGCACCAATGACTTTCCAAGTTGGATTGTCCCATCATATATATGGTGGTGTGCACTACAGTACTTCTACTACATAATTTTACATACAGATAACATTTCATGGGAGGAGAGACAAATAACATTTGTGCTTTAAAGGTGTCACTTAGTGGGAAGGAGAATGAAACACACGATGTTTCAGATGTGTTTCAGTAATGTACACGTATATGGTAGGATAACGATATGCATAGTCAATAGTGTGATGTATTAATGAAAATAAAATTGATAAGTAATGTTGAGATGTGATGTGCATGGTATACTAGAGATGTTAATGAATACACGTAGAGTAGAGTGGATGAGTACATGAGTGATTCATGTGGATGGATATGTAATGAATACATAGATGATAATGTCATGTGCGTGAGTATACGTGTTACCATCATTCATGTTTTGACGGTGCCAAGTGCTGAGAACAAGAGAGAAACACACATCAACCTAAACTATCACCATATTGTAATTTTCAAACACAAATTTATCACCTCTTAATCTCGAACACCCACTTATTACAATGGAGGTTACACCTATTAATCTCAACCACCCACTTGTTACAACAAAGGCTGCATGCAATTTTGTCATTTCAAAACCACTATAAGAAAAAACAAATAGATTTGAATTGATGCTTCTTCTTCTTTTGGCTTACGAAGGTTGACATAGAAGTAAGAGTCAATAAGGAAAAATGTTGGGAAAGTCCTGCAATTTCGTTGTTCGGTATTTATTTTCTTTTATTTATAGTTATTGTTCATTGTTTTGTATATGTTTTGTTTTCTAGATCTGTTTGACTTATATTCGTCAGTTGTTTGTGTTTCGTTGATTTATATTTAATGTAGGCTTCATTGTTTTTCTTTTAGTGTTTTGTTTGTTGCTAAAGTTAATGTGCTACTTTTTCTTTTGTTTGGAGTTAATGTATTACGTGCCTAAGCCCATAGGGTAAGTCTAGGTTCAAGCCTAGGTTTGGGTAGGTTAGCTAGGTTAGAAACATTGTTAGATTTTATTTGGATTATGACAGGTTTTGAAAAAAAATGCAACCCAAATTACAATAAATAAAATACTGAAAATTGAGGGTGAGGCTTAAGACATGTGGAAATAGGTCTTGTTAAAATATCATGGCCAAACTCTACTGGGTTTGGGATTTATGAACTCAGAAAGAAGCGGCGGGGAACTAAGTTTAAATTGGTCTCTCTATTAGTTTAGGGTTTAAGGTTAATTTTTAGAGAGTTGGTTGGGAACACGTGAAAGCACCAAAGGTTAAAATATCAGCCCTAAATCAAGTTGGGTCGTTGAGATATATATGACTCAGGGAAGTCGGGTCAGGTTTTGAGTTCACAACAAACAACATTTGTTGGTTTCTTAGAATTGGTTCGGGTCAAATGGGTGTAGACGTAAGCTTACAGGGGTTCGTTATGCTTAGTCAAGGGTTGCATATATGTCTGATGGTTTGCTCGAGGTCGAGTTCACCCAAATTAAATCGAATGAGTTCAGCCATTGGTCTTCGAGCGCTTTCACACGTTGACTCTTAACTTGTTGAGGGTAGTAGCTTAGAAGACCACTGAATTCTAGACCAAGGTCTGGTCCTCTGAGGCTTAGAGACATCAGCCAATAAGTGGCCTGGTCACTCAAAAGCAATGAAAGGGAGAGATATAAAGTGAGAGAAAGAAGAGAGACTATTTTGAGAAAGTGAATTAAAGTAATTGGACGAAGACCATAATATATATGAAGATAGAGAGTATCACTTATGTGAGATTTAAGTTGTCACTTATGGTTGCAGGGGACTAAGCTTTTAGTTGTCAGGTCATGCTCTCTGTTTCATTTTCTCCTTTTTGCAGCATTTATGTGCCTGATGCATGTTTCGTCATGAAATTTTGTATCAAACTTAGTAGACCTGATGAACATTGTACTAAGTAAAAGGGAAGGTACGCATGCTTGCCTCCATACGGAAGATGCAGCAGCGCTGCTGCAACTGATATTGGTGTGTTGAGAAACCGCTACTTACCAGTTTTAACTTAATCTCTGTGGAACCAACGCTCCGCTTGTCTGGTAGGAGCAGCTGGTGCACGTCACTTTGGTATCGTTGTATAACTGGTAGGGGTCTGCCTAACCTCAACTTGCCTTTCAAAAAAAAAATTTTGTATTCTCTGTGGAGATTAAATGAGCAACTATTTTTGGAAATTGCAGCATAAGTCTCTTGTATAATAGGAAAGCGAGAGGGGAAAAAGAAAAGAGGGAGGGAGAGACTGACTTTTCATATACATATAATATACAGAAGAGGATGGAAAAAATAAAAAATCATATGCGTTTGCCGGGAGTCGAACCCGGGTCTATTGCTTGGAAGGCAATTATCCTAACCGTTGGACTACAAACGCATCTTGTTGAGAATTGACTGCATTTTTTCTTTCTAAATGCAACTACTAGGATCCCTGTCCCATACGGGCAAACAGAGGACCTTTTTTTTTGTTCCACCGTTCACGGATCTGTGCAGTCTTCAATCAGATCCGGCTTTATCCTTACTCCTTATCAGGTAGACATGGATCCAGTGGGTCTTGGAGTCTTCAATCCATTGGTTGCCCTTCATACAGAAGGCTACCCTGGTATGCAGTATGCGTTTGTGATTTTAGGAACACATCTAGCAAGTGTAGCAAGGATTTTGTAGATGGATTTTATAATCTTCCTATAGATATGCAATGAGACTCTCATATAATCTAATGAGAAAATATCTGAGAACGGCCTACTGCCAGGTAGTTCACCAGGCCAGAATGGGCTTGAATCTAAATTAATGGAGCCTTGCCAGAATGGCCTAACCTAGGCCTCCTAACATATGACACCCACGCCTAAGCGTGGAGACTCCTTGGGGGCGAGGGATAAGCCCTCGGAATTTTATGCTACTAGGACGATGATCATAAGTATGGCAAGCAGATCTAGCGCAGCTAGGTCTCTGATCTTGGAGCAGTTTCTTCGAGTAAAAATAAAAAAATACTCGGTGAGGACGGATCTGCCCTCCGCGAGATGCAGAGGTTTTCATTGGACAATTGATTGCGCCTCATAATTTAGGGTGCATTTTAAAGGGATAGCATTTGCTACCCCTGTGGGTAAGGAACCCCTAGGTGAAACTCATAAGGGAAGGTTGTTTTGACCAAATCAGACCACATGGATGTTTTTAACATGGTCAAGTTAGTACGAATCAAAACTTGGATCATAGTTTTTTTATGTAAAAAAGTTTTTTTGACATTTAAAAAATTTTGTATGTTGTAGGCTGTTGATTTTTCATCTCATAAAATCTAACATATACCTCAGAAAAACATGATCCAAAGGTCAGTTTGTACTAAACTTAATATGTCACATATGTGCAAAAAAACTGAAAAAAAATAAAAGTACTATAATTTTTCATCAGGGGATTCTTTACCCACGAGGGTACCAAACATTATCCCCATTTTAAATATGCCAGATTTATAATATTCACATTTCAATCTGGCATCTAGCCCCAACGGTGAGGTCTGAAGAAAAAACAAGTACTGAATCTTACATCCACCCCAAAATGTGGATTTTAGATTGATTTCTAGAAGAGATTCATGATTCACTGGCCCAATAGGAAAGGGTCATGCCAGAGATTTATGAATCTCAGATACATGGTTTGAGATCCGAACATTCAAAGGCTTAAATGCTCAAAGAAGTGTTTAGGTATGATATTCTTGACTCTCACACCTAGATAGATCTACACGTAACCCACATCTTTGTATGTGCTTAGTTACTACTTCTCTTAAAGGAATTGAAAACCATTAAGGACCTGTTTAGAATTTTGCATTGTAGTTCTCCAACATCATCTGCTGCTTGGGACTTGGTAGGTATGGTTTTCCTTAGCAAGATCTGTCATTTTGAATGAAAATTCTATCTGTAATTGCAGAGCAATATATTCTGCAAGAATATTAGATTGCCTGGAACATATTGCAACCCTTGGATAGCAATATTGTTGTTCTAACTCATAGAATGAACATTTTTTTCATTAGTACGTAATTCTTCGACTCCTTGAGCTCTACCCTATGTTTAACATATTGGCAAATATAATATGAACTGTGACTTGGATCAAATCAATTCTTTTTTTAATATTTATATGTGCAATTGCCTTAAGAACTTTGCTAAAACACTATTGAGGATGAAGTTGGCAAACCCAACACCATTCAAAAGAGAATGTTTTTGGCAACTCCATCCTCAACATCACATTTTTGTGACACCATATTTTGGCAAGACAGCATTTGATGAAACTATATTTATTGCAAAAGCACAAACTCATACCATCTTTTGGTTTAGGCTCAATTTGGGAGCTGGTGTTGGAGGCTTGGAACCAAGATGAAAGGGACTATTGGAGTGAAGATGGAAATGGGTGATGGGGGGTGGAGTTGTCAACTATATCCTTGTAAGATATGTCACAAAGACTTGAACACAAGGGTGTGACGCAGGTTTGAATTGCAAGTTTGATTTTTTTTTTGGAAAATAAGACACAAGGGCACAAATTTTTTTATTTTTTTAATCAATAAAAACCAAAATTTTGATATTTTATTGTTAAATTGAACATGATACTTTAGAACATTAAAAATAATAAAATATTGTCTATACATATCAGTGTTTATATCACGTGTCCGAGCATTTCTGCTCGTGTCACCAGCCCCTGTGACAACTTGTGAGAATATAGTTGAAATGGGGAGATGGGAGACTATCTACCCTCTTATTTCCACTCATCTCACTATTTTGCAAACTGAAAACGATCTTAATATATAACAAAAATGACACATTTTTTAAAACCCTACAATTTTCAAAAATCCACTCGATGTTCAAAACCATAACTTTTTATTTGTAAAAAGACCTTTTCACCCTTCACACAAAGCGAATTTTCTCTGGTATGCAAACTTTCTTCTCAAATATCTAAACATGTGAATTTTCTCCAGTATTTGTAAATTTATTCTCAAATATGTAAATTTCCTCCCACATATTTGTGAATGTCCTCTTGCCTACTTCCACATTTGCGAATGGCTTGACCTTTGCACACAAATGTCCTCATACATTTTTGAACGTCCTTCATTTTTAGTAAAAGGAGTTTGTTGAAAAAAATGACATTTTCACTTTCTAAGTGGGAATGTATTTTACCCATTCTTTGTGAGTGACTCCTTTTCAACCATCTTTTCATGAATTCATAATTTTTCTTATCCTAAAAAAAAACATATAAGTCGTGCACACATTATTCGTATTGGGTTTGTTCAATCGATTTTCTTGTTATATATACAATTCATTCTCATAAACAAATCAATTACCTATTATAAATAGGTAAATATATAGTAAAAAATCCATATATTCATCCACAATCATAATAAAAATATGTATAATCATTCACATAATATAAAATTTTATGTGCATTTTTTCACATCCATAGTCAAAACATAATACTCTGTCCACATTCAAAGTAAAAAATCTGCATAGTCATTCACGAAGTCCTTATTATATACACATCTATCAGCAAACAATATGATTACCCGGAGCTCCTGTAATCTCTCATCGCCATCTGACACTTTATTGTCTGATATTGTTTCTATATCTTCAAATGCAAGGGCATCCTTTGACTTAAACTCTTCATCAAATTTCATTGTCGCAAGCTCAACCCCCTTTTTCTTTCACTCCTCACAGATGGTCTTCCTTTCACGTTTATAGACCTTTATCAATTGATGCCTAACTACAATTACATTAGCTTGAAAAAGGTCACTTAGTAAATGTGTGACAAATATTATAGAAAAAAACAAAACATGCATGGTGTACCTATGTGAAATTTAATGGTTCACCTAATCCTAAATATTGCATATACAAAAGGACATATATTGCATAATCGTACATGTAACATTCATATACCAAGTAAACAAGCATGTACAAAATGAGTTAACAGACAAGTACAAAAGTAATTATCAGCTTGATTGCTTATGAATGTCTTGCACAACAGTGACCGACCATTCTGCATAAATATCGTAACAAATTCATCCTTAAAAAAAAAAGAACCTGCAACATAATATTAAACTGAATGAGTACTTGAACAAAAAAAGCAAAATATTAAATAGGTATAACATTATGTACCATATCTACGACGTTACTAGTAGCAATTTTTGTAGTCTCCATTGAATTGTACAACCTTAACTCCTTTGCTTTCATATTCATCTCATAAAGAACCCAGTGATAATTGCTCCCAACATAAATCGATATAAGGTAGTTATGCAGTTCAAGTTTTATGTTATGTAGGTGTATACCTTATCACATTCATAGAACGAATATGATACATAGTTGAGCTCCAAACATACATATGTCTTATCTCGATATAAGGAATTTTTGAGCATTGGCTGTGAATTTTAATGTTTACTAATATAATGCCCCAAATATTTAACTCAAAAAATTTAGAATATTTTTTTTTAAACCACAACAGAAATATTAAATTAATCTCTCGGTCAAATAATTTGGGGGGGGGGGGGGTATAGGTGATAACACAAACTCAATATCATTAGGCGAATTAAAGTCTTGCCTTGAAATATTATAAGTCATAAATAATATAATTAATGAATTTAAAATCAGAGTTCCTCAGAACATCCACAGAAAATATGGTCTCATGGCACTGCTCGCAATTGCCTCGATATCTATATATGTTTCTTGAAAAATATTAATTCAGATGGTGTCAGATTACTCCCCGTCTGAGTAAGAAGCATATTATCAATATGAATGTGCTCACTGTCATGTGTACAAGTATATATGCAACACATTTGAATATTGATATACGAAATGCCAAAATTCATGCAAGTTTTATGAGGTTCACTCGATACAAAACAACTCATGATTTAGTACATGAAGGAATGCATTAATGAGCTATGCATCACATGAATGAATCTTATTTATATTTTAACAATTGAAATATTAAGAAAAACATTAATAAGCTATGCATCACATAAATGAATCTCATTTATATTATAACAATTGAAATATTAAGGAAAATATTAATAAGTTATGCATCACATGAATGCAACATCAAGCATTGTATGTACTTAAAGACATTCAAAAGTGCACGAACTTTATGTTTCTCTTATTAATTACCTTATGGGTACATATAGATATTCAACATCGTAGCGGACCGAGACCACATGGGGGTCTTTTATGCTTTTCTAATTAATACCTCATGTGACTAGTCGTACGAATATCCAAAGGGGATGGTTCACGATCGAGAGAGTATTTCTCAATGTCTAAAATTAGAAATAGGATGTACCCTGAAAACTTCTGTAAAAGACTTGGATCTACCACTTTGGATGCATTGGTAGTCCTGACCCCCTAACTCTGAGGACTGGGGACTGAGTGAGACGCCTTACTCTCACAAAAACATAATTGTCCTACGAAGCTTGTACCATCTACCTTCTCGAAGGTAGAACATGGGTCCAATAACATGCACCATCTTTCAGGTATACCCAGAACCCTAAGAAACTGGTAACATATACTGTCTTTCAGGTATACCCAGAATTCTGAGAAACTGGTAACATATATCATTTTTCTGGTATACCCAAAATCCCACAGTTAGGATATATGTGCATATATTAAATCTTGCTTATTTCTTCATGCAAGTCATTGCACCGCAAGGGATTTCTAAAATCTCAAACCCACACTCGTGGTGGTCAAGTGTATGCACATTACCAACCTAGTGCACATTAGGCACCAACACAAATTCTCATAATCATAGGCTCATATATGAGCTAAGCACATGTTTATGAAATATTTAATTTTATAAGTTTGGGTATACATATTGTACCTCATTGGTCATTTTCGATCACATGCTGACTCATGGGTAAAACACACAGGTACAGGTATCACACCATTGCATCATAACACATGTATAGCATGTCACACATATAAATTTCATAAGTGCTTCTTTAGAACCGCATTCTTAGTTTTGAGCTTTAGCATACTCATGACCCCCTAAAAATTTCATACTATGTAAATATCAAGTACATGCATTTAACAATAGGTAGTTTATACCCTAAACATAGTTATGACGTTCATATGTGAATCACATATCAGATTTATATATGAAATAAATACATTATTGATATATCATTATTTCGCAAAGCTCAGTAATAGCATAACATTTTTTTGTCATGTACAAACAATAAAAATTGCATTTGCAAAAACATACACTGGCATACTCACCAGAACAATAAAATAACATTCTTATATCATTTTACCAGGTTTTCCAAATGGAACAATCACCCAATTGAGTGCACGACAATACTTTCAAGGATTCAAACATACAACATCCTAATATAACATAATAAGCATCATTCTATATTTTTTCTTAGAGAACCATGTATGCCCCCCCCCCCACATATATATATATATATATATATATATATATATACTTTATATGTATATATATTGATTGGGCTGCGATGGACTGCTATTAGTCCTACCACACCCATCGTAGTTGTACCTACATCATGCCAACACCCAGTAGCGTTCACTACCGGGTAAAACAAAAAAAATATTTTATTTTATCTTTGAAAAGCAAGTTGGCAGCAGCCAGTGGTAGACTTGCTGCAATCATAAAATAGGCGCACCAGCAGGGTGGTGGACCCTGCTGGTTGTCTGGGTACAAGACAAGGGAAACTGAGGTCATGTCAACCCCAACCTGTTGCACCCATGTAGGGTGTAGTAGTTGCTGCCCCCTGTAGAACACAACAGACCGAACATGCTATGATCCATGGGGCACGACGGTAGTTGCTCGCTCATGTAGGTGGTCGGCTTGGTGTTGACAGGCTTAACCGGTTTGCCATATATATCATGTATTTTATTATTATTATTTTTTTACCTAAGGTTAGGCTGACCCCTACTAGAGGGTCGTTGGGTTTTGAAACTAAAACATCCCAACACAAGTCAATGTGCACTAACAGCTCCTACCAACCACGTGGAGCTCCAGTTGAATTCGTTAGTCTGCAACCATGCCAACAGGGTGTGGCGCACCCTGCCGCATCAGCTGCGCCCAGACCAGGTTTAGCAGACCTTGGTAAAGCCAGGTCTCAGAGCATTATGTCTGCTCTGACCGGTTAGACCACCTTGTGGGCAGGGGTCATGCAGGCTCCAACTCATCCCTGCACCCCCACCCCCAACAAATATATAAATTTGTTTTTTCTCTTCTAAAATCCTTCTATTTAAATCATAGATCGACAATGGCTATAGTTATAACAAAATACTTATAACCATCCCATTTATCAGCACTTCATAACGAAATTGATAACCCTCATGAATATAAATCCATTGAATAAAACAAATACACAATTATTGTAACGAAAATATACCAAATTACAAGATGAGAATTATATCTTCATGCATATAAGCAACTCATGGTATTGGTTCGTATATGCACAACCAAAACAACATTTAGCCATAATTGACCTATATCTCAACCCTACATGTCGACTATGATGTCCATCATAAAGAGAAAAATCTATTGAATAAATCAAGTGCATAAACATTGCAAAGGATTTGACCAAAATACACTATGACAATTATATTTTCATGCATATAAACAATTATTCCAAACTATTTTTTTTTAACTTGAATGGAAGAAATCAAACATGTTAGTGCATGGAAGGAATCAAACACCTTAGTGCAAGTCATGACCCTAACCCGTACCCACATGTTGTTGTAGTCATATATATATATATATATATATATATATATATATACATACATACATACATTTTTGAACTCAATTGGGAGACATCAAGAGAGATGGTAGTGCCCTTTGTAAGTGTATGTATATGTGATTAAACCACAAGCACACCACATAAACAAAATGGTATTCATATAATTTCAAAACTTATATGGGGAGAATTAAAACACAATCTTGTATGTCATGACACCAAATCATACATACATGCAACATGTGTACAAATTATTTAAATCTAACTTGAGCATGAATTTGGAATCATGACTATATATATATATTTTAAAAGACGTGATGCAAAAAAGGTATGTTTCATCTATAGGGTGGATCAATATTTTTAATCACCTACATGGTACGTATGCAAATCTAGTGATCCAACATATGTTGTTCCGATCATCCAAGAGTGGTGTGTGTTAATCAGGTGGACAGTCATATGCTTTCATATGTATCCATCTTCTTATAATATGTATAATTCAACATAACAATCATAAGATATTCGACTAAACAACCATTCATGGAGCATGTTAAATAAGAACATATTTATGATTATGCATCTAAATTATTATGGCATAAATCAAATAAGCATCAACATTAGAGAATGTTAAGGTACATAAACCAATTCTGATATGTATGTTATGAATGCATGATCATATTACTTATAATCAATTTAAGTTTTCTCTTGAATCTCCTTGGGGTACTGTCATATGTAAACATCGAAGTACAAGGCAATACTAGGAGTATTTTCACCCACACATAATTTATATTTTATTAACTTAGTCTGCACATGTTTCTCAAGATCACATGAGACATCCTCACCCTGGCCACTACTTGACATCATCGGGCATCCTTATCCTAACCAATTTTTTCTGTCATTAGGCATCTTCATCCTAGATAATTCTTGGTATCATCGGGAATCCACACCCTAATCAAGTCAGCCAAGGGAACTACCACCCCGCCATCCTTAGAGTCACCACCTCGGATGGATACCATCAGAGAATCACAACCCTAGACGACCATCGTTAAAAAATCACCACCTTAGATGGTATCGTTAGATAATCATTACTCTAACATCATCGTTAGACAATCACCACTCTAATAGCATCGTTGTCTAGTTTAAACATTCACATCACCATACATCATTATCCAATTTAAATATGCACATCACTATGTGCCATTATCCAGTTTAAACATGCATATCACCATGCATCATTCTATTGGGCAATCACCCCTACTCGGACATCATAGTGTATTCATTGTGTGCAAATATGTGCAATTAATCATATGCAATATAACAATAATTTAAATAATGCAATCACATGATTTTCATAAAAATAATGCACTAGCACACAACCTCAATAGGCTCGCATGTTGTTCACCAACCTACCACAAATCACATTCATGTATTTATGGCACCACATTTGTTATTTTAACCCACTTGCTCTTTTATGAGCATTCACATATACATGCATATTTTTCATGTCTTATAACATATCATACTTTATATCATAACATTATGCTACATGTCAATATATCATGTTTCACATCATGACATCATGTTGAACATTAACACATCATTTATCTCATTATAACTTTATGACAAAAAATTATAGCATAGCATTAAAAATATATTCACAATTGATAGCATAACCCTACAACCTCATTAGGTCCACATACAATACACCAATAGGTTGTGTGTTTATCTGGTTCATCTCTGGAATCAAGCGATGTCTATCTGGTTCATTTTTTTAGAACCATGACATGCATTCAATCACAAGTTCTGAATTTGGGACTATTAGGATAGAAGTTTTTATTCATTAGAAATTCTACCATAAATCATACAAAATAATTTTGGTTCTGAGATTTTTATTGTAGATTCATACGCATGTTAGCTATCTACAGAAAAAATCAGACCTAAACTCATTTTGAATCAAAAAATAAATTTTTTTGGAACATCGACTATTTTTTGTTCTTAGAACAGTCTTATATGGTTCGATCTTTCTAATGAAAAATCAACCATGCATCACATAAAATAAGATAAATTCTAAGATTTTATTGTACGCGGCTTGATGTGTCTGACATAAGTCCCAAGTAATCCAGACTTAAATTTGTTTGTTGGTGGTACTTTTAGCATGGTATTTTTAAAATATTATTTTATTATTGAAATTGTTTTGAAAAATTGCCACCCAAGTAATAATACTGATTTCCCACGTAAGTGGTGAGTTCGGATCGATCCACAGGGAACATGATATACTCAATGTAAAACAAAAAATTGCATTTCATTGATATAGAACTTGTTCAATTACAAAAAATATTACAATGAAATCAAAATTTGAACAAGTACTGAAAAGAAACGCGCAGTGACTTAAGCCCGCAAATGCAAGGGCATTTTTGTCATTTTACTTGATTAGACATTCGATCGCTAAGATGAGATGCTCTTAACTTGCAACGTAAAATCACCTGCACGACAAAAATGAAGTTAGTGACACTATTTACAAAAATGGAAACGACTACTTCTAAAGTAATCCTAAAATCAATCGCTAAATTAATTTCTACGTAAAACGAGAAATTACGAGAGTTAATTTCCTAAACTAATTAACCTAATGCTATAATAACTCTAAGCTAATGTTAGAAACCTAATAAAACACTAAAAGTTGAAATTAAAAAACTACAAAAAATTGCAATTGGCTATTTTGCCCCTGTGCTACACGAAACCCTAATTTCTGATAGGCGATCAGAAAATGATTCATAGATGGCTTAAACGAAGTCCGATTGGAGTGATTTCTATTGCGTTGAATTTCTGACAAAATCAAAAATTCAGCAAAGCCTTTAGATTCTGAAGATCACTTCCAAAACTCCGGATACAGACATCACAAAATCAGATAGCAATACACGAGAAGCCTATTTAGAAGATTAAATGATGCGAAGGGAAAAACTATGTGAAATTCAATCCTAAAACACTAGTTATCAAGCTAAAACATGTACATCTTAATTCTAAATATAAATACACTAATAACCTATAGAAAATACTAATATCAACAATGAATCCGATGCTCGCAAACCGACAAACCCGACTAGACACGCGGTTCTAGCCGATTTTGACGTAAGAGTCAGAATTCGTTGTGACGATGGCCTAAAATGCAAACAAACACGTATTTAAACTAACTATCGCCTACATTAAACTAATTACTACTTAATTGAAAATAGAAACACGTTGAAAACAAGAATGTAACAACTATACTAAAATTTAGAAAATACCCTTAATCGACTAAAGTGATTCTAGTCGATTTGAAGGGTTTGAGCCAAACACGTTCTAAACACTAATGCACACTACCCTAAACTATCTGAATGAATTAACCTAATGTATATTATCTAAATAAAACCTAAATTCATGCTGGAAATCTAGTTTTAACTGCAAATTAATAAACTAGTGAACTATTCAAAGCTAATCATCAATTGGCATGTACCTAATCCTATTAATTCTTAACACCCTAGCTTACGAATCCAACACGATGCTAAGCTACACAATTCTATCACGTGCTAATTTACTGCAAAATTTTACATCAAAACTACTAAAACTTGTTGCTACACACCCTCCAACCGAGTATCACTAAATACACTAACTACCTAACTCGGTTAGCAAGGAAACAAAACCAACTACCTTTAACTACCACCCAAACTACTTACATGCTTCCGAAATTACAGAACATTCCTAATGTTACCTAGCTGACCTAAATACAACAGAGAACCAATCACTGTAATTTCTGCTAAAACAGAGATTACGCAATGACGCTAATCCATACTATTTGCTGAAAAAACACCCAAACCTATTGGAAAGAATTCCAATCGGAAGTGGATACTAAGAAAAACACCTACATTAGTAGCTACATTGTAAATTAATTAACCACCTACAATGATCTAATCCATGCTGAATTTACTGCTAATGCTTAACAAAAACACAGAGAACTATTGTGTTGATCCATTTTGCGCAAGACACCAAAAACCAGGTAGCATCAATTTACCCGATTTTTGTGGCTAGAATGTCATTCAATCCAAAACAACGGTCAACAATCCTACAATACTAAACTAATTTAACATATGTAACAACTCAATAATCTAGGTTGTTATAATGAACTAGAGTCTACAACAAATGACTCCAGTCGATTGGAACCAGTCCAACCAGTTTGAGAGCTAACAATGAAACAAACATGCTATGACGAAATCCAAAAGGCTGAGCAATACTAACTAAAATTGTTTAACTCGACTCACAATGCTGGTTTAAGCATTAACACCCTAAGCTACGGCTGAGACAAAAAAATAAAAAAACACAACAAAGAAAAGAAAACATGTTGGGTGCTACACTAGAAGAAGGGGATGCAAAGAAAACTTACCGGGGGCCGGCTGACAGTCCGAGGAATGAAGAGGCACGAATCTAGTGGTTCACGATGAGGAGAAAACGCCTCCCACGCTGTTGAAAGTTCTGATTGCCACAAGATGTTGCTGCTACAACTGATTTGGCTGCAACCACCTATAGATGCCGAGTGGTGAGAAGAAGAAACCGGTTAGAATTCGGTCACCCGCTGATTGCAAACGACACAACCAACGGATCAAGCATTCCACGCTGCTGAACCTGCATAGCACAACAAGCAACCGTTAATGTTAGCACATCATGGCAAAAGGGGGATGAAAGGGAAGCAGAAGAAAGCACAGTGAGGAAGGAGTGCTGGGATTCCACGGTTGAGACGGCCAACCAATGGCAATGGAGGGTTGTGAAGAAGAAGAAGGAGAAGAGCTGAAGGGGAAGGAGGAAAAAACGCAGGGGAAGAAGGAGAGGAAGAGAACATGCGAGCTGGGCGGCGCCTTTCCCCAGACATGAACAATCATGAATAGGGTCTCTTCATGTTTTTAAAGCCAAAACCTGTGTTTTGGAAAATTTCAAAACAAGGATTAAAAATCAAATATTTGCTAGGCACCTATTTTGGAGGGGGTTTTCAGCAAAGGTTTTCAAAAAATGAGTTTAGGGCTGGAGTGGGTTAGATCCTAAGGTTTTTTCCCATATCCAAGGCCCATAATGGCCGTTTGGATCCAAATTAACCCATTTTGCCTCGAGGTTTGACCCGTTTCACTAAAAAAGTGATATCTCTCTCGTTTTAAGTATGATTTGAACGAAATTCGAACCATAGCTCAATGACATCTAAATGCATCTAAGTGTGGGTTCTAAACCTATAAATGATGTGTTTATGCAATAAAAACATCTTATCATTATGAGTAGTTAACGCATCATCATTTATCATAAATAATTAAATTTCTTGTGATACAGGCTATTTTTGTTATTTAACAGACTATTTTTCAAAAGTTACAAGTTCTAGATTGAACTTTCATGTTTTTTAATTTTCAAACTATAAAGAATCAACCACAAGATTTTTATCATATATTCTTGAATATACAAACCAACACACATAAAAAACTCAGTCATAAATCTTGAATTTTTTGAGAGGTATGATTTTTATAAAAGTGTTAAGTCTACACAAATTTCTTGTCATGATAGGAATTTTGTATCGACTTGCAAAGAACATATCTCTCAAATTGTAGCTCCTCTAAGCTTGAATTTTTTTCTGAGATTGCTTGCATGTATCTAAAATATCCTCATAATTTTACAAGATTTATGGGTTCACCATTTTGGAGAACTAGATTTTTATTTATGTTTGTCGAAATAAATTACTCAAACAACATAATAGCATACAGTTTTCAAGAAACACATCAAGAACTTCATGATTTTCATAAAGAAAATACCAAGAATATGTATCCAATGATTTTGATCCATCAAGAACACATTATATTCATGCATACACACATCTAAGCATGTTGTAAACACAGAGATATCATATATATCATGAATCAAACACAAGATCCAATATTTTTACTTAAGAAAATACGTTTTTCTCAAAATCGATTTCTGAAAAAGGATTTCAAGTTTATGAAAACCTTAATGATCAAACTCATACCAGTACTTAAGTGGATCTAAGTTGATATGCATGTTTATACACATTTGAGAATAATCCACAACATGTTCATATATCTAGTCTCATACACACGCAAGATTACGGTATACCTACTTTGAAATAAAAAAAATCAATCGGAAAGCTCTTTTGAAAGCGTGAACACTAACCGAATTTTTCCTCTTATGTATGCACTACCAATATATAGTCACACCACCAACACCTTCTTCTTTCAAAGAAAGGGACGTGTGACAGGAAGAAGGAAGAAGTAGAGAAAGCTAAGAAATAGGCAAGTGCAAAAGAGACATATAGGATAAGGTAGGAAGGCCTCTATTTTTATAGCCTCTGTGTGAAGTTTTCTAATCTCTTAAGGAAACTCCCTCTTAAACTTACCTCATTTATATTTTAATTACATTACATATAAATTTATGAAATCCTAGGCTAATTAGGATTCCTACATATTATAGAAACTAATAAACACATTAGCTAATTGTGCCTATTACTGAAATAAGAAACTAGTTTGACTTTTAGCTAATTAGGAATTTTAATTAAATTATAGTTAATCATTCTTATATGGATTCTAAACTCGAGAAGGGGCCCACATAGAGGGCGCATCCCAACCCTATGGGTCCAACTTAATTTAGTTTAAATAAAATTATAAATTTAAATCAAAATTAAATTCATATTAAAATTCATTCCAAATTTGAATTCAAACCCAAATTAAATCTAAATAAAAATTCAAATAAATCCCAAATTAAAATTTAACTCTAAATTGAAATTAAATCTCAAATGAAATTTAACTCCAAATTGAAATTAAATCCCAAATCGAGATTCAAACCAAATTGAGATTCACACTCAAATTGAAATTCAAATTAAATCTAAATTAAAATTCAACCCACAATTGAGGCATAAAATTTATCTTTATTTATCCAATAATTATGAAAATTTTACATGTATTATATTCTTACCCCCTTAAAATAATTTTGTTCTCAAAATTTGATACAAGGACTAATCCAACAAACTAGGACACTTCTCTCTCATACTAGATTCAGGCTCCCATGAATATTCATTGATACCACGATGTTGCCAAACCGAGAAAACTTCTAATGTCTCCAACATTCTTCAATTGTTCTCAATTCAAAACAACTTTTACCTTAGTAGGGTCAACGAATATTCCATCATTCGAGATTGCATGTCCCACAAACATGACTTTCTCAAACCCAACTTATATTTTCAAATCCTCCATGGTTCTAATCCATGCTATGATCATACACATATATCTATCATGTTCTGATCCTGATTATCCATAACTAAAACAGAAGAGAGGGTCATCACACTAGTCATAGTGTTAAAATTTCAAGTGCATCATATGTGATCTAGGATGCATGATATAGGAGTACAAAAGTTATCTCACACACACACACTCATTGTGTTATAACATTGTATCACCTCTTTGGGTACACTGAGTCAACACCCATAAACCGAATACGTACGGGTGCCTTTGGGTATACTAGGTCAACACCCATAAACCAAATACGCATGGGTCAACACCCGCCAATGCGTTATCTCATCTATTGATCATGCATCAGAACTTATTACTATGCTTAACAACTCCCAATATGAATAGCATGACAACATACAACACCTGCATCCAGTGCACTATTGTACCAATTTGGTCCTCGTTAGACCATCATAATCTACATCAGTGCCTCTTAATACAAAACCATGAATCAAAAGATGATCAGGTAATAAATTCATTAACCTTAACAACAAATCAGGATTGCAGCAAGACCCAAGAATCATAATAACATCAAATTATAATTCATGCCTCTAACATAAGATTCAAGAATCACAACATTGGATTATAATCCAAGTTAGATCATTCAACATGTCTATAATGTGGTTGTACCTAGCCGCCCATGCCATCTATTCTAACCATTATAAGTTTCTAGGTTTTGTAATATGTCTGTTGTGTGATGTTCCTAATAAATTTTTCTAGGTTCTCTATTCCACACAAAATTTTTTATAAAGCAATAGCATAACAAACATATCAATCAAATAATTAAGCTAGAACATACTTACTTGGCGATGCTATATTACTGGATGGGCCATGAACCAAGAAAACAAAGAATTTTAACCTAGGCTATGATATCAAATTTATAATGCCCCAAAAGTACAGAAATTTTTATTTTTTTTATACAAGGCTTCATCAATGACATTGCTCTATCTAGACTAAGCACTAAGGGCCCAACTAAAACTAAGTTTGAGAAAGAGACAACCAAGAACAAGAGCCATTTATCAAGAAAAACATAAATACAACAAAAAATATTTATCTTAGTTTTGGTTAGAATTTCAGAGAGGTTATAGACATTTCAACTCAACATAAGACTAAATCCAATTCTCGTATTGGACTTGGGTCCGATCCAAACTGTGAATTGGTTCCGACACAAAAATCTGAATAAAAATATAAAAGATACAATATAGTTCATGAATCAATTTAAAATTGTTCGTCAATTAACTAAATTGTTTATAAACAATTGCAAAACAATTTATCAAGTCTATCAATTTAAGTCTAATCCTAAATCCAAAATTGTTGATTCTTTGCCACCACCCGCAACTTTCCGCCATTGTTTCAATTCTTTACTTATTACTTGTATTTATGATATTGGGTCAAACTCATCAAATTTTAATAGGAATAATACGATAACATTGCATGTATATACATAAATAAGTATAATGAAATATACATCTTTTTAGAACATATATAATTCAACATAACAATCATAAGATATTCAACTAGACAATCATTCATGCAGCATATTACATAAGAAGAATATATTTATGATTATGCATATGAATTATTAAGGTATAAATAAAGTACATAAACCAATTTGGATATGCTTGCAATCACACAAAATACATAAACCAATGCTTAATGCATAAGGTAGCTTTTATCTTCTACTACGTGATAGTCATCGGCCATCTTCACCCTCGCCACTACTTGATATCATCGGGCATTCTCACCTAGAGTCCACAATGACTGTCACTTATCACTACAATTACAAATAAACAAACATTGATGCTCAATTAACTACTAAAGTAGCCACTCAACTAACTAATAGATTTCAATCTTCTTGTCCCACCACTTTCACCATGAGAGAAAAGGCAACAACCTTCACAATAAAGTAGCAAAGTTGTTGCTCCTTCAAAGCTTCCATCCAAGAATAAGCGTCCTTTTTTGCAGCTACATGGACTTTCATGCACAATAAAATCTTTCCTAAGTGGAATATATATATAAAAAACAAGGAACTTAGGGTCATTTGCTTTTTCTTTTATTCGACAGAAAGCTGGGGTTAGTGGAATATATATAAAATTCGCCTTTTGACATGAAGAAACCTAACAAACCCATTTTGGGAGCTAAACGGCAAAAGAACAAAAAATCAATTGACGGTGGCTTTTAAAATAAAATAGATGGGAACAGTTTTAGGAAATGACGTGCAAGCCCTTGCATGTCATTTCCAAATTCTTACAACGGTAGGATATGGGATACATTGGTCTATTGATGCCCCCTCTTTCTTCCTTTTATAAGTAGCATAGATAGATAAGATAGTTTGAAAATGATCCCCAAAATGCCAGGTCATGGACCCTATTCCAAGGTAATAAAAATGGGTCAGGTCCGACTGGAATTGATAAATCTTATCAATAAATAGAGCAAACCCGATCTTATCCCGAAAGGCAAATGTGTGTGATGTGTCCGACGTTACTAGGGATGTAAACAGATCGGATTCGGGTTAAATTTAGCCATTATTAAGTCTGACCTAATCCAATTCGGAGTTGGATGACATCAGACAAAACCAAATCTGGATCCGATTAGCTTACAATCTAATATGTACACATAATCAGATTCGGATAAAAAATCAATACCGAATCCAGATCCAATTATTAATTCAATACCGAATCAGATTTGAATACGAATTTGGCTACCTCGGATTCAGATTTAGGTCGGATGCCGATTTACATCCCTACCCACACTGAAATTCCAGGTATGGGCATTAAAATACCAACCGTAATCCGACCCAAATATTGTTTGAGTCGGGGTTGAGCTATGATTTTTGACAGAGAACCCAAACCAGCCCTATCCGAGTTTTTACATGCCATTTTAACTTTTAAACTATGCGGGTCGACATCCAGGACAAATTATCTGGGCCGGTTCGTGTGCACCATTACAGGTCGGGTATCCGACCCGTTGGCAGAAAATGCAGAGCATCCCTCTCTTCGTGGGTTCCTGGTCGTTGGAAGGCCTCTCTCTCTCTCTCTCTCTATTCGTGGGTTGCTGGTCGTTGGAAGGCTTCTCTTCTCCTCCGTTTTCATCCTCTCGGCGTGGCAGCCGTAAGTCACTCTCTTGTTTGTGACCACTTCTTTTGGGTAGATCGAGGGGCTTTCATTCTCCGATGGCATAAAGCTTTAAGAGCTAGATCATGGTTCCTATGGTGATTTAACCACATGTATATATGACAATTACACAAACAGTTCCTTCCCTTTTTTGGTACACGTTCTTTGTGTACTACTCCACCCCTCGATTGTTTTTGGCCCAAAGATGAAATTGTTTAATGATGGTTGGTTTTATTCACTGATTTTTACGGTGACATCTTGCTCGAAAACTTGATTTTTGGAGCAAGATGGCATACTTTATGCTGTATGAGCTGTGTATGTATGTTTCTATGTATGACCTTCTGGACGTTATTCCGTTTTAGTTTTCAGATTCATTTATTCTGGGCGTTGTTCTGTTTTAGTTTTCAAAGTCATGTATCCTTTGTATGTATGTGTGTACCTGAAGTGTGTTCGCGCACACGTGTGTATGGTGTTATATATGTTTTACACTTGACCAAGAATCGGATTATCTAGTCTTGAAAAGGAGGAAGATTAGGACACTTATGGATTATATACGTACATATTCTTATGCATATGATATGTGACAAGGGCGCTTCTTTGTATTTCCCTGGTTTTGATGAGAAGAAAGTTTTTACATATTTGCCTTGATTATTTTTTGTCAAATGAATAATTTGAAAACGAAAATACTTGTATTTTAAGAAACTATAGAAAATGCATTGCTAATTAAGTTTTTTTTTTGCAATGCAATTAAAATAGGTAAACTGTGGTGGTGTTATTATAAATGTGTTTTCTTTTAGTGAAAGTTGGAAATCTGATGTCCTTGGCTGCACACCTCCCATGAAGATAAGCGAGTTTAAGAAGCGTAGCTTTGAGTTTACAAAGCAGCTTCCAACAAATCTTCCCAAGCTAGGTAGGAGGTTCTAGCAACCATGGTAAAAAATTTTTACCAGGGAAAATTAGAAAAGGCATTTCGTATGCATTTTAACCATGCAGTGAATGTTGGCTTTCCTTTTTAGGTGTCTTTGAATTATTTGGATCCATCCCCACAAATGTCGTAGATCCAATGTAACAAATTTTAGGATTGGGATTTTCTTGGCCAGGAAAAGGTCTGCAATAAATAAGATTTTTTAGTGTATAATCTCAATTCTCAAGAAAACATTCACATATATAAAATTCAAAATATATGCAAATATAAAGGGCATAAAAAACAAGAACTTTTAATATCATGATATTTAACAATATTCTAAAAGATCATTTTTTTTCAAAATTGCATTGCTTCTCACTCGTATCTTTGCATATGCTTGCATCTTTAGCCCATGTTGGACTGAAGATGCATGTATTACAGAGTAGACCTCCCCCTTGGCCTAATATTCTTGTTTTTCAAGCTCAAAAAGGATCTCCAATCATTGTTCTTTAGGAATTTGAGATTTTGTATTTCAAACATACATTCGATACTTCAATCAAAGATCCAAAGACTCAAGTTTCCTCAAACTCTTTTCTCATGATGTCTCTTCTACGTTTAAAACCTGAAAAAATACTTCATCCCCAAGCCCCAAGGTAGGGATGTCATAGACTTGCTTTGGTAGGGTCTTCTATGTTTGACTATAACTGATTTTGAATTGTTGGATTTGGGTTCCCATTGATTATTTGAAATGAATGTCAATATGGTTGAAAACAAACTTGTCCCCAAATTTTCACATACAAACCCCTTCATTTTAAATCATTTCCTGAAGCTTTCATAATCAAATTGTTCAGGTGTTCCCTGATGGCCAAACGTTTGATTTGCTTTATCTCGGCCTTGTTCTTCTTTATCTTCCCTCTCTTTAGCAGCAGTGCTTTTGCTGGATCATCATCTCGGCGACCCATCTCGGTATCATTTCTTTCTCTAGTAAACTTTCTCCTTTTTATTGATCACTTTGGTTTTTGTTTGTTCATGGTTTAGTTCCTTCCAACTTTAGCCTCATCAATTGGCTGATGGATGATGATGATGCTAATTTAGGACGAGGAGATCCGGACAAAAAAGAATGAATGCTATGCAGATATTGAAAGGTCTCTCTCTCTCTCTCTCTCTAAACCTCTCCCCACCCCCTCTAAATGATCAAGAAGAATTTGCAAGGCATGAGATTTCATTCATTCAACAAAAGGTTGGCCTTTGTGTTTCAATTTGAATTATTATGAGCTATCATACTTTTCTAATATAACATATGGATGAAGCAAATTGGATGTGTTTCTTTGTAAAGTGCAAATATGCAAATGTGCTTATTCATGTCTGCATATGTATAATGCAAACTATCAAATGGTGTGTCCATCAAGATGGGAGAGCATTGTCTTAGTTAATTGATGATTGAAACTTGAAGCAGGTTAAACTAATTATGGCTGAACTGAGCTTATTGATAGCTATAAAGAGTAGCTTTCCAAATCCATGTTTGGAAACAGAATTGCCTAATACAATGGTTTTAGCCGGAAGACCAATCAATATGTATTTAGCTGTTAGCACAATTGGAAAATGTAGCATTGATCTCTAAACCATTTGGTCAGGGTGCCTTATCTAAGGTAAGGTAGCTAGCTGCTTAATTTGAAGTAGGGTCATGATATTTGCTAGAAGGGTCACTAGATCCCATGACCCATGAAAGAACTTGTTAAAGCTTCATAAAATATTTTCTGTTAAACCTAAAATTGTTATTTCATCTGTTGCTTTTAACTTAATGCATCAATGATATCTCTTGAAAGTCCTTGAATTGACCCTTAAAATTATTTTTCTATGTGTACGATTAATGTATTTAATGGTTCAACCACCTAAAAAGAAGATGTAGGCATCGAAAACAACTCAGTGATTAAAAGATTAGGTTCTTTATTCTCTCTCTCTTTATACAAACAACAACAACAACAACAACTACGCCTTCATCCCAAAACAATTGGGGTCAGCGATATGAACCAAAAAAGAAATTCATTTTGGGTCTTCCACATGAATCCTTTTCCTCCAATCATTTCTATCCAATGCCATGTCCTCGGTGAGGTTCAAAGCATTCATATCCTTTCCTATCATCTCCATCCAAGTCTTCCTAGGCCTACCCCGACCTCTTTTAACTAATATATTTTCCCATTTCTCCAACCTTCTAACTGGAGCATCATTAGGCCTTCACCGAATATGTCCAGACTCCAAACCACCGTAAACGATTCTCTCGCATCTTATTTTCAATGGGTGCAACACCTACCTTCTTACGTATCTCCTCGTTCCGAATCTTATCTTTTATTGTATTTCCACACATCCATCTAAGCATCTGCATCTTAGCTACACTCATTTTTTGAATATGATGTCTCTTGGCAGCCTAACATTCCGTACCATATAGTAAAGCGGGTCTAATAGTCGTCCTATAAAACTTTCCCTTCAACCGCAATGGCATTCTACGATCGCACAGCACTCCAGTTGCACTTTTCCATTTCATCCACCCAACCTTTATCCTATGATTTACATGTCCATCAATTTCTCCATACTTTTTAATGATGGATCCCAAATATTTGAAATAATCATTCACCGGTATTTCTTGCTCACCAAGCTTCACTACACTCCCATCACTACTTCGTTGCTTACTAAACCGACATTCCATATATTCAGTCTTACTCTTACTCAACTTAAAACTTCTAGCTTCCAATGTCTGTCTCCATAATTCTAACTTAGCATTAACCCCAGCTCTAGACTCATAAATCAAAACAATATCATCAGCAAACAACATACACCACGGTACATTTTCTTGAATTGATCTCGTAAGCTCATCCATCACTATCGCAAATAGGAAAGGGCTTAAAGCAGATCCTTGATGTAACCCAACCGTTATCGGAAAATTGGTTGTCACCCCTCCACAAGTGCGGACATTGGTTACTACTCCTTCATACATATCTTTAATTATACTAATGTACTTGAGAGAAACACCTTTCTTCATCATTGTCCACCAGAGAACGTCCCTAGGTACTCTATCGTATGCCTTCTCTAAATCAATAAAAACCATATGCAAATCTTTGTTCCTCTCTCTATATCTTTCAATAAGTTGTCTAAGAAGATGTATAGCTTTCATAGTTGATCTTCCAGGCATAAAACCAAATTGATTCTCCGATATCATGACAACCTTCCTCAACCTAGACTCAATCACCCTCTCTCAAAGTTTCATAGTATGACTCATGAGTTTTATACCACGATAGTTTGTGCAATCTTGTATATCACCCTTATTCTTATATAAAGGCACCAAAGTACTCTTCCTCCACTCATTAGGCATCTTATTTGTTCGCCAAATCAAGTTAAAAAGATTTGTCAACCATTCTAAACCTTTCTCTCCCAAACATTTCCAAGCCTCGATAGGTATACCATCTGGACCAACTGCCCTTCTTGATTTCATTTTCTTCAAAGCCTCTGTAATTTCTTTCTTTTGAATCTTGCGCATGAAGTCACGATTTATCTCATGAAAAGGAATGGAGAAGTCTCCAAGATCTTGAGCATGACTATCATTAAATAGCTTATCAAAATAATCTTTCCATCTCTCCTTAATCTCCTCATCTTTGACTAAAACCCTTTGTGTTTCATCTTTGATACATCTAACCATACCCAAATCCCTCGATTTCCTATCTCTCATCTTTGCAAGCCTATAAATATCCTTCTCGCCTTCTTTGGTATCCAACTTGTCATAAACCTCCTTATATACCTTAGCCCTCGCGTTTCGAACTACTTTTTTAGCTTCCTTCTTTGCTATCATATACTTCTCCAAATTCTCATTATCACGACTCTTACTTAGATTTCTATAACACTCTCTTTTAACCTTAATAGCTAATTTGACATCCTCGTTCCACCATAATGTATCCTTACCTAGTGGTGCACCGCCTTTAGACTCACCAAATACCTCCTTAGCCACTTTTCTCATGCCACCCGCTATCTTATTCCACATTGATTCTGAATCCTCCTCGAGACACCAATCAACTTCCTTAACTACCTGCTCTACAAACATTCCTTGTTTAGCTCCTTTCAGTGCCCACCACTTAATTCTAGGATCTATCCTATGTCTATCCCTTTTGCGGCATTGTCTAATTCTAAGATCTAAAATTAAGACTCTATGTTGTGTAGCTACACTTTCTCCCGGTATAACCTTACAATCGATGCAACAACCCCTATCTCTCTTTCTAAGTAGGAAAAAATCTATCTGACTCGTATTAACCCCACTTTTAAATGTTACTAGGTGAGACTCCCTCTTCCTAAACCAAGTGTTTGCTAAGATCATATCATAGGACAAACAAAAATCTAAAATCCTTTCTCCACTTTCATTTTTTTCTCCTATACCATAGCCTCCATGGATACTCTCAAATCCATCCCTACTAATGCCTACATGTCCATTAAGGTCACCGCCGATGAAAAGCTTTTCTCCATAAGATATCCCTTGTACTACTCCATCTAAATCTTCACAAAATTGATGCTTAATGAAATCATCTAAACCTACTTGAGGTGCATAAACACTAATAATATTAATAATATCTGTACCTAATACTAATTTAATACGTAAAATTTTATCACCCTTCCTACGGACCTCAACTACATTATCTATAAACTGACGACTCATAACAATCCCTACTCCATTCCTATTCCTATTTATTCTTGTATACCAAATCTTATATCCCGAAGGTTCTATCACTTTTGCTTTCTCACCTACCCATTTGGTCTCTTGTAGACATAAAATATCAATCTTTCTCTTACACATAACATCTACTAACTCTACCAACTTACCAGTTAAAGACCCTATGTTCCAAGTGGCTAACCTAATTTTATGGTCTTGGACTAACTTCTTTACCCCCACCCGTCCAACAAAGTGAGGGAACCCTTGCCTATTTGACACCACACCCGGGCGCCGGTGTGACGCGTCGCTTCTGGGCGACGACCTAGCAACCCTTGCCCATTTATCACTGCCTCCGGGCCTAGAGAGTACAGCGCGTCGCTCAGTAGGGAACGCCCCAACGAAATTCTCATATTGGTTCATTTTCATAGGGTATGACTAAGTTTTTATGCTGGCTGTCACAGGCCTACCGCAACCCTCCTCCTCTATCCGGGCTTGGGACCGGCAGTGTATAACTAAACAGTTATACCCAGGCGGAGTTAATACATATAGGGTAATACATCGGTGCTAAATATGGCACAGTGCTAAATAAATCATTTTATTGGATTTCTGGTGTTTTTTCGAAATTCTGACCATACAGATGTGTTCAGCATGATTGATTTACTAAAAATTGACACTTGGATCATGCATTTTGGATGAAAAAAAATGGTATATGGAGCCTCGAAAATTTATGAAAATTGTAATTTGTTGATTTTTGAAACCTTATAAAAACCTATCCATGTGTCGGAATCAAATGCTCCAAGAACTGATTCCTATAAAAGAAAGCATGTAGATCACATCTGTACGGTCAGAATTTTGAAAGAAAAAAAAAGAAAATCCAATAGCTTGTTTCAGTTAGCACGGATGTATTATATATATATATATATATATATATATATATATATATATATATATATATATATATATATATATATATATAAAGAGAGAGAGAGAGACACACACACACCCTTAAGAAACTTTTTCATTTTTACCCTTGAATTTGAGAAGTATTGAGGAGATATAGGGCACCAGTAGTTGCAACTTGACTTGGTTAGGTTTTTCACCATTACGGGCACTGGCAGCCAAGTGAGTGCTGGTTAATTTGAATATTTTCTCTCTATTAAAAATGTCAATTGGAGGTAAACTGCACGCATGATAGAATTATTTGCCTGAATAGACCTTAAATTGTAGAAATGGTCTTTGCTTGGTTTATTATTTTATCATTTATTTACTTTGTGAAGTGTGCTTTGTGACTGAGAAGTGGCCTTTGGGGACTACAATGCAAATCTTCAACGATAATGAAAGAGAATTGTGCTTTGCGCTGTCTTTCTCCAGTTTGTTATTCGATCATCTATGAAGGAGACCCCGTGAGAAAACTTGAAAATATCAAATTTACATTTTCTTCCATAAAGAGCTTATTCATGTTCTCATTTGTTTTCTCTGTTTATTGGATCAGCTGGAAGAAGGAGAGATAGATTATGCTCGTAGCCAGGAGTATAAATACTGTTTGCACAAGTAAGAAGCCCATTAAAATTATCCTTTTTTTGCTTTTTTTTTCATGTTCATAGCATTTCAAGAATTCTTATTGGTAACTAATGCCTCTCTAGTCATTTGTATGATTGAAGTTTAGAAAGAAGACTTGTTTATTTGCACATGAACCATTAGGACTTTGAAAGAGATGGCACAATTGCTTTGTGAATGGTGATAGAAATTATCAGCATGCCCTTGTGATGTCAAGCTTTTGTAGTCTAGACAAAAAGACTGGACACTCAATTAGTATATTTATGCTGTCAGAAGCATACTGATTATACTAAAGTAGATTCAAAGGAGGCTTCACTTGCATTGTTAGTTGTTAGGATCAATGAGCAAAGTGAATTGAATAGTACTCTTGGTAATGGGATTGTTAAATTGAGTACTCAAGATAGTTAACAACTTATGATCATTGACTACTTACAACCATGTAAGATGTTATCTTATAACAATGTGTCATTATGAGATTGAAGCATTGATATGTTTTGTTCCATTTTTACATGTTTTCATTTGAGTGGTGGTCGTTTCTGCTACTTATTAAGATGTCCTTTTTGTTGCATATCCATGCATGCCTAATTGGGGATGAGTGGTGCATTGGCTTAAATTTTTCATACAATAGAGAACTTCAAGTTTTACTCGACCTGATAATTGGAGTGGAACCCCAGGAACCATTCTGCAATAGCAAAGATTCTTTTATCCTTTAGCAGCTCCTACTAATTGTGGTGCTCTAAATTATCAACTTTTAGCTGCAAATTTAAGATCTGAATCTTTGAGTAGCGAGATGTGCATTTCATGCAATCATAAACCTATTTCAATTGTCTAGTGCTCTTCTATGAAACCATTATGACATGACTAGGCCATAGTGGCCAACTTCACTCTACATCATTGGAGTAAATACGAGTCAGTTATTTTTTAACAAGTAAATCAGAATAAAATTAAATTATTCCGGGAAGTCTTCTTGGATTCTTGATTCTGGCACTTCACTTCATATGACACCTAATGTGTCCATACTATTTGATTGCTATGATAACTCTAATGATTCTTATGTGTCTACCGTTGATGGAATCTCTTTAAAAATCAAGAGTTTTGTTACGTTAAATGATTTCTCTCAAAACTTTTACGTCTTAAATGTTAGAATAGTACCAAAATTAAATTTGAATCTTTTATCGGTTTCTCAAATTACCGATCATGGATGCAAGGTCTCTTTTTCATCTAGTGGTTGCTTGGTACATGATCTCCAATAAGAGAGACTGATTGGGAGAGGTCATAGAAGAGGGGATCTTTATTTCATGGACAACCTACACTTGTCAAATCAAACTTTTTGTAATTTTGTGGAAAAGAAAGATATAGAAAATTGGTATAGGAGATTAGGATGTCCTAATATGTTTAAATTACATTTGTTTTCATTTCTTGAAAATTGTAATAGAAAGGATTTAGTTTATAAAGATTGAATTCTCGAAAAAATGAAATCCCTACCTTTTGGTTCAATTAATTTTGTCTCTAAGAAATCATTTGAGTTAATACATTCGGATGTATAAGAACCGGCGTCGGTAATGTCCAAAGGAAGAGTGTCATCTTATGTTATTTTTGTTGATGATTATAATAGACATACATAAATATGGTTTCTTAAACTCAAATCTGAAGTATTTGCTTGTTTTCAAAAATTTCACAAACTTGTTAAAAATCAATTCAAAGCATACATAAAAAATTTTTGATTGGACCCCATGGGAGAATTTTTATTTAATGATTTTAAAAACTACCTTGACCACCATGAGATAATATATCAAAGATCATGTCCCAATACTCCACAACAAAATGGTTTAGCCGAAAGAAAACATCAACACATTATTGAAACCACAAGGACCTTGCTTATTTCAAAAAAATATTCAAAAAAGGTTTTGGGCCGAAGCCGCTCTTACGGTGGTATACTTAATTAATAAAATGCCTTCAATTAATCTTGAAAATATCTCTCCTATAGAAAATTTGTTTAAAGCTTATTTCGATTACAAAAGATTAAGGGTTTTTTGTTGTAAATGTTTTGTTTTTACCAACAAAATTGACAAAATTTTCACAAAAGCTATTCCTTGTGTGTTTTTGGGTTATGCCAAAAACCAAAAAGGATATAGATGTTATGATATTAAAAGGGACAAACTTTATGTTTCTAGAAATATAACTTTTCTTTAAAAGGAAAATGTATTTGATAAGGTTGAGTCTAAGGAAGAGTATTTCGAAGTCAAATCTATCAAAAAGGAATATTCAGTTACTTCCTTGGTCTTTTCAAAATAAAAAACTTCCTTTTTCCAAGAAGGATACATTTCTTGATATATACAATTTTTCAATTTTGAAATCACAACATCTATAGTTCTTTTTATTATTTGTATAACTTAAGAAGGCACAAGGAATGGCACGGGAGGAGAATGTATCATTTTTGTTGGTGAAGACAAAAAATTTGCATAAAAAAACTCTCAATTTGGAGTAATCAGGAGATAATTTGACAAGTTTTTTAATTAGAGTTATATTTTTCAAAGAAGAAGATGTCATTTGGTTAATGAGATAGGTGGCAGTTAGGGCTGCTTCTACCCAAAACTCTTTTGAAATTTGGTTTTTGTTGAGGTGTGTGTTTCGTTCGGCCAAACCATTTTGTTGAGTTGTGTGTGGACAAGATCTTTGATGTGCAATATCATGAAAATTGAGATAGTCTTTAAATTCTTTTGACAAAAATTCTCTCTTTGAATAAGTGCAAAAAACGAAAATATCATTTTTAAATTTATTTTTAGTTATTTTGTAAAATATTTGAAAATGCTTAAGTAGATCCAGGTATGCCTAGAGAAGTCATCAACAAAAATTACATAATATGAATATCCGCCTTTTGATATGACCGGTGCAGGACCCCAAATATCCAAATGTATTAACTCAAGTGGTCTAGATGAAACAAAAGTTCTATCATGAAATGATAATCTTTTTATTTTACCAAGAATATAATCTTTACAAGCAAAACTTTCAAAATTACAAAATTTTATTGAACTTGAAAATTGTTGGATTTTGGATATATGAGGATGGCCAAGTCTTTTGTGTCATAGATCCAAATCCAATTTCTAAACATTATAACAAAAGGCATTCTTGGGTAATTTCAAAAAATCCATATAGTAGAGTCTTCTTTCTCTATGCCCTTCCCCAATCAGCTTCCCTGATTGGCGATCCTATACCCAACAACCATAAGAAGAGAAGGAGATGGTACATCCATAATAAGATATTTGAGAAACAGATAAAAGGTTTAGATTTAGTTTGGGAATATATTTAACTTTTGGAATAAAGAATTTTTTGGATTTTTGAAGGTTTTCAAAATTTTCTATTCTTTTTATTTCAAGAGATGTACCATCAGCTGTGAAAACTTTTAACACACTTGAGTTATTGTTAAGACATTCAGACAAACTATTGATATTTGGGGTCATATGAAAAGAAGCATCGGAGTCAAGGAGCTAAGAAAAGTTACCGGGATCAGAGAAGGATGAGACAGTTGCTCCAGTTGAGGAGGATGGTCCTTTGAGAAAAGGTTGAAGGATTTTCATTAATTGTGCCATAGATATGTTAAATTATATACTTAAATATATACACGAATGTATATATTTAAGTATATATTTATGTTGTATAACCAAAATACCCGATATGGGGTATTTTGGTAATTTCACTGCATATTTATTTTTAGATATTTTTTTCTTTTCTTTATTTTTCCTTTTTCTTTTTTCTTTTTTTTTTTATTTAATGTATTTGGACCACATAGGGGAGCCCTCCTTCTAGTCGTTGGGGCCCCAAACGGTCATAAATATGACCGTTTGGGGGCTCCCAACAGCTAGAAAGGAGCCCCTCTATGTGGTTCCTTGGGTCCTCCCTCCTCTATAAATTGAGGGCTCCTCCCTCATCCTTGTATGGCTTTTAGCCTCTACTTTTCTCCCTCTCAATAAAGTTGTCTTTTGCCTTTGAAGGCTTTTTCACCCCTTAGTGGGTTATTTGCACTTGTCTTGTGCTTGTGTTCTCTTTTGCACATTGTGTGCTTGTGTTGTTGGCTTCCTTGCTTCTCCTCTATTTGCATGTTGGTGCTTCCGCGTCTTTCATTACATGGTATCAGATCAAGGTTGGTGATCTTGCATTCTTATTGAAGCCTTTGGAAAGCGTGCCTCTCAACTTATTTGAAGTACATAATCTTTTTTTTATTATCTATGGAGTCCGAATCAAAGGTAGAGCTCTCTTTTAAGCTCAATGGATCCAATTATCTTATGTGGGCTTCCGCTATAGAGAATCACTTGAGAGGTAAGAAACTTTGGGGCTTTGTTATGGGAACCACTCCCGAACCTTCTCTTAAACTCACTAAAATGGAAGGGGAAGTTGAAAAAGCTTTAGATGGCGATGCACGCATCAAGGCAATAAATGATCACCAATCCAAATTAGAGGATTGGGAAAGTAACCATGCCAAAATTTTGGCATGATTCATGAACAATGTTGATCTAAAGAATTGTGCCAATATTGCGAAATTTAGAAGAGCCAATGAGGCATGGTTCTTTCTTAAGGGTATGTATACCCAAAAGGACCTTGCTAGGCAATTCTTTTGCCAAGAAAAAATTAGATCTACCAAACAAGGGGACATGAGTGTCCGGGATTATTTTAGTGCTCTTACTCCCCTTTGGGATAAGCTTGCCCTCCTTGAACCTAAATGGGTGGCTTCGGAAGACTTTAAATTAAGAAGATAACAAGTTGAAAAAGAGCACTTTTTCCAATTTCTTCATGGTCTTAGACCGGAGTTTGAGCAAGTTCGGGCATCCCTTCTTCATTGTAGCAAAGCTCTACCTATTGAGGATGCTTTTGTCGAAATATGTCTAGCCGAAACTCGTCTTGGCATTTCCATAAAGAATGATTATGTGTTGGTTGTTTCTAGGCCCGAAAATAATGTTAAACCATATAGGCCTTCTCATTTTGGTAAAAACAATCGAAAAGGGATCATATGTCATTTTTGCAATGAACCAGGGCACATTAAGCTTGTTTGCCCCAAGCTTAAAGCTAAGGTTGCCGCCGTTGAAGAAAATGCTTCTAAAAGGGAAGAAGATGGAGGCGATATTAAAGTAACTCTCAATCAAATCTCAGAAGTTCTCCAACACCTTCTCAAAAATTCGTCAACCTCTACCCCGGGTGCTGCGGTTGCCTGCTCTTCATCACCCCCAGGTATGTGGATTCTTGACTCTGGCGCATCCTTTCATATGACATCTTATAAGAATATCTTATCAAATGTGTTTTTCGACCCCATACCTTCATATGTATCAACGACTGATGGGACATCTTTAAAAATTGATTGTATTGGGACACTTGATTTAAATCAAAGTTTTTTTTATACCAAAAGTAAGAGTTCCAAAAATCAATCTAAATCTTCTTTCAGTTTCTCAAATTACCGATCACGGTTGCCAAGTCTCTTTCTCACCCAAAGGTTGCACCGTGCAGGATCTCCAGTCAGAGAAGTTGATTGGGCGCGGCCATAGAAGGGGTGATCTTTACTATATGAATTTTTTGTTTCTCCCAACCAAGTCATTTTGTAATCTTGTAAATGCGAAAAGTGTCGATATTTGGCATAAGAGACTTGGTCACCCCAATTTTCTAAAGATGTCACTCTTTCCTTTTTTGAGCAATTCTTGTAAAAACAATCACATGTCTTGTAAAGATTGTATCTTTGGAAAATCTAAAGCTATTTCTTTTCCAAAAAGAAATTTTGTCTCCTCTAGGCCATTTGAATTATTACATTCAGATATATGGGTCCTTCTCCTGTTGTATCCAAAGGAGTTTTTTCATATTATGTTATGTTTATTGATGATTTTACTAGATTCACATGGATCTATTTTCTAAGTAAGAAATCTGAAGTATTCTCATTCTTTCGAGAGTTCCATGCAATGATAAAAAATCAATTCTTAGGTAACTTGTCCATCCTTAGGTATGACTCAGGGGGCGAATTTATGTCAAATGAATTTCAAAATTACTTAAAAGAAAATGAAATTTGTCATCAACGTTCTTGTCCTAACACCCCACAACAAAATGGTCTTGCGGAAAGAAAACATAGGCACATAATAGAAACGACTAGAACCTTGTTGATTTCAAAAAACATCCCAAAATCTTTTTGGGCTGAGGCGGTTCTAACTTTCGTATACTTAATTAATCGAACTCACTCATCTTCTTTAAAGAATCTTTCTCCATTTGAAAAACTTTACGACATGACCCCTGATTACCAAAGGCTAAGGATTTTTGCGTGTAAATGTTTTGTCTTAACTTGTAAAAATGACAAACTTTCTCCAAGGGCGATTGAATGTATATTTTTGGGGTATGGTGAAAAACAAAAGGGTTATAGGTGCTTTGATATAACAAATAACAAATTGTATATCTCAAAGGATGTTACCTTCTTAGAAGATGAAAATGGATTTTCACACAAATCAAATGAAAAGGTAGATCACTCTTTCCTGTTTGATTTATTACCTCGTGATAATAGCTTTGAAGAAACTATTAATGAACAACAAAAAATGCATATAGATGATTTAGATAATGAACAAGAAAATATAAATGAACCTTTATCTAGGCAAATTCAAGTTTATTCCAGAAGAGAAGAGGCAAATCCTCCTTGTGTCTTGAGAGATATTCTCAAAATAACACAATGGAAGAATCATCTCAAAGAAGGTCAAGTCGTGTAATTAGAGCACCAAATAGATTTGTATCCTATGAATCTTTTTCACCAAATTTTAGGGCCTGTCTGTTAGCTTTGCATTCCTTTCATGAACCGACTCATTACCATGAAGCTAAACAATATGATCATTGGGTTAAGGCTATGGAACTTGAACTAGATGCTCTTAAAAAGGCGCAAACATGGGAAGTTGTTGATTTTCAAAAAGGGAAAAAACCCAACGGGTGTAGATGGGTTTTTAAAGTTAAAATTAAAAGTGATGGGTCTTTGGAAAGATATAAGGCCCGATTGGTAGCAAAAGGATTTGCTCAAGAGTACGGGGTAGATTATGATGAAACATTTGCCCCTGTTGCTCGAATGACTAGTGTTTGAGCTCTTATTGCAATTGCTCCATCTTCAGCTCGCATTTTTGCATTTATTACTTCAGGAGTATCAACATATTTTGTGTCAGTGATTCCTGAACGCTCAACAATATCAGCTGCAAATTTGATTTGAGATCAAATGTATCCTCTTGTTGAGTAGGCTACTTCAATTCCTAAAAAGTATCTCAAAAAACCAAGGTTAGTCATATCAAAGGATTTTTTAAGCAAAATTTTAATATCTTCAATTTTCTTTTGATCATTCTCTGTGATGATCATATCATCAACATACAAAAGAAGAATGATCAATGAGGTACCTGTAGATCTCAAAAAAAGAGCAGTGTCGGTGTAACAAGATTTAAATCCAAGTTTTAATATCGTACCACTGAACCGATCATACCATGCTTTAGGAGTTTTTTTAAGCATGTATAGGGCTTTTTGAAGACGAAGGATCATGCCTTTTTCAATAGACAGACTAGGGGGAGGATCCATGTATACTTCTTCATTTAAGTTTCTATTCAAGAATGCATTTTTAACATCTAACTGATATATTGGCCATTTTCAAATGGATGCTATAGCAACTAGAGTTCTAACTGTAGTCATACGAGCTACTGGGGCAAAGGTCTCTTCATAATCTATACCATATTCTTGAGAATATCCTTTTGCAACAAGTCTTGCTTTATATCTCTCAAGAGACCTGTCACTTTTTGTTTTAATTTTAAACACCCATCTACACCCTATTGTCTTCTTTTCGATAGGAAGAGGTTGAATTGCCCAAGTGTGAGCCTTGTGTAATTCATCTAATTCAATTTTCATGGCTTCAACCCATTCGTTTATATTTTTGGCCTCGTTATAATTGGATGGTTAATGATAGGAATGAATGGCTAAAAGACATGCCCTGTAGTTTGGTAAGAAGGATTCGTATGAGACAAACCTACTTGGAGGCCTATGTGTTCGTTCTGACCTTCTAACACTAGTTTCTTCAGTATTTGTTAGTTGATTATATCTGTCAAGGGCACATGGATGCTCCCTAGTATTTTGTCTAGAGTATTGAAGAAGATCTTGAGATGGTTCACTACTTGATTCATTAATAGACTCGAAGGTTTCAATATCATTACTAATACCTTTATTGGGTAACAAATCAAATAAGAAAGCATACTCGGATTCTTTCTTAGGAACTTCAAAATCAAATCCATTGTCATTTTCTAGAAAGGTAACATTTCTAGAAACAAAGTTTATCATTTGTTTTATCGTAACATCGATATCCTTTTTTATTATCAGCATAACTAAGAAAGACACATTTTATGGCTTTAGGAGAGAGTTTGCTATATTTTTCAAGAAGCACGAAGCATTTACAACCAAATACCCTTAGCCTTTTTAAATCAGGAGAAATTTTAAAGAGTTTTTCAATAGGAGACTTGTTTTCCAAAGTTTGAGAAGGCATTTTATTTATTAGATAGACTGCGGTTAGGGTAGCTTCAGCCCAAAATTGCTTTGGAATTTCTTTTGAAATAAGTAGAGTTCTAGTAGTTTCAATTATATGACGATATTTTCTTTTAGAAATCCCATTTTGTTGAGGTGTCCTAGGGCATGATTTTTGATGCACAATTCCATGATTTTTTAAATATAATTGAAATTTATTTGAAAGAAACTCTCCCCCAGAGTCGGAGCGAAAGACTTTAATATTTGTTTTAAATTGATTTTTAACTAGATTATGAAATTTTTTAAAACATGAAAAAACTTCGGATTTGAGTTTTAGAAAGTAAATCAAAGTATGTATACTAAAATCATCTATAAATGTAACATAGTACGAATAACCACCTTTTGACATAACAGGAGCGGGACCCTACACATTCGAATGCACTAATTCAAAATTTTTATGTGTCACAGAGATTCTAGACCCAAAAGGTATCATTTGCATTTTTTCAAGTATACAATCTTCACATGCAAATTTTTTATCTTTACAATTTTTTTTTTCAAAAATGGAAAAAGAGATAATTTGGATATACTTGGGTGTCCTAATCTTTTATGCCAAATATCTATATTAATGTCTTTGACATGATTACAAAACAAGTATTTTGGTAAACACAGGAAATCCATGTAGTAAAGGTCTCCTCGTCTATGGCCTTGCCCAATCAGCTTCCCTGACTGGAGATCCTGCACCCACCACGCCTTAAATGAGAATAATACTTTACAACCATAGTCAGTAATTTGAGAGACCGAAAAAAGATTTAAATCCAGTTTGGGAATGACTCTCACTTTTGGAACAAAGATTTTTTTTGAAATATCATCAAGGTTTCCTAAGCTTTTGACTTTTAAAGAGGTACCATCGGCAGTTGACACACGTGAGAAATATGATTTAGTGCAATCGGATAATAGAGACTCATTATGAGTCATGTGGAAAGAAGCACTTGAGTCTAGAATCCAAGAGGTCTTACCTGGAGGAGACGAGGAAGAGATGACAGCTCCGGATGTAGAAGGTGTAGCCTTAAGAAGTTGTGAGACGGCTTCTGCTATTTGAGCAAGATTTAATTTATTGAAGCTGCCCCCTTTTCTTGTTTCTTGAGGTTCTTCACTTAAGACGGCTACCTTTTTAAATTTGGGACATTCTGGTCTTATATGTCCGGGTTCCTTACAATGATGACAAATATTTTTTTTCTTTGTATCCTCCTTCATTGTGTCCTTCCCCATTGAACTTCTTCTCAAAGTGAGGTGGTTTATATGTTTTTATAAAATTGTCGGGTCTTGCCATGGCAAGGACCTCATCATTAGACTTGTGCATTCCAAGTCTTGTCTCTTCTTGACAAATTTGAGCAAGGGCCTCACTTATGGAAGGAGAAGTGGTCCTATGAAGTAAGGAAGATCTTACTTGCTCAAATTCCGGTCGAAGGCCATAAAGAAAAGAGAAAAGATTTTCTCTTTCGATTTGGGTCCTTCTCATATCAATAGCCGAACCTTTTCATTTTGGTTCCAACGTGGCTAATTCATCCCAAATAGGAGATAAAATACCGTAAAAAACTCTTACACTTTTATCTCCTTGTTTTTAATTACGTACCTTGTCTTGAAGATAATAAAGTCTAGCCATATCTTTTTGGATAAAGGTACTTCTTAGAAAGCTCCATGTGTCACATGCGTTATTGAATTTGATGATATTGGTGGCGATCTTGAACTCCATGGTATTCATAAGCCATGAGAGTATTTGCGCATTGCTTGCCTCCCAATCTTCCAATTTATTTTGGTATTCTTCCAAGGCTTTTTCTTTTTCTTCTTCGGACAAGGCTTTGACTTGATCTCCTTCTCTTTTAGTCAATTTGAGTTGTGGTTCACTAGTAGAACCACTAACAAAACCCCACAATTTTTTTCCTTTGATATGATTTTTCGTAGCCGTCGCCCACATCAAGTAGTTGTTTTCATTGAGTTTGTAGGTTATGACATTGGCAGACTCTCTTTCTCTCATAATAAATACTTGAGTTTAGAATAAAGGAGATAGAGAATGATCAATGATCGAAGAACACTTTCTTCATGAGATTCTCCTTCTTTCAAGAGCCTAGCTCTGATACCATGTAATGAAACACGGTACAATGAAACAATAGTGAAACAAACACAATGCCAACAAAGGGCTTTAATAAACTCACTTAAAGTTGGTCACTAATGGACCAAATACAATCTCAAAAGAGATAAAAATACCAAACACAAGAGGCATACAAGCCTATAAGATGGAAAAAAACTTTAGAGAAAACCCTCAAATGCTTCTAAAAGCATTGAGGAATAACAAGGGAGTCACATGGGAGGCAGTCCAGCTCTTTGGACTGCCTTCCAACAATCATTATTATGATTGTTGGGTGGCAGTCCAACTACGTTGGACTGCCTCCCAACAGTCATATTTTGACTGTTGTGCCTATCAGTCATAATATGGCTGTTGGGCAGTTTATTTAAAACAATGCTAAATTACATTTCAGTCCCTAGTGGACTGTACTATATTATAAAAGACAAAAATACCTTTATCGGGTATTTGAATACAATTTTATTTTTAACAAAAATAACCCCTTGTGTTTCATACTATACCCCTAAAAGACATGTTTTTCACTTTTGAACTCCAGTTTGTGCTTGTTATAAAGTCGCAAATTGGGATAACGTGAACAGCTGAAAACCTTCAAGAATTTGTAATCAGGTGGTTTTCTGAATAACTTTTGATATGGAGATCGACCATTCGTAACATTCAAAGGCAATCGATTTATTAGAAAAAGAGTTGTAGTGAAAGCATAATCCCAATATTACCTTGGAACTTCTGAATGTGCGATTAAAACAAGTCACATCTCCACTATGTCTATGCTTTTGCTCAGCTGCTCCATTCTGCTCATGTATATGGGGACAGCTGATGCGATGGCCTATACCACATTTGGTGAGATAAGCGGAGACATTGTGATACTCTCCTCCCCAAGCATTTTAGAGATATTTGATTTTTCTCCCAGTCATGTTTTCAACATGCATTTTGAAAATTTGAAAAATATCAAAGACCTTTGACTTTTCTCTCATCAAGTAGAACCATGTGTGCCTTGTGTGTGCATCAATAAAGTGCACATAATATATGTGATCAGTGGTGGAAACAATTGGGGATGGTCCCCACACTTCAGAAAAAATAAGATCTAAAGGTCCCTTAACCACTATCTCTGACAAGCCAAAAGGCAAATAATGGCTTTTGCTTTTTTGACAAGACTCATACACTTTATTCATATGCAAATGCAATCCATAATGCAATAAACCAAACTATGCACAACGCAAAGTGAGGGTGGCCCAGCCGATAATGTGAGAGGCCATCCCAGCTGGGAGAAAAGACTAATGAAATCCAAGTACACAGGAGATGCAACAAAAGGCTATAGAAAGTGCACAACCACACAAGTAAGAAATCACTAATGGGCAAGATACAAAGAGCCACAAAGGGCTACGCACAATGTTCACAAACAAGAACACATAAAAAATACAAATAATTGTATTGATAATATGCTAAAATGCATTAAAGAAAAGAGGGGCTAATAGCCCTTATTTATACATCAAAGAGGACCAAGGGGGGGAGTCGTTGGGAGCTCTCCAATGGTCATATTTATGACTGTTGGGATTATTCCCAACGACTCTATGGCAAAAGCCCATAAGGCCCTTGATCTATTAAATAAAGAAAAATAAAAATAAAAAGGAAAAAGTACAAAGTAGTCCCTAGTGGACTATTCTAATTACATAGGATAAAAAACACAAAAATACCCCTAAGGGTCATGACAAATTACAAAAGTATATATATATATATATATATATATATATATATATATATATATATATATATATATATATATATATATATATATATATACATTTTAACACCCTCCCTCAAACTTACGGTGAAATCATCGAAAGTTTGTTAAGGAGAAAAATGAATCAAAGTGCAAGAAGAGTCTTGGTGAAAAAAATTTGTAAGTTGGTACTCCGATGTGACATATGGAAACTCAATAGTTTCTTTCAGATACTCATCACGTACATAGTGGCAATTCATTTCATTGTACTTTGCTCTTTCATAGAAGTTGTGGTTGCTTGTAATATAAATTGCATTTTTGTTGTCACAACGTATCTTCAAAGATTTGGAAATGAAAATTCTCATGTCCTAGCGAAGAGTTCTTAGCCAGACAAACTTCATTATTGTCGTAACCATTGCTCAATAATTTGCCTCAGTTGAAGAAACAATACCTTCTATTGTTTCTTGCACCTCCAAAAAATTAAGAAATTCTTAAGAAAACACAAAAACCAGTAGTTGATATTCTATCATTTGGATTACCACCCCAATTACAATCAGTGTAAGCAGTTAAATCTAAGGATGAGGATGATAAGAAAAGCCCTTTTGAGATTGTGTGTTTAATATATCAAACAATCCTTATAATTGCACCCATGTGCACTAAGGTAGGAGCATGTTGAAACTAACTTGTTGCATGGATCGTATGAGCGATATCAGGTCGGGTGATAGAAAGGTAGGTGAGAGATCCAATCAATTGGCGATGCGGAGTAGGATCTTTGAGTAGTATACCCTCTTCAAGTCTTAATTTGGCATTTATGACTTCTGAGGTCTCCACTTTCTTTTCATAAAAAGTTCCTGACCTAGCATATATGTCAGCATCCAATTTCATCTGGGAGAGAATATATCTTCTAGGTGAGTAGGCAACCTCAATTCTTAAAAAATATCTCAAAAATCCGAAGTCAGACATATCAAATTTTTTCTTTAGAACATATTTAATTTTAATAACTCCTTTGTCATTTCTTATGATCATGTCATCAACATGTAGTACAAATATTACAAGCCTTAGGAGCTTGTTTAAGACCATACAAGGGATTTTTTATCTTAAAAAATTTACCCTTAATATCAACCCCTGAAGGGGGATTCATGTAAACTTCCTCACAAAGTTCATTTAAAAAGACATTCTTAACATGTAGTTGATAAATTGGTTATTGTTGAATTGAGACAATGACAATTAAGGTTCGAACACTAGTCATTCTAGCGACGGGAGCAAAGGTTTTATCATAATATATTCTAATTTCTTGAGCATATCCTTTGACAACCAATCTTGCTCTATATCTTTCTAAAGATCCATCCCTTTTGGTCTCGACTTTAAACACGCATCTACATCGTATAGGTTTTTTGCCTAGAGGAAGATCAATTTTCTAAGGGCATTAAGTTCAATTTTCATTGTTTCATTTCAATGAGGGTATTTGTAACGCCCCAAAATCGTGGACTTGAAACCTTTTATGAAAAAGGTTGAAAACTTTGAAATCAATTATTTATCAGAGTTTGAAATAAAAGCTCAGCGGAAAATCACGTTTAAAATAGCAAGTCCCTAGACCTTGGGCGCATTACAACGCAAACCTCCTTTTACAAACCGTTTTGCAACTTGAATATATATTTTATTGAAATGATAAGAAGAACAAAGTTTTGGTAATACAGTTTTAATAATCCAGAGTTTTAATCAGAAGAGATGCTTTCAAAGAAACTTTATACCACAATTACCAAAAGTGTCCTCAGAAGCGCAACGTTAGGGAAAGGGCTTCGCCTTGAACGCATCACGTTATCGTGCCATCGCAAGTTGTATGACCTGTTCACCACCTGCCCATGAAATGGGTCAGTCTCACAACAGACTAGTAGGGGTGCAAAAGACAAGAAGGTACAAATGCTGCAATAAGCAAGATAATCACTAGATCAAGCAGGAAAAAGCAAGACTAGCAGAACTAACAAAACAAAGCAACTGAATAAGACAAGCATTCATAACAATGTTTGTCATACATACAATTACCATTAGATGACTCAGTCCATTTGCAAGTAGCTACGGTAATCATAAGGCACAAGCTATTGCATTATAAGCAATTTATAAGCTACACATGATAAGCAATCATACGGTAGCAGTTATATCACAATATGTAAGCAGCTTATAAGACAAGCGGCTACATCAGTCCTAGTTGCCACCAGTTCGTAGATTACGAGCTGTATGCAATCACATCAATCATAAGAGACGCACGCCAACGAATAAGCATTTAACTAGTATGAGAAGCTAGTTATTAATAAGCAAAGAACTGCATAAGCAGTTTAACCAACTAGAGTAACGCCTCGACAGGCGTGCATAGCTCAACGAGTAGCGTATCGAACTACCGAGCTAACAAGCAATCAATTCACATCACAACATGCATATCTCATAATCACGTGAGTAAGTTATATCTTGTTCTCATTATGAGCTGGCCATTGTGGGTACGCACAAGGCAAAACGTAGAAACAACCGAGATCGATTTGGGGGTCCATTATGCTATGTATTTTATTATACCCTGAATGACTGACTGAGTCCGCTCCTAAGGAGACGACCAGTGGCCAAGAGAGTAAGTCCCCAAAGGCAAAACTGGGTCTATGGATGCATCCAACTTCTGCAGAAGTGCCAGGCGACTACCACCTAGGATAATTATGGTAGCCTCATTTCCCCTAACCTCCGATGACTGGGGAAGTCGGACCTTTGCCCGTAATAGCCATTAATGACCTGTCTATCGGAGTTTTATACCATTCATCCTCTCTCTTGATGAACCATCTCGAACGGGCACGCCGGGGGGTTTCTTAACCGTTGTCCCATTCTACATGCTCTGGTCTTTCGACCCACTCTGGCATCTTGCCTGTGAAGGCACATAATTATCATTATGTGAATTATACGCACCATTGCGCGTTCGAGGCAACCACACACCTCTCATCCTACTCACTGCAGTACGCAACGTACCTGTTCAAAAGTACAACCACGATGAGAGGGGTCAACTCATAGTGAGGGTAGAAACATCACTCTTTTGTGATCTCAAACACGTGCCATTACACGTTCGAGGTAAACATAGACCTCTTATCCTACTCATCGTAGTACGCAACGTTCCTCTTCAAAAGTACAACCACGATGAGAGGGGCATGGATTTCTCAGAAGCAATCCGTCAACCATAATCTCGCGAAAGAAGGAAGTGCACCAAGTATCTTGGTTTGACCAGAAAACCTAGAAACTAGGTCTCGCATCAGAGGTGATGTAACGTCGATCTAGCGATGGCGCAAGTACCTCGATAGGATTCTCGCCCTACTCATGCATAGGCTCCTAAACAGGGTTATCCGAGTCATATCGGATAGGCGAACTGAAATTGTAACACACCTCTCCCAAATACATCGATTTGGGAGATCCAACCGCCATCTCATGAAAGGCTTTTGAAAATCTGCTTTACAAAGCTATACATCTTTGAAAATAGGTTTGCATCTAAGACCATCATTTTTGGAGAACCGAAGTGCATAAGTGTGCATCGTGACTTTTAAAACAAATAAGTGAAACGATATACACTGTACACTCGAAGCTGCACTCAGAGAGTGCAAGCTGACAAGAGGCAAACCCGTGCACATGGTAGTGTCGTGGCAAAACGAGGAGCAAGACTCGATGTGCAAAGCTGCACCTCAAGCGTAAAACGCACAAGGCACACACGAGGTATGAAATCATACCTCGACCATCGAAACACACAAGCAGACAACTACGTAAGCAACCCACGGGGTATGGGATCCTATCCTGACTAAGTAAGTGCAAGAGATGACTCGCGAGGCATGGAGTTGTACCTCGATTAAATGATAAGCGTAAGCAAGTAAAGGAGCATACAACAGAGATAAGAATATATGCATGAGCAAAACATATGCACGAAGTGCGACAACAAAGTAAGGACGAACAACACATGTAAAAAGTAAGTGCAAAAGAAAGCACAACTACTATAGGAAAGTAAGGTAGTAAGTAGTAAGGCCATGGTGCATAAAGCACAGGGCAACGAAAGTAAATGCAGAAAGTAAAGTGCGAGAACGTAATAGAGGACCAGGATTGCATCCTGAAGTAAAAAGGCAGATATATACAAGTAAATGCCACGGCACAAAGCACGGGGCATCAGAAAAGTAAAGTACGAAAAAGTAGAGAGGACAAGGATCGCGAAACCGCGTCCTTGAGTTAAAAGACATGAAATCTAAGGACATGAATTAAAAGCCTGGGCACATATAGCGCGGCGGCAACAGGAAAGGAAAGTGCAAAAAAAGTAAAGAGGACAAGGATCGCGAAATCGCGCCCTTGAATTAAAAGACATACGTATATATTTTATACGTATACATATATCATCATCCTCTTTTAGTTATCTTTCCTTATTTAGCATTTATTCGTTCATTATCCTTTTACGCAAAAATCCCCTACCTTGAGGGGTTGTGGGTCCTCGTACGCCTGCGGCGTAAGCAAGCACGAGCTCGAGCCACAGAGGGCGAGCAAGATCCACCGTTCAACCTGCGATGCTTAGAACGTTAGTACGCAAGCCGAAAGCCAAAAGCGGGTCCGGTAACACCTGCAGTAGTACCGAATCACAAGGGTAGGCAGGGAACTCAGCTCCCTACAGAAAGGCAACAGAGGCAGCAAGGCCTCCTGCCTGCAAGAGGTAGAGACAGGAACTTTGCATCCTGCTGACAAGGGCGCCAGAGGCAGGGGCCTCAGCCCTGCTTGGCAAAAAGCAACAGAGGCAGGGAGCAGGGGGTTTCCTGCCTGCCCAAACAGAGAAAGGCAGGGGAGGGAGCGGAGGCTCCCTGCCGAACCTGCCACAATAGGACAGGGGGTGACAGCCCCTGTCAGAACACAAACCAGGACAGGGGCGCAGCCCCCTGCTGGGAAAGAGACAAGCAGGGGCTCTGCCTCTGCCGGCAGAAAGATCAAGGTAGGGGGCGAAGCCCCCTACCGGGAAACAAACAAGATGCAGGGGAGGTGCGACCCCTTGCCAGGAAGCAACAGGAGAGCAGGGGTCTTCGGCCCCTGCTGAGGAACAACAGAGGATAGGGGGAGCTTCGCCCCTTACCGCCTTGAGGCGACGACAGGAGGCTCATCCCCCGTGTCGACCGACTCCAAAAGGAAGGGAGGAGGGTTAACCCCTTGCCGACAAGAGGTGACGACAGGGGGCTCAACCCCTCTGTCGACCAACTCCAAAAGGAAGGCAGGGGGTTAACCCCCTGCTGACAAGAGGCGACGACAGGTGGCTCAGCCCCCCTGTCGACCGACTCCAAAAGGAAGGCAGGGGGGTTAACCCCCTGCCGACAAGAGGCGACGACAGGGGGCTCAGCCCTCCTGTCGATCAACCCTTCACAAAGGAGAAGAAGAAGAGGGGAGGGTTTTACCTCGGAAGACCACGACAACGGGGGATGTCGCCAGTGAGCGATGCCGGACGCGAGCACAGAGGAAAGCAACAACGGACGTCGGTCGAGGCTACCAACGCGAGAGGAGAGAGGAAGAGCAGAGGTGTCTGGCAAGGATCATCACGGGTGAAGGTCGCTGGTGGCTGCAGAGGAAGGGGAGGAAGCAATAGTGCTATCGTCGGCGGCGGCTGATGTCAGGTGGCCGGAGGCGGCAGCAGCAAGTCATCAACCGAGGGAAACGGAAGGAGCCAGAGAAAGAAGAGGGGAGGCGGTGGTGGCATTGTTGCCTGTCGACAGTGCTCGCCGACGACGGCGAGTTGGCAAAGGCGACGAGGAGACTCCAGAGTCGAGGTCTCTGGCGCAGCCTGCGACAGGACGAAAGGTCGTCGGTGATGTTGCAGGGGAAACGAGAGGAGACAGTGGGTCGTCGGAGCTCGGAGGCCGCCATCGGCTTTGATCATCGGCGTCCTGCGACACAAGGGACGGAGAGGGGGTTCTTGGGTCGTCGGGGGTATGTCGGACTCAGAGAGGAGGCGGCCGGACGGAGTTGGTCGCCGACAGCGTGAGAGAGACGGAGCAGAGGAGAGAGAAGGGGCGAGGGCTTTTGCCCCTCGCCCGAGGTGCCTGCGTCTTTTAAAAGACACAGGTTCTCGAGGCTTCGAGAACCCGAGTCTAGGTCAGGCTCGGGTCCGGGTCAGATTCAGACCCGGGCCCGACACGGCGAACCAAGCCTCGACACGTGCAGGGCACGTGTCTGACACGTGCAGGGCACGTGCCCTGGACAAGTTCTCTCAAAACATACCCTTAGAGGAAACACATTTTTTTTTCAAGGCTTTACAGTATTGTTTGTCATCATTATAATGAGATGGTTAATAATAGGAGTGAAGAGTTATTAAACATGCGCTAAAGTTGGGAAAAAAAGAATCATAGGATATAAATCTATTAAGAGCATTAGATATTTGATTAGATCTCCTAATTTGTGTTTCCTCTAAGGGTATGTTTTGAGAGAACTTGTCCAGGGCACATGGATGATCACCTTGTTCATGCCGAGTATAAACATGCATATTATTAGATGCATCTTCAATTAAACTTTCATTTTAATGACACACACCATCAATAACCGGATGTTCATTACTAGAAACATCATTCAAACAAGAATCAAGAACATCAATAGAGTTAAACTCATTATATCTTGGTAAGAGATCAAATTGAAATGTATAGTCAACTTCTTCTTTAGTTTCTTTGTAATGAAATTCATTTTCATCTTCTAGAAAAGTAACATTTTTAGAAATATAGAGTTTGTTGTTGTTTGAGTCAAAACAATAATACCTTTTTTTATTTTCCTCGTACCCCAAGAAAACAAACTCAATAGCTTTTGAAGATAGTTTATTATTTTTATGAGTAAGCACATAGCACTTACAACCAAAGACTCTCAACTGCACCTCCTTGTTTATTTTTCCAAGCTCTAGTTGATAGAAGCCATTCTTACTCCTTCCTCGAAGGAGTTCCTTCCCAGTTTGTCAATCCTTGACATAACAAAACTTGTCAGTAAATTAAAAAACGACCTTATTATCTTTAGCAAATATTTGTACTGACAAAAGGTTTTAAGTAATGGATAGAACATGAAGGATATCATTCATATTCAGCCATTATAAATAAACAAACCGTGTTGGATTGGCAAACCTGTATCCTTATGATTTTGGCGCCATCAGGTTCTTTTTATTCATTGTGGATCAACAGATTGTTTAAGTCTGCAGTGATGTGATGTGTTGCCCCTATGTCACATGGATGCGGGTGCGGGGGTGCAGTACTTTCAAAAAACTTGGGTGCGGGGGTGCAGCAAAAAAAAAAAATATATATATATATATATATATATATATATATATATATATATATATATATATATATATATATATAAAGTCCAAAAATTGGACATAAATGACCCTGGGTGCATTGATAGGTTGACCGCACCGGGTGCCGCACGTGCACCTGCGTCGCATCGACGCAGGTGCGGCACCTAGTTGGCCGAGTCCCTGTGACATAGGTTGCCCCTGAATCAGGGTACTACACATCATTGTCAGGCCGATTCTGCTTGTGGATATGGATCAGATTCAGCTTGACTGGACGAGGCAGTATTACTTGAGGAGTTTACCATGTGAAATTCAAAATTTCTGCATTGCAAGGTTGCATACCCAGGTATGCCGCATGCCTGACACACCACATTAGAACTAGGGTGATGCTGGTGTTTATTGGACCGACCCCCTCTGTTATAATTTTATCTGCCCCTATTATAGTTTTGGGATCGGCCACCTGAACCACCATGGTTATTATGATACTGACCATGATCACGAGATTGTCACTGAGAGAAGTTTGCGGCAGGATTGGGTTGGTCGACATTTTCAGGTTCACTGACTTGGGTTTCATGAGTCAGCAACATGCTAATGTGACTGGTTTCTCACGAGTACTAAGGGATGTCCACAGGGCGCCATATTCAGATGGGAGACCAGCAAGGATCTACATAGCCAGATACTCTTCAGATACTGGTTTACCTACCATGGCTAACTGGTGAGCCAACAATTTGGCTTTATAAAAAAGTGTCTTCGTCTCTAGAAATTGGGCATGAAGTTGTTGGATCCTTGCTTGAGATCAAGCGGCATACGACTTCTTGAGAATCATCCATACTTATTGGGATGTGGTCATGCCAGAGTTACCAAAAGCTTCTTAGGTAGGTGGGAAGTGTGCTTCCAGGAAACTCGCTTCGAAAGCGCGATTCTCCTCGCTTCCGAAACTTCATGGGAATCTTGATTCACCACGCTTCTTCTATGCTTCCCATACGCATGGTCTATGCTTCTTATATGCTTTTCTCATGTTTCTTTTCATCTTTTTCATGTATTTTCTCTCACACTTCCACTAACTTCTCATGTACTTTCTCTAAATTGATAACCATCATTGTTAGATTTTAACAAAAATTTAATTCTTTTACTGATAAATCATGAAATATAAGAATAATCAATTTTATTTTAGTTTTTATTTGCTTCTTGTTCGATTCCTATTCAGTTACCATATTTCTTCATTTTTTATTCCTATTTCGCTTTCAAATTGATACTTCTGGCGCTTCCTATAAATTTTAAAATGTCTTGCTTCTCGCTTTCATTTCCCGCTTCCGCTTCTGCTTCCGCTTCCGCTTCCTAGTTTGACAACCTTGGGTCAGACCCACCACTTGAGTTTGAACAGTCTCCATTAAAGAAGACAAGAGCCAGCTAAGAAGTAATTGATCTTGACGAACCCATTGCACATAGGCTGGGTTAATCTCAGGTTCTTTGTCAGCTGCAGAGGATAAAACTCATTTGGACATGGATGGGTTCCATCAATGGAGCCGATTAGATCATAACTTCTAAGCTAGGGAATCATTTGTGATTCCCATAATAAAAAGTTATCTTTAGACAACTTGATAGTTAAGAAATATTGTGGATTGGTTGGTGCAGGTAAGTTGAGAGGAACAGAAATCACACCTGGTGTAGAGATTAGAGGGCTTCCTCCTTGAGTGGGGTGGCATCTTTCTCTATCTCTATGATGAGCACAACTTGCGATAACAGGCCTAGAATGACAGGACGATGAAGCACCAAGATTCAAGAGTCCCAAGAGATCAGAACTTGAGAGAGGAAGGCTGAATAAGAGAGTATGCTCTGATACCATGTGAAGGTATCAAGCTAGAGTACACTCACTCGCACCAGACACAAAACGAGGCAAAGAATTTAAGTGGTTCAGATTTGCAGCCTACATCCACAAAGAACTCACAACACTGCTATTTCTATCTCATTCAGCAATAGGAAAGCTGCCCAGTGTATAAGCTTGAGAAGATTTACCGGAAAATAAATTTGGCAACTTGCAATACATAATCTTATGATTTCGGAAAAGTGGGTTTGAGGAAATAATTCTTATCCTTCTGCAGGTCGATCCTTCCATTAAACACCACCTTAGATTGACTCTTATCCTGTCTTAATACAATCTTTTGAAACTGCAGATCCATTTCCTTAATCTCTGGATCCGCTTCCTTAATAAGCACAAAAGTTGAAGAACGTGTGCTCTTCCATAATAATACTTCTCTTCTTTCTTGTCTTCACTAATCTCAATAAATTAAGAAGAAATTTCTACTTTTTTTCCCATAGCTTATGGAATAAGTGAATAGGACTCTACTAAAGCCTTATTTATGTAAAAAGTTGTCACTAAAAGTGAAAAACGATCCAAAACAAAATTACCTGCAAAATTTTAAAAAAATGTTAAAAAATAGTTGTATCTTACGATACGGCATGTATCGTACGATACAGTGCAATACAGTTCGATACATTGCATTTTTTGTTTCAAGGGGGTCTATCGTATCGCATGGGCTAGCGATACTATGACACACTGCAATATATATATATATATATATATATATATATACACACACATTCGATTGTGCCTACAATCTCGTTGGAATCTCATGATCCAAGTTGTTTTGACTCAATCTAACCCTATAGATGTGTTCAGCATGGTCGATTTAGTGGGAACCCTTGGCCATGTTTTTTCAATGAAAAAACATACTTTTTGAGTCGGAAAAAATCAGTGTTTTTATAGCTGTTGATTTTTTCATCGCTATAAAAACCTGTACACAGGTCAGATTTCGGCGATTCAAAGGCGTGTTCCTACTAAAAAGAGGATGTAAATCACATCCATGGGGTCAGTTCCACAGAAAACAACAAAAAAGTAAAAGAATTAAAGTTTGCCAAGTCATTAGTGTGTGTGTATATATATATATATAAGAATGGAGCTCACCAAGAAGCAATTGTCCCATAAGCTCCAGCCTTCTTCTTTTATGTGTTTGTATGTGTAATATATATGCTGAGTAGGGGGACACAACAGGTCAGATGTGGGTTGGGTCAAGCTTGACCAAACATTGGATTGGAATTTCAAAGTAGGTCTGGTTTTGAGTCCAGAGCTGACTCAGATGTGATACTAGAATTCTATATCCAGATGTATTCTGTTGCTCTATAATTTGATATGCTCAAACTGCCGAATACTTTGATTTCATATGGAATATTAAAATGGATCGGGTTACACCCAGTTTCAAGCACCTTTATATACCCTGAACCTGGATCTGGATCTTACTAGATGTGAGCATATTTATGCCGAAAGTGACCTATATATATATATATATATATATATATATATATATATATATAGTATCTGGATTCGATGATATGGGTTGGATCTAGATCGAAACCAGGTCAAAACTCTCACTCATCTGCATCCCTAGCTGAGAGTCGTAAGAAAGTGAGCCTCAAAGTCAGACTTGTGACTCACTTTCTCAGTGAATCAGGCCGCCTACCTTTCTCTAGGATTTCGAATCCTGAGCGTCGAAGTCTCAAGTTTGCATGAACCAAAGAAGGTGAGGCTTTGGTATTGAACTGTCTCAACTTACCTGAGAAATTTGCCACCGTCTCAGGTAAATAAATGTATCCAACACAAATATTTCTTATTTTTGTGTTTGTATACAAATATTGTTTTTCTTTCATATTATATATATTCTAGAAGTATCACAATCAGGAAAATGTTGTACTGTTTCATTTTTCTACTATTCCAATTTAAAGAACGATTTTCTATTGATTCCTTTTTTTGTTTAATTGATGGGCTTAGGTTTTTCTTTTAATATTGTCTAAGGACATGAATAAAAAGTCTTTTCATGATATTTTTGTTTTTCCAAAACTTTCTCTTTCTGCCACGATTTTCCTAGCAATATCTCACTGAGATATTGCCAAGACCAATGTTGGTGATTATGCCATGCATGCATGTGTATGTTTATGAGGCTAAAATTTAACTTTGTGCTGCATCATTGAAAATATTGCAGATTAATATGCATGTAATTTTGTTTATGCTTGTGTGTTATCCTCATTGATCATCTAGGTAGCTAGATTCTAATCATGTATGCTGGGTTGGTTGCTTGAATCTGATAATCATGATGTAAGTGCATACATCTTGTTCATTAAGAATCCATGTCGATCTTTACATGATGTGTGATATTAAGTTGATGTCTCTTGCCTTTTTTTGCAGACTGTCACTGGGAGAGAGCCTGGAGGGGGTGAAAGGTGCTTTTAATTATTAGTTTCTACTTTCTATTATTTTGGGAGTCACAGAGCAGCATTTCTTTGAAACAGTGTGAATTTCTCCACTGCTGAAAAAGTTTTATCATTGTTAAATCTGGGGTCTTTTGTTTTAAAGGGAAATGGTGTAACCCAGTTTCTTCTCACATCCAGGACAGTTTAGAACCTTTCTCTTAATGGAAATGATGTTATGCGACTTGACTATCGTAAAAATATTAGACAACTTCTCTTGGGTGATTTTTACTCTGTTTTCAAATAAGAAAAAGGAAAGAAAATCCTCTTGGGTGATGGTATGTGACTTCTCTTGGATACGCATCAGTTAGGTTTTTATGCAGCTATGGCAGATTACAAGACACTACTTATGGAGAGTTATTCGATAATATGACACTATTCTTTACCCACTAATATATAATGCTAGTTGATACGCCTTTACCATATTTACGATTAATTTTAGAACTCAAGTATGCCAAGATAGTGTTACAAAAGGGTCTAGCTGTGGACCAACAGATGCAAGCAGTTGTAAAAACTGCAACTTAACTTCCATGGAGTGAGTTGCTACAACACATCAAGAAAGCCTCTATGTATGTATGTGCATTCTATCTTGCATTGGTCTTGACGTATGCATGAGGTACAGGCTCATCCATTCGAAGCTATGCAACCGGCTTTCCAACAATCAAACAGCTGACAGTTGAGATAAACAAATTTTCTTGGACTAGAATCCTGCGCTTTCAAATCCATAAAAAATGGGGACTAAAATCATTCATCTTAATGCCCTATTTGTTAATTGGAGTTATGCAATTTGCCGTCTTAACCCAAGGTCCTGTTATAGAGAGTAAAAGCATCAAGCACTGATGGAATATTGTGGTGATATTTACACATTCTCACAGCTATCATTCGATGTTTTTCTGGTGTCCTACTACTTGTGAAGCAAGCAACAGAAGTTGAAATTATGTGAAAAATCTGAAACTCTCCAGTTTTTCAAGGGCAGAAATGTTTGTGCCTGGCTTCTGTAACGCTCGATGATGGGTATCACTAAGAAAAAAGGTACCCTGAATATGCAGGTATAATCTATTTGAACAGTACCCTTGTTATACAGGTAAAGAATCATCAGTTTTCCACTTTATTTCATGTTTTAAGGGCATTGTCACAAAAACCTTTAATGTGTACTTTGAAGTAACCAAGCCATGATCTTAACCTCCCAAGTCCTAATCGGCTTGGCCAACTTCCTTATCTCTATGCCCCAGTTAGCTGCCAGTATCTGATTCAGTGTTTCAAGGAGATTTAGTATACCATCGTCTTCGATCCTATGCAAGGGGGCAATTACATGTCATTCCATGTTACCACTTGACTGCACCATGCATCATGGGATTTGGACCCAGCAGACACAGGGGAAATGAAATGAGCCGCTTGTGGCTCGGTTGATGTTCGGCTCGTAAAAAGCTTGTTTGAAGTCATGAAATAGGCTTGACAAGTTTGAGCATGAACAACCAATGCTCGTCCCTATTTAAGTTTCATTTATTAATAATAAATACATTTTACATACATTTTATATTATAAATTGAAGACAGCTGGAGTGTTTGTCCTGCAAGCAATAAGCTTAGATTTTAAATCATAGTTACCAACAGGGGCTCCGGTTCTTTGGTATGAGCTGTTAGTGCACGGCATCTTGTCTTGGGACATTGCAAGTTCAATACCCATTGGTACTTTGTATAACTGGTGGGGTCTGCCTAACTCCTGCTTGCCTTAAAAGAAATGAAATGGATATGAGTAGCGAGAGCGGGGAAGTGAATGTTAAAAAGTAGTACCAAGCAGGAAGTGTGATACACTATAATGAAGTGATTATGCAAGTGCATGAAAAATAAAAAGGAAACATATAAAAAACAATATGAAGCACAAGCAGAAATGATATAAAACTAACATACAATTTTGTTATTAAAAAAATAAATTTTTTTTTAATATAAACAAGATAGAAAGTGTGGGAGAAATGAGGGAAAAGTGACGAAAAGAGAGAAAGATGTTAAGAGAGGCAATCAATTTAAGAAACAAGGAGGAAGCAGTCTTTCCACTAAAGGGAATCAAGTTTTTCATATTTTAGAAGCAGGTTTTCCAAAGCTTCTCTTCCTTTTGAGGAAGCTAAGAGTTTCTCAGTTCAACAAGCTTTCCTGTAAGAAGCTTTAGGTAACTATAGTTTAAATCCTACTGCTTACAAGTTTGAAGCTATTTTTTATTTTGTAAATGAGATCGATTTAGTGGGGATTTATGGTCCAAATTCTATTGCTTTCAACTTTTAAAAAATATTTTCTTTTGGTAAATGAGCTTGCTCATGCTCTGCTCATTTAGCTTGAATTATTCATCAGCCCAAGCTGGACTTGGCTCGACACAAAAAATGAGCCAAGCTTGAACACCCTCTCTGTTCAGTTGGCTTGGCTCCTTAACCAGCCCTACATAAGGGTTTGTCTAATGGCTGTGAATTTGGGAGTGCCAATGCTACAACGTATCACTTCTCAGCAACCTGCTTGGCATGTTTGGCCCACGGAACTTGTAAACTTGATTCTTGAACAGAGAGAGAGAGAGTGTTGACAACAATCTATTATTTTGAAAACAACAATAACAATGCTAGGCCAAAATTGTAATCTCTCATTGATTACATTCATTTGACAAGCTATCATGGATGCCACATATAGAGACTTCAATTTGAACTCTCAAAAGAGGAATCCCCAATAACTAAAGATGTTCTGCCATATCAGAAAAAAACTAAAGATGTTCTGGGGATAAAACTTCAAATTGAATCTGCAACAAGATGAGGCAATTCCATGCTACCAAAATTGAGACTAAAATCTCAATCCCAATCATCCTCCAAATACATATCCTCCGTCCCCAACTTGGGTGGCCTAACCACCAAGACCACACTCCCCAGAGCACTTACCACCCCCTTCTCCACCAACCTGGAACCCCTCTCCACCACCAATTCGCCGCCCTCTCCCTCCACCAGATACAGAGTTCCGCCCTCCTCCACCCCCTTCTTCCTCCTGTCCGCCACCACCAAGATCCCTTCCTCTTTGATCACCCTCTTCGCCTTCCACGGCAGCACCCTCCCATCCTTGAACTCCACCACCACCAACCCACCATCCCCAGCCGCGGCCGCCGCCACCTGCTCCCACCCCGGCAGCACAACCCATCTCCGCCACCCCGTCGATGCCGTAACGATGCCGAAAAATTTCTCCGCTCCGCACTTCGGCGCCGCCGCCACCTCCTCCCGCGCGGCCTTGCAGACCGGCAGCACCACCACCGACGTCGCTTCTGCGGCCTCGCCGACCTTCAATCTCACCACTGGCACCCGGACCTGCTCCTGCTCCTCCTCCGCCTCCCCTTCGCCGGCGGCGTCTCCCTTCATCTCCTCCCTGATCCTCTCCTTCGCTTTGGTGGTCTCCGCGGCCTCTGCGGCGAGCTCCAGCGCATTCATGGCGGCGGGGCTCCCCTTGTTCTCTCTGCTCTGCCGGAGGTACATGAAGGCGAGGCAATCGCCGGTGGAGGACGGGGAGAAGGCGTCCCATCCGCGGTCGGATCGGCGGCGGGGGAAGTCCTTGATGGCGCGAGCGAGCTCGCGGGCGGCCCTGGCGTCGAGGTTGCCGTCGATGACATAGCGGGCGGCGTCGATCCTCTGGCGGTTGGAGAGGAGGCGGAGCTCGTAGAGGATGTCGGGGCCGCCGATGGCGGAATCGAAGGAGGCGACGGCGTCAGCCGGGAGGCCGGAGGAGAGGAGGGCGAGGCGCACCTGGGAGGCGACCACCAGGCGGTTCTGCTCGACGCCGGTGATGCCAGTGGACTCCTCGATAGAGGAAGAGGAGAGGCCGTCGCGGGCGACGGCGGTGATGAGCGGGGCGTAGTCGAACCAGAGGCCGAGGCGGTCGCGGAGCGTGCGGAGGCGGTCTTCGGTGGACTCGAGGGAGGCGAATTGGGAGGGAAGGGGAGCAGCGGGAGGGTAGTAGAGAGGTTGGTACAGCTCGTTAGTGGGGAAGGGGGAGGAGGAGGAGGAGGATGAAGAAGAGGTGGCCGAGGGGCGGAGGATGATGCGATTTGTATGGTGGTGGTGGTGGAGGCGGTTGCGGTGGTGGCGGAGGGAGGAAGGCAGAAGGCGAGATCGGGAGGAGGAAGATAATGGTTTTGTGGGGAGGAGAGAGAAAGGCTGTGGGGGGTGGAGAGAAAACATGGTGAGAGAGAGAGAGGATGGCCGAGGCCTTATCTCGTGGGGGGGGTTATACGTGGGGTTCTTTTGTGCAGAAAAGGGTCAAAAACTAAATTCCATGTTTCTTTTCATCTTTTCTGTATCCAGGAGGGAGATTAAAGGCCCCTTCTGTAAAAATGCTTAATTAATCAATAATTAATCAATAATCTAAAATTCCACGAGAGAAACCCAATCTGGAGGATGAGTTTTTCAATTAATAGAATCACTTACCTGACTAATTGATCTTAACAGATGACAAAGAATCAAATATGAATCAGAAACAAGAGTAACACAAGACTGCAGTTTGAGAAAACTACAAGAACAGCTAAAATATGACATCCTCCGTCTTCCAACCCTCACAGCATCTATACTGGTATTAGTGGCAGCAAGTTTTGAAGAAAGAAGAACCAAATGGTAGGAAAAATAGAACCCGGCTGATATTGAATATGCAAAGGAAACCTTCTACACCTCAAAAATGCATCTTGTCTTGGAGGCATTGAAAGGCAAACTGGAGACCACCTTTGAAGCCAAATTTCTAGCATGCTTCTAATGTCCAATGGGCACTCAAATTTTAGAACATCCACTTCACAAACAACCGAAACCTCTTTCTTGCAGGCATAAGCCATGGATTATCTTGTTTTCAAGTGGGTTAGATTTTTGTATGGTGGTATGGAAAACAATCTCCAAATGTCTTTTCAACTACTGCAGACAGAACCACCATCTAAATCTGGATAGAGTATCTCACCGTGCTTTCAGTATCAACGCGCCAGTAAAGGTCTCGGGACCTTTTAGTGGTGCTTTGAGTGCATCACTTTTTTTTTATGCACTTACCGCATCTCATTTTAGCTTCGATTTAGCACCAAATGGGTTTATCAATGACCCATCTCTCTCTCTCTCCCTCTCTCTCTCTCTCTCTCTCTCTCTCTATATATATATATATATATATATATATATATATATATGTGTGTGTGTGTGTGTGAGTAATGCATACCTTAGGCCCTCTTTTTCTTAGGTCTCGTTAGACCCTTTCAAAAACTGCTGTTTTAAGTATTTTTTTCTTATGTCTAACACCGTAGATGTGATCTATAGGTTTTGTTTAGTAGAACCAACTTTTGGATTGCCAGAATCTAAACTGTATAGAGGTTTTTTCGTGATCCAAAATCAATAGCTATGAAGGTACATGTTTTTTCATCAAAAAAACATAATCCAAGAGTCGATTCCCACTGAATCGATGATGCTAACCGCATCTAACAGTTCAGATATTTCATAAAACACTTAAAACCTATAAAGCAAAACAAGAAATTGGGCCTAATATGTTCAGTTTTCATGTGTATATATATATATATATATATATATATATATATATATATATATATATATATATATATATATATATATATATATATATGGCGGGGGGAGATGAAAACATGCAAAAATAGGCTTAATTGGGTTTTTGGGTGCTTTTTTCCAATTCTAACTCTGCAGACATGTTTGACATAGTCAATTTACCAAGAAATGATATCGAGATTATGTTTTCTTGATAGAATATAATTTTGTAAAATAACCCTACTGTTCTTTTAAAAAATGGGACATTTCTTGAAATGCCAATTAATTTGTCAAAATTTTCCTCATATCCAAAATCTTTGTTTCTCATATTTTTTTGACATATTTGCCCTATGACAAATATAGCATGATCGTCTTGAATCTTTTTTGCCAATGTCACCCAAAATATGTGAAATTTCTTTATCTATATACTCTTGACGTACGTCCTCAAATATAGTATAACATTTGCAAATAATTTGTGTGAATGTCCCTAAAATATGTTAATCTCCTTTAACTAAATACTAAAGACGTACGTCCACAAATATAGTGAGACCTTCACAAATCATGTTTGTGAATGTCCCCAAAATGTGTCGACCGCCTTTAATTATATTTCTCAATGTACGTCCACAAATATAGTGAGACCTTCACAAATCATGTTTGTGAATGTCCCCAAAATGTGCCGACCGCCTTTAATTATATTTCTCAATGTACGTCCACAAATATAGTGAGACATTCACAAATCGTGTTTGTGAATGTCCTCAAAATATGTGAATGTCCTTCAACTATATTTCACGAACTACTCTGCAAGTACAATACGACCTTCACAAATCATTCTTAATGTTATTTTGCAAATCTTCTTACTTTCACAAGCTTTTTGATTCATATATAAAGTCATTGCAGTTTTTTTTTCTGGTTTTTTTCATTAAAACACTAACCATTTTCCCTTTATAACTGTAACCTTTTTCCCTCTCCCATTTGTGGTGATTCTTGTAAAATTCACCTTGCAGCATCCTTTCTGTCAACTTTCTGATCCGGTTAGGTTGAAAGGTGAGTTTATATATATATATATATATATATATATATATAACTTTGTTGCATTCTTAAGTTTATCGGTAGATATATATATTTAATAAAAAATAATCGTACTATACAATAATTTTGATGTGCTTTAAAAAACTCATAATTTGCCAAAATATGCCTGGTGACCAATTTCAGGTTCTAACTTTTTTAAAACCTTTTTACCCTTAGCACTCGTAGAACTCTACGATTTTTGTGTGTTACGTCGCGACACTCTTCTGATTTCGTTAAATCTCACTAAAAATGGATTTTTCATGACATTTCTACATAAATAACCTATTTTGCACAAATAGTATGAAAATCGTGACACTTATTGCAAAAATTTTTTGTGAATTTCATCAAGAGTTTTGCATTGGTGGTTGCAAAAGTCTGTCTATCGATGCAGAAATCATGTTTTGCAAAATTCATGAACTTTTATATGCAAAGTTCTATTTTAGCGTACGAATTTACATGTATATATAGGCGATTAGAGTGCAAATTTAGTCAAGAGTTTTACGTTGATTGTTGCAAAACTTTACTTTTGATGTATAATTCAAGAAAAGTTTATGAAATTCACATACTTTCGCATGTTGTCAACTTTAAGCAATGCCATATTTCATTTTAGTATGTGAATTTTCCTATATATAGGTGATTAGAGTGTGAATTTTGTCAAGAGTTTCGCATTGATGGCTTCAAAATTCTTGAAATGTTTGCAAAATTTCTGAAAGGTTAACATAAATCACATAGTTTTGCATAAGGTGATGCAAAATTCTTTTTTGAATTTGTGAATTTCCGTAGGAGCAATGTAAAAGCAAAGATAGGATTTCACATAAACTAGAGTTTTTTGTGGTCTCCAACCTTTAATGCCTCAAAATTTATAACCCAAAAATACGAGATTTTTTTTAAAGAATACACAGCGAAAAACAATTATTTGCTTTTGGTTAAAAATTTTGAGCAGGTTACAGATATGATAACTCAATATTGATTCAGATCCAATTCTCGTATTGGATTTGGGTCTAGCTCCAACTCATGATTCAGATCCAACTTAGGAATTGGATATTGAATAGCAATTTTGTAATAAAGTTCATAGACTTAATTGATTTGAATTGAATTGTTGGGAAAACATAATCAAATTAAATACAAGTTTAAACAATCCATAATTATTCTTAAAATATCCCAGATGCCTTCCACACAAATATAACAATTACGTAATTGAAAAGTGAACCTATTCAACTAATGCATTATTTCTCTTACTTACCAATCATATCGGGTATGTGAAGGGTATACCACAACATAGATAAGACCACTCAGGTGTTTATTATGCTATGTGTTTTAGATTTCTCGAGTAACTGACTAAATCAGAACCCACTATGAGATGTTTGTAATTGAGAGAAGCTCCCTCAATGACATCAAACATGATCGATCCTATAACAATGTAGAGTTTTGAAACATATCACCCAGGTCACACGGTAGTCTCGACCCCCTAACTCCCAGGACTAGGGACCAAGTAAGACATCATTAATCTACAAAAAATACAATAAGGTTCAACAACCACCTGCCCTCTCCAAGGTATACTAAGGAACACTGGTAACATACACCATTTTCAAGGTATACTCAGGTCCTAAAAATCACTTGTAACATACACCTCTTTCATGCTATACTCGGGTCTGGGATATCCGACAACGTACACCCTTTCTGAAGTATACCCAATATCTATTAAACAAGGTTGTCTTTATTAAGACCATAGGTCAATGTAGCTTATTCATAAATTGGTGAACTCTCAACATCTTATGGGTTCTCAACAACCTCATGTTCATAATTTAGTAATCTTGTGTACATGCATGCTTTTCATGTCGTACAACATAATGATATCACATGGATACATTTGTGCACACATGACACATTATTGGTTCCTTGAACCACAAACTCATTCATCAATATGTTCATGGATGTCTTTCCATGTCTTACAACACATCATACATAAACATATGCAATATAACAAATTTATGCTCTTATAGTACTAAATTGGTTTCTTGAACCATAAGTTTATTCATGAGCACTCACATATGTAAACATGCATTTCATGTCTCATAGCATATAACCACAACGTATCTCATTAAGATGTATATCATGACATCACATTGCATGTCATAACCTCACATTGCATGTCACATCATCGGGTTGCATATCATGTCATCATACAAACATATTAATAAAACATGCAATTCATTTTAATATTATACAGAAAATTTACATCATATGAATTAACACATGTTCAAAATTAAAGGCACGACCTTTTAGCCCTACTAGGCTCATAAACTATACACTAATAAACAAGAGTTTCAAATTTGTAACTACATGGACAAAATTTATCAATAAATATAAATTCTGTCATAACCAGTATACAATAAATTTAAAACTAGGATTTTTACTGCAGTTGCACATATGCGTTTGTTGTCTATAAATGAAAACCTAGGTCCAAACTCATTTTGGATTAGGAAATAATAATTTTTTTACTAAAATATGTTTTTTATTTACAAAACAGACTTGTTTAGTTCAGCATTATCGAAGAAACAAACTTGTTTAGTTCAACATTATCGAAGAAACAAACTTATTATGTTCAACATTACCGAAGAAACATAAGTCAATAAATTTATAGAATAAAAGAAATCTATAAATTTTACTTTATTTATCTTGATGTGTTTGACATAAGATCCAAAAAAATCAAGTCTAAACTCCATACCAGCAGGGAATTAAAATTTATGCACTATAATTTGTTTTTGTTCTTAAATAGACTGTGTTTCAAAAAATTCAAGTCTTAGAATAAACTTTCATGATTTTTAATTCTTAAATGATAATTAATCAATGCACAAGATTTTTATTGTGTGTTCTTAAATATATAAACTAACATACATAAAAATATTGTTCATATCCTCAAACAGTTTGGGAGCAGTAAAATCATCAAAGATGTTCAACCCTCACAAAATGTTTATCAGAACAAAAATTCTATGCTAACTTGCAGAGATAGTATCTCCCAATCAAAACTCAAATGAACCTATTTTTTTTTAAAAATTATTCTACATGTCCAAAATATACCTCTAAAATTTGAAAATTTTTGGGTTCATAGTTTTAGAGAATCATAATTTTTAACTGGTTAGAATATAAATAACAAGACATGATGTATTTTCAAGAAATACATAAATAATTTTATGTTCTTTATAAAAAAATACCATAATCATGCATTTCATGATTTTGATTCAATATAAACACACTGTACACATGCATGTACACATCCAAATATGTTGTAAACACAAAGATCTTATTTATACCTTGAATCAACTATTAAATCCAACATTTCTATATGAAAAACTATGTATTCCTCAAAACTAATTCTCGAAAACTATTTCAGATTTATGAAAACCTCTAACGAGATTTTTATTCTATCAAAACCTAATTCAATCACTGCATAAACATGTGTGGCATGCTAAAATATAGAAATATAACTCACATCATGGATCTATATTCGTAACCACACATAAAATGTGTTTTTCTCTCAAAAAATGGTTTTCTGAAAATGAATTTCGATTTATCAAAAACCTCTATACTCCAAAACATGTTAAATACTAAGTGGATTTAGGTTGATACTGATATACATATTTATGTATCTAAGAATCACATCCCAGCATGCTCATGCTTCTTAGTATCATAAATACAATCGTAGTTGTAGTGCACCTACCTCGAAAGCCGAAAATCAAAATCAAAACTGTAGAACTAGTGAAACTTATTCTCTTTATGATTATCTTCCTCCTTTTGTCTACATAACCAATGGAAGAACACAACTACACCAGCACCAAGCTCCTCCAAGGAGGGCATATGGTAGGAAAAAAAAAGAGAAGGGAGAGAGGATTTGGGAGAGAGAAAAAAAACTAAGCGAGAACTAGGGGGTGTGACTTGATCCCCCTTATATGGGTTTTCCACATGGGTTTCCCAATCCCATGTGAATACTTTCCAAAATCATGAGAGGGGTGAGGTTTCCATAATATCCCAAATGAGACTTTTTTTCTTTAAGGTCCATCCCAAGTTGTTTTTTCACATCATTAAGGAAACTATTTATATTCATTTGACCTTATCCAACTCAATTTATTTTTAATTAAATTACTTTTAAGACAAGGAAGGTAGGAGGGGACACCCCACCTCCTTGGATTCTTTCTCATGTTAAGTCCATTTCATAATGAACTCCAAACAATTTAGTAGGGGCTCATCTAAGGGGCATCTCACCTTAGAGGTCTAAACTAATTAATTAATGAATTTCTAAATTCATTAACTAAATTGTCTTCTTCTTGAATTAGGAAACTAACTAATTTTTTTTTACTTTAATTAAGGTAGAATCACAGGCAATTAGAAGTTAGAAAAGTAGAGTATTTTAGCCAAGTAGGATGGGCCCACATAAGGAGTGTCCCACCCTTGAGATCCTACTTGCTTGTTTAGTTTAATTAATTACTAGACTTTTCAAATCCAATCAAATTCCTATTTTAATATCCAATTGAATTTCTAAATTGAATCTAAGTCTAGATGAAATCCAAATTTTATTTAAATTAAATCCATATTCCAATCCAAATTAACTTCTAAATCAAATTCAAATCCCATATCAAAATTCATATTTAATTAAATGCATATTGGATTTAAATTTTAAATGTAAGTTCATGTTTAATTTATATTAAATTGAAACTCAATTGGAATTAAATCTCAAATGAAATCCACTCCTAATTGAAATGAAATTCAAATCAAATTTAGATTCAAATTAACTTGAGATTCCAACTCAAATTAACATTCACATTAAATTCTAATTCAAACAGAAAATAAATCCTAAAATTGAGACATGAAAATTTATCTTTATTTATTTAATAATCATAGAAAAATTGAAGGTATTACAAACCAATGAAAATTTATGGTTAATTTCTGAGGGCCAATCTTAGATGGTGAGAAGATCGTTGACACTTCATTAGCAAAAAATCATACTTGGCAAGTTTTTAATGTTGAGCTATATATTGTGAATGTTTGTACAATGTTTATTTTTTAATGAATGAAATAAATATATGTATGAGTAGTTCATTTTTTAATGACTGGAATGAATATATGTATGAGTAGATTTATTTTTTAGTAATTGAAATGAATATATGAATATATATACGATTATGTTTAGTTTGAATAAATTGAATAAAGTTGTATCATACCTTCTGACCATGTTTGCATAAAATATAGATGAAAAATGACCAATATTTGCGATGATAAGGAAGTTTGCATAAAATATATGCGAGGATGAGTAAGTCCGCATATATTTTATAACTACTTCCTCATCCTCCCAAATATTGATTATTTTTTGCCTATACTTTATGCAAACTTCGTGAGGTTTTCCTAATAAAATATATGTGGACTTCCTCAACCTTGAATAAAATATACATGCAGACTTGCATTCATTCCATTCTTTCATAAAATATAGGTACTCATGAATTGCATTCGTTGCATTTTTTTTATAAAACGAAGTCTCTCATACATTGCATTCATTTTATTCTTTCACAAAATAAAGTTGCTCATACATTGCAATCATTTTATTCTTTCACAAAATGAAGTTGCTCATACATTGCATTCATTTTATTCTTTCATAAAATTAAGTTGCCCATACATTGCATTTTGGTTATTATTTCACAAAATGAATGAATAGTAATACATTGCATTCACTCCATTCATTCACAAAATAAAGGCGCTCATACATTGCATTTATTCCATTTCACAAGAATATTGTTTTTCACTGCCTCTTTGACGAGGAGAAAACAAAGTATGTGTAAAGATATTTCCATCTCTTGGGCCTCAAGAATGTTGCATATCACTGCTTTTTAGCCCATCCATACCATGTTAGCGAACACTGACTCAAAGATACATCAACTCTGTGTTGATGAAAGACAATACTTTATACCATCGATTCTACATCATCATCGTTTACTTTCTTTATAATGAGAATGAGTTGCATATTTCATTTCCAATGCCACACATACCATAAGATTCCCTTACTTAAAAACTCGTTATCAATGATTTTCTACCAATAAAGCGTTGTCGATCTTCTCACCGCTGGTTGGAGTTCACAAAAACCTAGTTTATGTGAAACCCCTAGCTTTGCTTTTTTACTATGCTTGTACAAAAATATACATATTTTATAAGAAGATCACATATCTAATTATGCATAGAGACGCAAATATGTTGCATCCTATAATTTATGTTTGCAACACAAAATAAGTGTTTTTTTAATGAAAAATGCATTTTATAAGTACCAGATATATGTGATTTTGCTAAAATATTTGCAAAGTTACGATCATAAGGAGGCTCACAAAACTTATTTCTATGCACTTCATGAAGACCATAAAAAAATATATGTGATCGTATGTTTAAGTGGCGGTTAAAGAAAGGAGAAATGAAGTTTGCACAGTATTCCGCAACTTTGGTATAAAATATATGATTTTACTAAGGTATTTGTGATTTTATGATTAACAAAGAAGACCACATAAATAACCTAATTTTTTGCATGCTTTATGAGGTCTGGAAAAAAATGTGTGAACCTCCTTTTAAGTGGGAGTTTACGATAGTCGATGAGCAGAGCGATATATCATGCAAACTTCATGGGTTTTTTATATACAAAGGATAAAAATGTCCTAACAAAGTTGACTAGTTGTGATTTTGGTCATCGAACGAATTTAGCAAATTGTGGAGTTTTTAAAGAAACACATCATTTTTAACACACAGTATGATCATTTTCCATACTCAAGTTATGGTGCATAAAACACCATGACCATAATGCTACACATGAAACTAATTAAAAGGCCTACATTATTGATAAAGGCTTAAATAGTTAAACCTCACATAAAAGCTAACCTCTTTAAGGAAGAAGATTGAGCCTTTTTACCCCCAAAAGAGGTCTAGGTCTCTCAAGCTGACTTAAATTAGAGGCACCACAGTTAAAGGCCTCCAACAACTCTTTTTGAAACCATGATTGGATCTGATACTCTACGTTTGAAAATTCAGGTCGAATCTATCTCTAAAATTGGACCACTTTTAAAAATTCAAATCCCAAACATGTTGGGTTAGGCATTACCCGATCCATTTTCATGCATGACTAGTGAGGGTTTAATTGAGAGGCCCACATCTTTTATGGGAGCTTAAACCTCATGTAGAAGCTTACCTCCTTGAGGAAAATGCTCAAGCCTCTTTCCCTCTAAAAGGAGGTCTAGTAAGCCTCTAAAGCTAATTTAAACTAGAGGCATCATATGTGAAGGTCTCCAACAACTCCCTAGGGTTGTCAATGGATTAGGGGTTTGCATCAGGTACTTGACCTAACCCAAACCAAAATCCTAGTATCAACATAAAAATATCGACCCAAATGTTATGTTGGTCGACTACAACCTGACCCGAGTGATATATGGGTTGGTTTGGGTTATCGTTTTTCTTAAATATATGATATCACATAGCTTGACTCAAGTATTTTATATGGAAAATGATCGTATTGTATGGCTAATTTGACCTGATTCTCTAAAAATTTAATAATTCTCTATATTCTTCTTATGTCCAAAATCACAAATATCCGACATTGTTTGGACCCTTTTATCCTTCGCAACTACGAATTGAGGCCTTATTGCGATAAAATTATATCGTTCGTCGACTAGTCTTAACTCCCACTTAAATCCATAATCGCATATTTTTTATGCAGACCTCACGAACTTGTATGAATTTATTTACAATTTTTTGGTAAAACTAAAACCACCAAAATCGCAAATATCCTACTCTTTCACATATATGTCAATATTTTGCATAAATATATTTGTGAAACAATCTCACAATTATCCTACTTTTTCGCATATACTTCCTGAAATCACATAAATTTATGTGTAAAACTCCACTTAAAGAAAAACAACAAAATCGCAAATGTCCTACTTAAATATTTGTGAATTTATTATTATATACAATTTTTCTTAATATTTGCATATTTGTCACCTTATATCATAAGTATTATTCTTAAATATTTGCAAAATTATGACAAATATGTGATATTTTTTATTTTTTTTTTTGTTGAATCATATATAAACACGCTATTGTCCCCAACCTCTTGTTTTTGCATAATCTAGGGCCTTTTTTTGTTTTTTGTCCCTAGGCATTAGTCCCTAGTATGCTTTCCTTCCGACAACTATTTTTGACAACTATTTATAGGAGACACTTCATCACTGTTGAATCATCGAGAATTCACGAATTGAATCTCTGCTATATTAAATGTTAAGTAACCATATCTTTTCGCAGAAAAGTCTCACTTAGTCCAATGTTGCATGTGTTTGAACTTTGTTCCTTAATTTTGTCAAGAAAATAATTGCATTATTCTTTCCTAGCTACTCGAGTTGCACTCCACCAAAGTGCACTGAGTGGTGAACCAAATTTCTTCAAAAAGTTTTTTGTTAAATGCTTCATGCAAAATCCAACATGACATGTAGGCCATTTGTGGGGGACAACATACTTTAAAACTAGATATCTATATGGGAATAATTGTCAATACTCTTCTTTTTTTAAACCTGTCGAAGTGTATGAATTCATACTTTAGACGCTCTAAAAACTATGTCCATAAATCATTGGACTCCTCATCAACAACTGCAAATGTTACCTAAAACATCTCGCCACAAGGATCAATAGTATAGGCCGACAACAATATACCTGCATATATTTCTTTTAGGAACATGTCATCTACCATAAGAACATGAGGACATCCTTTCAAAAATCTATTGATGCTTGGTTGAAAAAATAATAACAAATACTGAAATCAATCTTTTCAATCAGTCTAAATATATCCTAGCGATCATCGATTAGCCTTCGTCAGATAATCAAAATAGTCAGAAAACATCTTAAAGGACTCTTTGAAAGAACTGTGTAATGCAACATTAATGTGTTTCCGTTCACGTCATGCTTGTTTATAAGTAACCGCCACACCTTCCTCATGATTGATGTCATTCATGATTTCTTTTAGAGTTATCTTCAGGTTATTGTGTATGCATTTGTGAATAACACCTAAAATTCACTTGGAAGGCACTTTTTGTACTATAAGGTTGCCCAGTGATCCACCACATGTATGCTCACTTTCAAACATCTTCACTTGAAAGAAACTTGCTCCGTGTACCTTTGTGCAATGGATCTTCTAAGGGAAATCAACTGTCATATGCACATTTGTCCTCCTGTATATGACAATGACTCTATTATTGCAGCTCTTTAAGAATTTTTCTTTATAATTATTTATGATCACATGATTTTTCAAAAACTCACATCAATGCTATAGACCGTTAAACCTTTTGCCTAAAGCAAATTCTCAATCAATTGAGTTTGTTGTTAGCAACTAAGATTATTCACAAACATTAAGTTTTTCATTACGCAATCATTCATACAAATTAGATGTCTCTCTTTTAATAATTTTCAATTGTATGATAACCCATTAAACAAGAATCAAGGCTTCACATTCTCAAATGCCATTGGTACATCATTTTCACCTTTTCTTATTTGTCCCATGTTATAACTGTCTTTATCCTCTTTTATCGACATTGTATACTCATCATCATCGATATAATCTAATTCTTTATCGTCAACATGATTATTGTTATTGCTAATTGATTATTCGATTGCATCAACTTAATCAAAATTCATTATATATATATCACTTCATTTGCTTTCATGCATGCATCATTCTTGCATTCTCAATATTCAAGATTAACCATCAAAATATCACATTCATCAACACACCTACATCTCAACCATAAATTATATCAACATTACAACTTGTACATAGCATTGTCGTATGCTTTAGAAGGCTGCATGTCATTCAAATTATTGGTACTGGTTTGCCCACGTGATTCCACATCCTTTGCAGTGATCTGTTAATCATGTATGACATCAACATCGTTCACTATTTGGGATAGTTGGATAATCGATAAAGGACTCAGCTCAATAGATGGTGCCTGAGATACATAAATATTGTCTATAGGATTCACATCATTCTATTCACCAACTACTCCTTGTTTAGCCACTCATTGATTAATTTTGCACACATCTAAGTAAACATCACTATTAAATGACATCGATTCTACATCATCATTGTCTTAAACATCTATACCTATTTCTTGGTTATTTAAGTTTGGAGAATAACTATATCGGAGGCTCACTTAGTCTGATGCATAACCGATTTTACTAGATATCAAAACTATAAATTTCTTAAAGGTACTATTTTTAGAGATCACTATAGATTTTCAATTAGTGTAATCAGACCTGCAATATTATACTTTAGCCCTTTCAAACGCCATCATAGACTGCCTACATCAACCACGATAATGTATTTTAACCATTTCAATGCTTGTGTAGAGTGAATCTTAACCCCATTACACTAACACAAGAACAACAAATATTAACTAAATGACAAACAAACAATCACAAATCATTTACAACAAAAAACAAATATATATATTTATATGAAAAAACCGTAAACACAGTAAACCCTAAAAGGTAAATCCGGTGGCTGAGAAGTCGATTACAATACAATAAAACATAAAAAAAATATCCATAGCAACAAAAAAAAAATGCACATGGAGATATTAAATGATCACGAGCTGGATCCGTTTGTACCCCTTATTGTAGGATGTCATGTTAAAAAACAATATGCATGGAGATACTCATATATATATATATTGTATGAAACTCACCTTTTGAACCTATAGATGGGAAAGTCGATCACAAGGATGATGTCGCAACCTCCTCGCAATGCATCACCAAATTATACAGGAATTGCTGCAAGGGTTCTATATGGAAGCTCTTTGTGGACACAAACGAAAAAAAAACCTTGAATAAAAAATGCATATATATATATATGAAACGATAAATCCAAAAATATTAAGAAAAATCACATATAATAATAAATTCACAAATATTTAAGAACATTTGCAATTTTGTTACTTCCCTTTAAGTGAAGTTTCACACATAAATTTACGCAAATTTGTAAAGTATATGCGAAAAGGTAGCATGTTTGCAATTGGAGTTTCATAAATACATTTATGTGAAATATTGACGTATATGTGAAAGAGTAAGATATTTGCGATTTTGGTGGTTTTAGTTTCATAAAAAAATCACAAATAAATTTATATGAGTTCGTAAGGTCGGCATACAAAAATGTGTGATTTTGGATTCAAGTGAGAGTTGGAACTAATCGGTGAGCAATACAATTTTATCGTAATAAGGTCTCAATTCGCAGTTGCAAAAGGTAAAAAGGTCCTAACGATGTCAAATGTTTACGATTTTTGACATCGAGATACATATAAGAAATTATAAGGTTTTTAAGGAATCGGGTTAACTTAGCCATAGAGTACGGCCATTTTTTTGTATTTTATATGTATTTTTAGTGAACACGTGCCTTAAAATATATGGATTCAGGTTTAGGATTTCATTCTCTTGAACCAACCAAACCCAAACCTGAACACGAGTCCAACAATTAGTTATTTGGATGGGTTAGGGTACACTCAGATGGATTAGATACCCAAGCCGTTGATAGCCCTAGAAGTAATCGTGATCGCATTTTACACCACAAGGTTAAATCCGGGTCGGGTCTGCCTATAGAACCGGACAACTTTGGAGAATTCCAATTCAGAGTGTTGGGTCAGGCATGACCCGACCCGTTTCCATACTCCCTGACCACTGACCACCCCAGGGACGAGAGAGAGAGAGGGTCCTCCTGCTATAAATTTCAGAAAAGAGCACCTGAAGCCAAAGACTCGGGCGTCTCTCTCTCTCTGTCTCTCTCTTTCTCTCAAACGAGTTCTTCCCACGACAAGAATGGCGAAGCGTCTCTTCCAACTTGGTATTCCTCTACCCCTTCTCTTCTCTTCAGGAATCTTCATCCCCACTTTCTTTTCCTTCCCTTTCTTTTCAGTTGCCATCCTCGTTATTTCGCGTTTCTCATATAATTTCTTCGTATGCAATTCGCGTCTCTGAAAAAATATTTCCTAATACAATTAAATTGTATTTCTCGTTGAGTTCTTTTGTAGAGAGTGATCACGAAAGACTTCCAGAAATCCCTTTTGCTTGCGCATTTTGTTTGATGATTTGGACGGGTTTTATTGTTAGGACGGTGGTCAAATCGCTAAGTTTCGTGGTATTATGGTTCTGGTGCTTCATCTAAGGTTTTTGTGTACATGTTTTACCAATGATCGGGCTTGGTCATGGAGTCCTCTTTTTCTTTCTTTGTTTCGATTGAAAGTTGGTAATCAGACGGTACGGTTTTCCTTATGTGTAATTTGTGGAGTATTATTGTTTCCGCCGTTGCTGGCATGGTGGTGACGATGAAGATCAGAAGCAACCGTGATTCTCATCTGGTGATTTGTCGATCTGTCCTGTGGTATTTAGAACACACCGGTAATCCCTGGAAAAATATATTTTTTAAAATTCCTTTTAAAAAATTGAATTTAGGAGACACTGGTAACTCATTAGTGGTTTTTGATAGAAGATGATAGCACAGTAAGTAGAGGTATGATGTCAATAATATCATGTTGTTTGCTGACAAGGAAATGCTGTGTTGGGGAACTCATGTAATATAAATCCATGTGGGATAGATTTCCTTGGTTTTGAATTTTGTTGCCTGGGGGGAGCTTTTTGTATTGTTAAAACTGCATCTTCTATTCGAAGGTGATGGATGAGAATCTTGTGTAGAAGACAGCAAGATTGCCAAAGAGGGAGGCAGAATCGTGAAATGATGCGAGAATCTGAAGTGAGAGACAAGGGGTTCATAAGTACATATGAGTCGGAAGCAAGAAGTGATTAAGAAAAAATTAGAAGGTGAATTAAAAAGATTTACATGATGCATGAACAAAAGGCCAAAGGTGATATATTGTATTACTTTTAATTAATCTAATGTTTGTTAACTCTATTTTTTAATTTTCAATAACATAAATTATTAACTAATATAATGCATGTTGGAGTTGAAATAAATTCCTTATTTGCTACATGATTTAGAATTAGTTTATTATACATGTTTGGTTAGAACATATCCAAGCAAAAACAATTATTTATTAATATTTTAATAACTAATAAGTAGAAACCGATCAATTAAGATCAACATAACACACTTATGCATTATATAAAAAAGAGTACATAAGCATACATGCTTTTATAATTTGAACAAACTTTTGAACGTTTGTGCTTTGACTAGTTTTTCAAATAAATAGCCCAAAATCTTTTAAGTTTAATGAGATGGAAGCATTTACATTTTAAGAAATATAGAAAAAGTATTGCCATATAAGATTTATTCTTCAAACTAACTAAAAAAGATCCAAGTGCGGTATGATATTGTAGAAATTAGAACTCATTGATTATGTAATTATGTTGTTTTTTAGTGAAAGTATAAGTCTTATGTTGAATTTTTTATGTTTGTGGAAGTGCGCTTTATATGATAAAGTAATTGAATTTGGAAAGTACGAAACAGGCTTCTCATAATAGGTAGAAACTTCTTATAACAATGATATAAAGTTGTAATGTTGCATAAGAAAAAAAAATATAGCCATGTGCCTTAGAGAATTTTGTTTTGTATAAATATTTTGGATGAAAATAAATGTGCATCTACCTGTAGAGAATAATGTAGTTGATGTTGCCATTGATTTTGGACTATCCTCTAGTAAGGTTTATATTATTTTCATTATTATCATGTATCTTTTTATAGTCTATTTTTCTCATCATGATTATCACATTGAAGCATTATAAAATTGGTAAATTGTGTTACTATAGTCATCATAATCTTGGTCAATGTTTCTAACAATTGAAGCAAGCTTAAAAGAACTTACATTGTTTTGTTGGATTTCTAAGAACTCACTTTATACCCATAACTTACATAGATCCTTGATATCACCCCCCATTTTAGATATGCAAAGAAGCCTTATGAAGCTCCAAACCTAGGCTTCATTTTCCCAAGCCTCTCAAACAATGAATGACATAGGGCACAATCTAAGTGATTACCGAACATACTGAAATTTTGTCTAAATTTGACTTTGATTGAAGATATTTCTGAATTTTGAAGTCAAAATGTTTCAAACAAGATATCATTAAAAAGCTTAAAATTCAGAAGTCCAACACATTTTACGAATCTGAATTTGGACTTTGAGATCAGAAGTTATGGTCAAAATACTACAAGGTATTGATTGTCAATGTTTCGGCTCTTTGGTTTTCAAAGTTTTAGGTCTATGGTTTTCGATATTTACACTTTGTTTTCAACATCTTCATATGGATTTCAATGTTTACGCTTGGTATTCATTGTTTTTTATGTGGTTTTCAACGTTTCTAAGTTACTTATCTTAGAAGGTGTGAAAGGATGTCATATTACATGTATTTGTGCTACCCCCGTCGTTGTGTATATAAGTTTATTTTTAGGGGCATGTATTTGTAACCTTAGTCTTCTATTTTTGTCATCTTGTGTAGCAAAGGAGGTTAACCCCTTCATGTTGTAATCCCTCATTCTTTTGAATTTAGAAACCCTATTGTGTTTTGTTCTTCTCCATTGCCTCTCTCTCTATTCCTTCTACTACAACAAATAGAAGGAAAGGATATCAACATTTGTAACATGTATCATTGGGTTTTCAACATTTCTAGCATGTGTCTTCATGCATGCTAGCATTGCTCTCAACATTTTGGTTACGTGTGTTTTTGTCACGTCACCATAGTTGTTGGTACCTGTAGAAAAATGAAAGGAAGAGGAAATCCAAGATAAAAATGAAGAGAAGATGGTAGAGGAAGTCGTGCCTACCAACATGGGGCTCCGCTTGTCTGGTAGGAGCAGCTAGTGCACGTCACCTTGTGTTGGGACGTTGCAAGTTCGAATCCCAATGGTATCGTTGTATAATTGGTAGGGGTCTGCCTAACCCCAGCTTGCCTATCAGGAAAAAAAAAAGCATAAGGAAGGATATGGCACAATATCCACTATTCATTTTCTGTAGGTATTTACATCTTTACAAAAAGAGGGCCGAGACAAAAATGCCCTTAGACTTAATTATAAAGTCTGTTTATAACCTTTACAAGAGAAAATACACAAATCCCTTTATGTGGAGAAAATATCCAGCATTCCCAACTTGCCACTAAGTTCTTGAAGCTTCACTTTATTTACTGCCTTGGTGAGTATATCAGCTAGCTGAATTTGTGAGCACACATAGTGAACTTAAAATACTTTCACTTCAATCTTTTCTCTAATGAAATGACAATCCATCTCTACATGTTATGTCCTTTCATGATGGATTGGATCATATGCAATTTGTATGATATCTCTATTATCACAAAATATAGCAAATAGGAGTTTTAACTTAGCTTCAACTCAATTGCTAAGGATTTCAACCAAATTCCTTCACACCTTTCATGTGCCAAGGCTCTATATTCAGCCTCAACACTAGATGTGGCCACCACTATTTGTTTTTTACTCTTCCAAGACATTAGGTTCCCATTAATTAGTGCACAATATCCTGAAGTGGATCTTCTATCTTCCAATGCTCCTGCCCAATTTGCATCAACATATAATTCGACATCAAAATGTCCATGATTAACATATAAAAGTCCTTTCCTTAGGCTCTAGATATCTCAAAATCTGATATACCGCCATCATATAGTTAGCAGTGGGAGAATGCATAAATCTACTAACTACACTTACTGCATAGGCTACATTTGGTCTTGTGATGGTAGGATATATGAGTTTCCCCATTAATCTTTGATACATCCGGATGTCTTCTATCTCATTTTCTTTTCTTTGTCCCAATTTATGATTCATCTCCATAGGGGTATTTACATCTTTGCATCCAAACATTCCAACTTCCTTCAACAAATCAAGTACATATTTTCTTTGAGATAGTAGGATGCCTTTGTTTGATCTTAGCACTTCAATGCCCAAAAAATAGTGAAGGGAACCAAAGTCCTTGATGTTAAGAACTCTCTACAAGTACCCTTTCAGACTTCTTATCCCTTCTTCATCATCACTTGTAATCACATTATCATCCACATACACGATTAATATTGAAATTTTGCCATTACCTTTCACAAAGAGTATGATAACTTATGCTTCTCATATGCCCAAAGTGAATGATGGCTTCACTAAATCTTTCGAACCATGCTCTTGGAGATTGTTTTATTCCATAAATAACCTTTTTTAATCTACAAGCCTTGTTGTCTTCAACTGAACCAAAACCGAGAGGAAGAGATATAGTTATCCTCATTTAATCTTCCATGTAAAACTGCATTCTTCACATCTAATTGGTGTAAGGTCCAACCCTTAAAGAGAAGCTAAACTTATGAGGACCCTTATTGAGGTCAACTTGGCAACTGGAGCAAAAGTTTCTTGGTAATCAATTCCATACGACTGACCCTTAGCAACCAATCTAGCCTTGTACCTTTCAATTATTCCATCGGCTTTAAGCTTAAGAATGTAGACCCATTTTCTTCCCACAAGCTTTTGTCTATTTGGTAGAGTTATCTCCCAAGTTTGGTTTTTTTTCAAGTGCATCCATCTCTTGTAACATAGCCTCTTTCCACTTTGGATGTGTCAAAGCCTCCTCCACACTTTTAAGAATTGGACTTGACTCAGAATTAGCTACAAAGACTTGGAATGCTTTAGAGGTGGAAATATAGGTCACAAAATTGCTGATGGGATGAAGTGTACAAGATCGTTTACCTTTTTTGAGGTCTGTTGGTAGATCAAGTTCTAGAGGATTGGAAGAAGCATCTCCAACAATACCATCTTGAGCAGAAGAATCAGAACCCGATTCAAGAAAAGGCTCATCAGTCATGGTAATAAGAGGATCAGACATCATTACATTTCTTTCTCCCCTTGTATAGGTTTTAAGTTCTAGGTCTTCCTTATTGTCCATAAATCCTTTTGAACTTTCATTTCTAACTAAGGAAATCAAGGGAAGATAAGTATCAATTTTTGTTACCACTCCTTCAGTCTCCCCCTCACTTTGATAGTAGGGTTTGTCTTCAAAAAAGGTAACATTCATTGATACATATTTCTTCTTATTGACAAGGTCATAACATTTGTAACCTTTTTGAGTTGGAGAATATCCAAGAAATATACACCTAACGGCATTGGATTCTAACTTATCTCTAATATTGAGAACATGAACACAACATATATATCCAAAATACCTTGACATGAAACTTTTTGGATGTAGGATCTAACATCTCAAGAGGTGATTTTCCTTCTAGCACATCACTAGGCATTCTATTAATCAAATAAGCTGCAATTAGAAGTGCTCATCACCATGACATCGCAGGGTTCATCATGACAGGAGCTTTTGCTCATAGTGTAACGCCCCAAAAATCAAGGACTTGTAACTTTTAGAATAGTTTAGAAAGCTTTGAATCATACAATAATCAGAGTTTAAATAGTACTTCAGCGGAAAATGATATTTTTAAAACCACAAGTCAATGGACCTTGAGCGCATTACAGCGTAAACTTTCCTTTGCCGAATTTCGCACAACTATTGAAATCAAATGGTTTTGAAATGCAATTTCAATGATTTAGAATTTGTTTGTTGAAACCGAGAAGAAGTTTACTAAAACAGCTTTAGTAACTCAAGGTTTAATAAAAAAAGAAATTTTGTAATACACTTTATACCAAATTTACCAACATGTCCTCAGGAGCGAAACGTCAGGGAAAGAGCTCTATCTTGATCTCATCACGCCATCGTGCCATCGCAGACTGTATTACCTATCCAAAACCTGCCCATAAAATGGGCCAGTTTCACTAAAAACTGGTAGGTGCACAAACATGACAATATAGAACATAGTTAAGCAAAATAATTTAATATGTCAAGTAGACAAACAATTATATAGCAATTTAATTTCAACAGATTCATGAAGCAACTATCATGAGCAAAATGCTAAAACTATTAAAGCATTTTACTGGCACAAGTAGGTTAAATATTATAAGCAAAGCACTGCATAAGCAAGCAAAATACGATGCTACATCAACCACACACACAATTCCATAAGTATTGAAACCCGTTGCATGCTATAGCTTTCATACGTGCATAACTCAACAAATTGTGTAATCGGATTTAAATTATGTTTCGATATTAACTGACCAAGTGGGTACGCACAAGGCACAACTCTAGAAACAACCTAGACTGATCCAGGGGTTTATTATGCTATGTATTTTATGATAACCCGAATAGCTAACTGAGTCCGCACCTAAGGAGACGGTCGGTGACCAAGAGAGAAATCCCCAAAGCAGCATAAACAATGGATGCATCCCAAACATGGAGAGCTACCACCTAGGATAATTATGGTAGTCCCATTTCCCTAACTCCGATGACTGGGGAAGCCGAGTCTTTTGCTCGTAACTGCCATTAATGGTCTGTCCATCGAAGTTTTGTACCTTCCTGTCCTCTCTCATGACAGGAGTCAGCGATTCGAATGAGTATATCAGGGGTAGTTAACTGAAGACCCATTATACATACTCTGGTCTTTCGACCAACTCGAGTATCTTGCCGGTGAAGGCGAAAACATCACTTATTTAGGTGATCACAACATTTTGTTATTTGCACTCATCGAGGTTGCCACAACCTACTCATCCAATCATCGCAACGTAAGAAGACGTACTTGTCAAAAAGTACGGTCCTACTTGTCAAAAGTACGACTACGATGAAAGGAAAATGGTTCCACAAAAGAAACCCCAACAGATATTATCTGCAAAAGAATTAATACAACACAGCCTGGCAAGATAAGTCTTGAATTCACTTCAACAACATTTTTCATATTTCATGATGCAAGGTCATCTCGGATCTCTCGTCCGATCAACAAAGTACTTAACATGTTGTGCATGTCTAAAAGTACGCTATACTGAACCAGGGAGGTGTGTGGGCTTCTTAAAAGGAATACCCAACACACAACTTCATAACAATCCAAAGAATATAGGAGTGCTCATTTGGCACGATTCATCCTTAAAAGCCATAATGCCACATTAAGTCATTCACACAAGGCACATCACTATCAATCTTGCATCCAAAATTTATCTTAGTATCGACATGTGACACTAGATTGATAAATAAAGAATGGGTCCTTCAACAGAACCCCACTCATTCATATGCTCATACCCCTGATCGGAGTTATTCGAATTGGGTCGCAACTCGAATCGGGGTTATAAAATATTTCTCCCAAGTGTGTGGACCTGGGAGGGCTTATATGTGACTTCGAAATCCGACAGGACTTAAAACTTAACTTTGCAAAAGCTGTGTATTTTGAAGAGCCCTGGGTTTGCAGAAGGAAATCCTCTTTAAAAGAACTATAGCGCACAAGTGCAACTTCTAGTGTTTTGAAAACAAGTGATAACAGGATAGGCACAAGACTACATTTATGTAAGTACATATTTACCATGAGTGTGAGCATATGCAGGTTATAACATGTCAACAAACAACTCTCGACCTGCGATGCCGCACATCGAGGGAAAAGCACATAAGTAATACACGAGGTACCAAAACCATACATTGACCACTTAGATAGGCAAACACATAAGGTCATAAGTAATACATGAGACACGAAGTTGTACCTCACTCAAAGGAAACGTGCAGGCAAAAATATATGCAAGCAAACGAGAGCATAGGTATTGCACGAAGTAGGAAACCACACCTCAAACTCATAATCAACTATGCAAAATAATGATCGAAAAATGAAATTGTACCTCGACCCATGAGCATACAAACATGATAATACGCAATGCAGAAGCAATATAACTCTAAGCATATCTAGCATGGCATCTTAATCATTTCAACTTAAATACGTTCATCAATTGCCTTTTGTGCGACTTTACCCTACCTCGGAATGTCGTGCAGCTGCGTGCGTCTACGGGTGTAGATGATACGAGGGTCGGGCCATGGAGCGCGAACTGGACCCGTTGCGTAAATCTGCAAGAGTGTGAAATATTCAATTATGCTAATATAATTAATGGTGCGACGGGGGCAAGGGTAGAATTAGGCGACAGAGAGTGATCCCCCGACTGCCGACGACAACGGGGCGACAGGGAATGAGCCACTGTCAAAAACTGCGAGGCGGCAGGGGGCGAGCCTTCTGCAGACAACACTGAAGCGGCAGGGGTCGCACCCCTGCCGACGGCAGCGAAGCGGCAGGGGGCTAGCCCCTGCCGACAACACTGAAGCGGTAGGGGGCTGGCCCCTGCCGACAGCCCTGAAGCGGCAGGGGTCACGCCTCTGCCGACAGCACTAAAGCGGCAGGGGTCGCACCCCTGCCGACGATAGCGAAGCGCCAGGGGGCTAGCCTCTGCTGACAACAATGAATCGACAGGGGGCTAGCCCCTACCGACAACACTAAAGCGGCAGGGGTCGCGCCCCTGCCGACAACACTGAAACGGCAGGGGTCGCACCCCTGCCGACGACAGCGAATCGGCAGGGGTCGAGCCCCTGCCGTCCGACGAAAGGACGATGGCAGGTGGACAAATCCCTGCCGAAGAGAGAGAGAGAGAGAGAGAGAGAGAGAGAGAGAGAGAGAGAGAGAGAGAGATCGGGGCGGCAGGAGCCACCAGCCTCTTGCCGACCCCCTACGCAAGTCAAGGAAGAGGGGAGGGTGACAGGGGGACGACCGACCTCCTGTCGGTCGCCTGATCTCCCACGGGGAAGAGAAGGGGGTCCGCAGGGGCCATTGGCCCCTACCGTCACTCCGGCGTACCCCCGGAGACAGGGGTCCCGTAGGCCCCCTATCGGCCTCTGATGGCTACGCAGGGCGCGACAAGGGCCGTGTGCCACCTGCCGGCCCACCTGTGAATCCCAAAGAAGGGGGAAAAAGAGGGAGGTGAAGATGGTGGAGACGACGTACCTGGAAGGGTCGGATCGCCGGCGGTGGTCGCAGCGGCGGTGGCTATCGGACCAGCAGGAGGAGGCGTCGGTAGGTTTGTCGGCGAGGTTGTCGCATACAGGGAACGAGAAGGGGGGCGGGGCATCGATCCTCCCCTCCCGCAACGCTCTTAAAGAGCTCGGGGAGGGGCGACAAAAGGGGAAACCCCGATGACTTTCCCTTATCGGGTCGAAGGCGCGGTGAGGGGGGGGTGTGACGCAGGAGAAAGGGTTTTCTCAAAACCCTTTCCCTTGTGTCGGGTTTTTTAAAAACCCTAACGACGATGGGCCCGGGTCGGGTCCGGACCTGACCCGGCCCGAGTCCGATAAATTTTATTTTTTTGAAATGCGGGTTTTACACATAGAGTCTCCCCAATAGCTTTTAGACACATTTCTTCCTAATAGTAAAGTGCGTGCAACTTCTAATAGGTGCCTATTTTTCCTTTCTACCGCTTCATTCTGTTGAGGTGTATTTAGGGGTGGCAAAACCTGACACGACCCGCCAACCCGCTACTTAGGCGGGTTTGGGTTTGGCTTAAACGGGTTCGTGTCATAAACGACTTGACCCGCTTAACCCGTTTATTAAACGGGTCGGGTTCGTGTTAGGGGTATGCCAACCCGCCAACCTGGCTGACCCGTTTAATAAACGGGTTAGGCGGGCAGGTCAACCTGTTTACCCGAACCCGACCCGCCAACACGCCCGCTAACCCGCCAACCCGTTTACCTGACCCAACCCGTTTATTAAACGGGTTAACCGGGTCGTGTCGGGTTACCCGTTTAATAAATGGGTCGGGTTCGTGTTTGCCACAGCCGACCCGTTTAATAAACGGGTCGAGTTCGTGTTGAGGTATGCTGACCCGCCAACCCGCCGACACGACCCACCAACCCGACCCGATTGCCACCCCTAGGTGTATTTGGATAGGATGTTTGAGGTTCGATACCATACCTTCCAAGATATCCCCTCAGTCGATGGGAGGTGAATTCCCCACCATTGTCTGAGCGTAATATCTTAACAAAAGTATGATATTGATTCTCACTTATGAACAATGAGAATGATAGAGAACACTTCATCTTTAGATTTCATTAAGTATATAATGGTCATTCTAGTACAATCATCCACAAAGGAAACAAAATAATGACGACTCTCTATAGACAAAACTGGGGATGTTCCCCATGCATCAGAATGAAGTATCTCAAAAGGTTTACTACTCCTAGATTCACTTTATGGGAAGGAAACCCTAAGATATTTAGCTCTCTGACATGCATTACACTTTGAAACAAACTTCTTTTCTACTCTAGTAACTTTTGGGATAACATTCTTTAATCTGGACATGGGTATGTGTTCTAACCTATCATGCCACAACTTTATATTATCCAAAATCGGAGTTGCCAGTCAGGGAAGCGGGAGCGTAAAGTGCGGCACTTTAAAATTTTAGGGAGCGAGAAGCGACTTAAAAGCGAACTAGGAATCGTCTCAGAAGCGACTTAGAAAGTGCCGAAAGCGACCTAGGAAGCATACTGGAAGCGAACAAGGATTCGATGAGGAAACAAAGAGGGAAGCAATTAGAAATCGAAAGGGAAGCAAGTAGGAATCGAAAGGGAAGTGAAAATGTATATTTTTCTAATTTATCTAAATATAAGATTTGTAATATCATTGACAAAATAAAACATGACTAGATAACATTAAAGTTGATCTATTAACCTCAAAACTGAATCATGTACGCAAGGAAACCATCTAACAAATGCATCACGTTGCAATCATTTAATAAATAATACATCAAAATATATATATAATTCATATTCATGTTGCAAGTTGCAACCATTCAAAAAATACATCCTGTTACAAGCATTTAATAAATAATCATAATTCATATTCCAGTTGCATGTTGCAACTATTTAACAAATGCATCTTGTTGCAAGCAATTAGTAAATAATACATTAAGAAAAATGTATAATTCATATTTCTATTGGAACCATTTAACAAATGCATCCAAATGCAAGCATTTAACAAATAATACATCAAAAAATCTTATAAATTTGATTAAGAAATGTACCTTTTTCAAGAAATGAATCAAGTGACTTGTTATTTGAGGTTTTGATCTCTGCAAGAGAAAAATCAATAAACTAAAAGATTACATGGAGATATAGTTAAATTTTTAAATGCACAAAATGCATTTAAGTATTAAAGAACATAATTTAATTTCAAGCATTTCACAGTTTAAAGTACAAACTTTGAACTTGTGCACATGAAGATATACATACATATATATATACATATATATATATATGTATATACATATATATATATACATATAGATATACGTAGATATATATATATATATATATAGATATATATACGTATAATGAGAAAATATATATAGTAATTAGAATTTCATATATAATGGGTAAAAACAGAAAATACATGGTATATACAGTTTCTGTAGGTGATTTCACAAAGCTGTAATTCTCAAATTATAACATACTTCTCAGTAAAATTGGGTATGGAGCTTCCCTATATATCAATAACAAAGCATGCAAAAGATGGTATAGAGATCATGAATGGATATAGATATATCCGTTCATGAATATGGCTAATTATCAAGACTGGGTACCTGCAGAAAAGAGAATGGCTAAATACATCCTATGGTTTTATCAAGAGGGTCACCACATAAATAAAAAGCCTATCCTCTTACACTTATAAATTTGGCAGCAACACTTGATGTTCATGAGAAAACAACTGATGGTGTGAAGAGAAACTCACGATGATGGTACTGTAACGCCCCAAAATTTTGACTTGTGATTTCGAAAACCTTATCGAAAAACCTTTCAAAGATTTAAAGTTTTAACTTTTAAAAACGACAGCGGGAGATATTTAGAAAGGAGCACAAGTCAACAATCCTGGGTACGTTAGCTGAAAAACCATCATTCACATGAACAACAACTTAAAGGAATTTAAGAAATAAGGCAATAGATTAAAAAACTGCAGTTTATTACAAATAAAGCATTTTGTTCCAAAGTTCAATAATCTAAAGAAAACTCAAAAAGACTCAAAGCCAAGCCGCCAGCAGAAAGAAGATAAATCTTGATCGATATTGCATCACGCCATCGGCCGCGTGTGAAGTCCTACTCCTCACCTGCCCATAAAATGGGTCAGTTTCATAACAAACCAGTAGGTGCACGAACATATAAGTAGAATGAAAATAAAGCAGGACATTTATGAGATAAGCAGTTATGATATTTAAACAATCAATACAATTGTAATTTATTCTAACAAGTGTAATATGTGCAAAGAGCTGTTAGTTGAAACATTTCAAGCAGTGTAAGTCTCAAACATCTACAACTATTCAAGAAGATATTCTTTAAGTTCTGATATTAACTGACTTGTGGGTACGCACAGACGCGAAACGTAGAAACAACCGAGACCGGTCCGAGGGTTTATTATATCAGGTGTTTTCATTAACCCGGATGGCTGACTGAGTCCGCTCCTAAGGGGACGGTCAGTGACCAAGAGAGTAAATCCCCAAAGGCATTCGTGGCCCATGGATGCATCCAACTTATGCAGAAGTACCTGGGAGTTACCACCTAGGATAATTTATGGTAATCCCAATTCCCCTAACTCCGATGACTGGGGAAGCCGAGTCTTTTGCCCGTGGGGTGGTTGTTAACAACCTTTCCATCGGAGTTTTTGTACCATCCATCCTCTCCCTTGATGAACCGTGAAGGTCGAATGGGTACGACGGGGGTTTCTTAACCGCCGCCCCATCCTACATGCTCTGGTTTATTAGACCCACTCGAGCATCTTGCCTGTGAAGGCGAATGGTTACCATTTATGTGATCTCAGCATTGTGCTAATTGCACGCATCGAGGTTGCTACAACCTCATCCTCCAACCATCGTAACCCACATGGAACGTACTTGTCCAAAAAGTACGGTTGTACCTCCCTAGAGGTACGACTACGATGAGAGGGCAACATATAATGTTTTATGATTCTTTTGGTTCATATATGACATGTATTGCTCTTTTGAGCAATTGGCCTGTGGAGGCCGATAATATCGCATCAAAAACAATAAAGAGTTGATTCCCACTTCAAGATACTCCATGACCTCACATAAAATTCATACCGTACATGCCTTAAGGTTCGGTTACAATAGCAATTTCAGTGGTATTCTCTCCATAAATGAGTCTATTCACAAAGTCTACCTTAAGTATGCAGTTCCAAAAGAATAAGCATGCAGAACAGACAATCACGAGTTAAGTAATCCTACAGGTAAACAGGTATGCCAATTAAACTACTTGATTCTCTCTAGAATGAGTCTACCCAAAGAATTTACATTAAGCATGCAATTTTAAAAGAATCAAAAAGAGTAAAACTCTGACCAGCCAATACTTCTTCAGATAAGCAGGTATGCAAAATAACTATTCTATCTCAGAAGTCTTATTTTATTTTGTTCATACAAACTCTTCGTGCGACTTTCCCCTACTTCAGGATGTCGTGTAGCTGCGTGCGTCTACGAGTGTAGATGATACGAGGCTCAGGCCGCGGAGCCAGAGCGGGGTTCGATGCGAAGTCTGCAAAAGTGTGAGTATTCAATTATGATAATTTAATTTAATGGTGCGACGGGAGCAAAGGTAGGATTAGGTGACCGGGGATTTCGGCCCCTTCCAGACTGAACAACAAAAGGCAGGGCCCTCGGCCCCTGCCTGACGAAATAGTGAATGGCAGGGGCCTCGGTCCCTGCCAGACAAAAATAGCGAATGGCAGGGGCCTCGGCCCCTGCCTGACAAAATAGCTAATGGCAGGGGCCTCGGCCCCTGCCTGACAAGAAGCGAAGGGCAGGGGCCTCTGCCCCTGCCAAACAAGGTCACGCATGGCAGGGGCCTCGGCCCCTACCTGAAGAACAAGGAATGGCAGGGGCCTCGGCCCCTGCCTGGCACAAAAAATAAATGGCAAGGGCCTTGGCCCTTGCCTGACGAAAATGGGGAATGGCAGGGGCCCCAGCCCCTGCCTGACGAATCAAGGGACGGCAGGGGCCTCGGCCCCTGCCTGAAGAACCAACAAATGGTAGGGGCCTCGACCCCTGCCTGGCAAATTCACGGAGCCGCAGGGGGTGTCTGGCCCCCTGCGTGCCGAGAATCAAGGGCAACAGGGGGATATTCCATGCCCTCCCAGAAGCCAAGAGGCGGCAGGGAGCGAGCCCCTGCCTGCCGGGAAATAGGAAGCGGCAGGGGCATTGCCCCTGCCTACCGGAGATCGAGAGGCGGCAGGGGGGGGGGGGCTAACCCCTGCCAGCGAGAGAGAGAGCTCGGGACGGGGGTGACAGGGGGCAACCGACCTCCCGTCGGATTCCCTATCACCCACAGAGGTGAGGGAGTGTCACAGGGACCATTGGTCCCCTGCCGGCACTCCGGCGCACCCCCAGAGGGAAGAGGGGACGACAGAGGCCTCGCAGGCCACCTGTCGGCCCTCCGATGAGTACATGAGAGGCGGGACGGCGCGGCAGGGGCCGTGCGCCGCCTGTCGGCCTCCCGGCGAGGTGACAGAGAGGGGGGTGAGGAAGAGAAGAGGGAGGAGAAGAGGGAAGGTACTAACCTGGGAGGCGGTGGCCGGCGTAGGCAGCGTGCGCAACAGGGAAGGAGGGGGGTCGTCGCGAGGAGAATGAGGGCGGCGCGTTGGAGGCAAAGGACTGCGAGAGGGAGGCGTGCCTCCCCTCGCCCTCCTACACGGTTCTTTAAAGGGCCCAGGGGGCGATGAATGGGGAAACCCTCGATGGGTTTCCCTAATTCGCCTGATATCGCAGGGGTGCGTGTGCGGCGCTCGGGAGTGCTCGGGAGTCGGGTTACTTAAAACCCTAATGAAAAGGGGCCCGGGTCGGGTCCGGACCCGGCCCGACCCGGGTCCAAAACAATAAATTTTTTTATTGCGGGTTTTACAGGTACACCGTAAGATAAGTGAAAAAATGATATTGACACAACAGGTGCTGCTGTGCAAATGCAACAACGAAAAACGCAGTAGCTGCTGTGCAAAAGTAAATGGTGAGGGTGAATGCATACAGAAATCTGTTATGTTAACGTGTATAGGTGCGGCTGGTGGATGTGAAGACGCAACAGGAGATGAAGATGTATATGAGTTGATAATATTTGATGTACAAATGACATAAGTAAATGACATGCAAAGATTTGCCAATATTAAACAAAGGCAGAATATATTTTAGAATGGATGATGCCAAGGTTGTTGGATATGAAATACAATGAATGTTCAATGATGGGAAAGAGCCTATTTCTATAATGCAGGGGTTTTAGACTAATTCACAAAATATACTGGTATATAGTAATGTAATGAGTGCTCAGGTAGCCAATGGGTATAGCCCAAAGAAATTGCTACTACCTGCAAGTTGATCACTCTTCCTTCATTTCCTGCAAAATGGTTGCTACTACAGAAAATTAATTTCTTTGCACAAAATTATGCTAAATGAAAGCAAGAGATGGTACATCAAATATTAATTTTCAGGATGTATGCAGAATATATGAATATATGCAGAATATATGCAGAGTATATGAAGAATATATGCAAGACACTAAGATGCTGATATATAGGTGGAACATTGCAGAATGCGCACATGATGTATACATATGCTACAGAGCCTTCAATCATAAAAAAAATGTGGAAATCTGTCAACAACTAAGACATGATGGAGAAAAAAAAGGAAAAAAATTCTGCTTGGGTCCAGCTCCTCCCAAGCCATAGGATTCATATTGTGCGTGTTGCCCATGAACCAAGCATAAATGCCTGGTATTTCACGATAACTCCTACCATATTTGATTATCTGGAAGTTATACCAGACTATTCTAAAATGCAGCATTCACAAATGGTTTGGGAGAGCCGTTAATGGTGAATCTGGAAGAGATTCCCTGCAAAGAGGGTAACGACTTGTTCCCCATCAACAGCAGATGCTTGTTTTGATGATTCATATATGAATCATAGTAACACACAACAAATTATTGGAATATAGGTAGACTTATATCCTGTTGATGTAGCCTATATGCAAATCGAGATTGCCATTGGCAAATCGATATTGCAACAGGGGCGTCAATGAGGTATATATCAAGGAAATATAATTTAAATAGAGAAGGTGAGGAATCTTACTGTGGCTGGAGCTCTGCAGGAGGGAAATGAAGAAGAGGCAGCAACCGTGTGGCTTGCTGTGGTATCTCCTGCTGATAGGCTGAAGAAGAGGCAGCAACCGTGGGGCTTACTGCTGTCTGAAGGCAACATGAAGGAGCTGATGGTTGGACTGAAGGAAAGGGGCGATGCTGGATCTATGCGTCAGATGCCCTTTGCATCCAACAAGCAGGGATCGATTCCCTGCTGAGGCTGAAGGAAAGAGGGAGACGCTGGCTGGGTTGAAGGAAAGGTGGGCAGCAGTTGGCTGAGAAGAAGCTCCTGTGGCTGGGCTGAAGACGGATGAGAAAGAGCTGCTTCACGAGATGGGATGAAGGTTCCTGCGAAAAACCAAAAAGACGAGAAATCAAATCCTTCCCTTCCCTCAATCGGCCAGGCTTTCCCTCTTTTAAAGAGATTTTCAGCTTCCTTTAAAAAAAAATCGCAATCCTTTTAAAGCTTCCGTTGCATCTCTTTGTAGATTTTTGAAATTGAAATATTCAATGTAGTCGTTTTCAAGAGGGGCGCCTCTTTGTATTTTTCAAAAAAATTTCATTTCATTTACCTAAGTTTTAGGTAAAATGATTTTTTTTTGGGAAGTTCGGCTATGCCATTTAAGGCTGCTTCCTTTTTAAAAAAAAATTTTATGTAAACAAATCAATAAAAAGGAATAGAAAAAATGAATATTGAAATAAATGAGAGGCTTTTATGGAAATGCCACCTCAACCTACTTTTAAAATCCTTTTGGAAAATAAAGTTTTATTTTGTTTTGGCAAATCTTTTATTTTCAATTGGGGTGCCACATGTGTGTGGGCCCACTAACTAAAAAAAAAAAATAACAAAAAAGAAGAATTTGCAAATTGGTGCGATCTCCGGGTGGGTCCCGCTTGAAAATAAAAAACTTACCTGGGAATCTGAGTATGATGCTAGTTCAAAGGCGGCTCCCGCTCCATTTATTTGAAAATAAAAACAGAAGAAATAGCTTCTTTTTTTTGGAATTTTTGTAATACGAGATAAAACTTTGTTTGTTTTCAAGAATTTGGAAAAAATTGGTTTTTCAGGGCAAAAAAAAATATGGATAAAGAAAATACAGAAATTTTGTAAAGAGATTTAAAATCTTTTTGTAAAAAGTTTTGAGATAAAATCAATATCCAAATATCCAGATTATTTTCCTTGAGAAAGACTTTTGTAATTCAAAGTCCTGGGGGTAAAATGGGAAAAATTGGTAATTTTGAATACCCAGGGTTTTGAAAAGTTTAAAAATCAAATCTGGATTGACAATTTTGAAAATCAGGAGTTCTGGATCTCAAACTGACATGCTGTGCAGTGAAATGATGCAAAGTGTTCATGCAATGCTATGCAAAGACATGTTCTATGAAATGTCATTCTGAATCTAGAATTGGAAATTCTAACTTCTTGTCAGGAATAGGATTTTGAAAATTTGCAGTTTGAAGATGTCTCTGAACCTAAATATAGAAATTTTGAGGCTCAAGAATGAAATTTTGGACTTTCTGCCAGGTTCAATCTTAGAAAATGACCATTTTGCCCTTCATTGATTCTGGAGAACTGAAATGTGCCGATTGAGGGCGATGTCAAGAAGGTGAGTGAAAATTTGGGGTGTTTAAAGATGGAGAGTTAAGTGGAGCAATTTCTGGCTAGAGAAGATAGGTTTAGTCAAACTTACTCAAGGAGACATGAAGTTGTGATTGAAATTCCATTTTTAGATCAAGTGGAAGAGTAGGGAAGTGAAGAGGCTAATCTTGATCTCATTTATGCGATAACTGATCTGGGACAACAACAACAAAACTTAGAGTTACCATATTCTTCTTCCAAGTCTTCTCAGGTACATAAAAGTTTTAGACCCTTTATACTTTTGTCTCGTTTTGTATCCTATGAGTCTTTTGCACCTCATCGTCATGCTTTCTTAGCCTTAAAACATTCTTATGTTAAGCCTGAGTCCTATGCAGAGGAAGCAAGAATTGAGGAGTGACAAAGAGTCATGGTTGATGAAATGAATGCACTTGAAAAAAATTTAGGCATGAGAACTAGTAAAACATCTTCCAAAGAAAAATATTATTGGTAACAAATAGGTGTACAAGGTAAAGACAAAGGCAAATGGGTCAGTGGAGAGGTATAAAGCCAGATTGGTAGCTAAGGGGTATAGTTATCGTTTTGGAATTGATTTTGCAAAAACTTTTGCTCTTGTGGCTCATATGACCACAATTCATACGTTGCTAGGAGTAGCTGCCATGCAACTGTGTGATTTTTGGTAGTTAGATGTCAAGAATGCATTCTTGAATGAGGATTTACAAGATGAAGTGTATATGGAATTACCACAAAGATACTCAGATCTAGAAGGCAGAGTGTGCAGGCTTCACAGAGCTATATATTGTCTCAAACAAGCACCTCAGGATTGGTTTGAGAAGTTCAGTTCAATAGTAAGGTCACTTGGTTTTGAGCAAAGTCATCATGATCCTACTTTGTTTGTGTCTTTCTTTGCTCTTGGAAAATGTGTATTGCTTCATTATGTAGATATGATTTTCACTAGAGATGACGTAAAGAAGATTGGAGAGATAAAAAAGAAGCTGGCCAATATGTTTGAGATGAAAGATTTGGGGTGTTTGAAGTATTTTTTTGGGCTTGAGATAGCCTACTCTCCAAGAGGACTGTACCTATCCCAACATAAGTATGCTACACATTTGGTTATGAAAGGAAGATTGTCAGATGACTCAAAACAAGTAAATTCTCCCATGGATGCAAACTTGAAGATGCGGGCAACTGATGATGCTAGATGATCCTCTAGTATACAAGTAGTTAGTTGGGAGCCTTATGTATTTGACTATATCCAGACCAGATATAACTCATGCAATTCATGTAGTGAGTCAATTTATGAGTGCTCCCAAATCAGTTCACTTGGTAGCTGTACTCAAGATCATAAAGTATGTCAGAGATTCTATGCACTATGGCATATTTTTCTCGTCTTTGTTTGGCAAAGAGTTGAGAGCCTTCTGTGATGCTGATTTTGGAGGCTCCACTAGAGATCGTTTTTTCATTACAAGGTTTTGTATTTTTCTTGGAAGCTCCTTGATCTCATGAAAGAGTTGAAATTTCATATAAAAAGAAAATTTAGCTATATTGTGACAACATGAGTGCTATTCATATTGTCAAGAATCCAGAGTTTCATGAGCGCACAAAGCATATTAAAATAGATTGTCATTATACAAGAGCTTATGAAGATGAGATTATAGCTTTGGAGCATGTCAGCTCAAAGAATCAGATAACAAATGTGTTTACAAAAAGTCTTTCTCCTTTGCATTTCATTTATTTTCTTACCAAACTTGGAATCATTCCTTTACATCCTTCCAAGTTTGAAGGGGAGTATTTAAAGTCTATGTAATATAGTGTAGCATAAATATGTGTAAAGTAACTTTATTAGATCATTATGTACATACCCTATAAAGAAGGGGGGTATATTAGACTTTTTAAGTCTTTTCTTTTGATGTACTCTAAGGGGGTTGGCCCTTTATGTAAGTGTGTGCTCCTCACACACAATATTGAATAGAATGAACATCTTTTGTTCTCTCTTTCCTTGAACCTCTTCTAACCTTAGCTCCTCTCCCTCTTCTTTCTTAGTGATTCTAACAACCATCACCTGATAAATTTCAGAGAGAAACTGCACACTACAGACTTTGAACAACCATCATGTAAGTCTACCTATGGTACCCGGACACTCCATTTTGCCCTCCGTACCCATGTCGACATGCGTATCCCCGTGTCAACACCCGGACATGCCATTTTACCCTCCATACATACAAGTTTGTATTCAATTTATAATTATATTTTCAGTTTTTAACTTCATATTTTCAGTATATAATATATATTTTAAACATAGCATATATATTTAGATTATATTGATCTTATTTTGTATTTATGTGATATATATATATATATATATATATAGCCGTGTCCCCGTACCCACATTTTTTGGAATTGCCGTGTCGTACCCTCCGTACCCATACCTGCACCAGTATCTGTACCCAGGTGACATAGAAGTCTACCTATATAAACTGGGCAACCTTATTTTCTTTCTCCATACATGTTGCCATGCCTTTAACTTCTCTAACATCCTCAAGCATCAAATCTATACAATGTGCTGCTCTGGAGGTTCAAATAAGGTTTTTATATTTTCCTTCAGCAATTTTCAGTTTCTTAATAGTTAGCTGTATTATCAACATTTATTTGTCAAAAAAAATCATAAAGAAAATCAAAATTTGAAAATACATTTATATAAGAATGAACAACTTTACAAACGAGTAAAACAAGTGATCAGTAAAGCATGCAAATTACTACTATGAAGAAACATATTAATATAGTACCTAAACAAAATTTTCGATGCCTACACTTTTTATCATCTAGTTGAACAATATAAGTAGATTATCTTTGTACTCTACTAAGTTTGATTCATGCACTAATTTGATCAAATATAACCCTCTAAGGAAATGAACCAAGAAATTTGTCAATGTTCTTTTAGTAGGAATTTCCAATCATTTTTCATGATTGTGTGAGCAATATCTGATCATGATGTCGTATGCTCCTGATATTTCTCATCATTCTTCTTCATTCCTTTAATAATCTTCCTAAAATCTCTGAAAAATGGGAATGACTTTAAGCTCATTGATATTGGTTATATTAAATGGAATTTGAATGGTGAAAGGAAAAACCTAACAGTCATAATTTTGTCTAGAGTTATTATCTAACACTGATTTGAGTTCAATTTGCTTCACCCAATGGTGCATTGGAACGATCTTAAGAAAGGATCCTGGATTAGCTCTCGGAGAGCTGCCTAATATTCCTTGCTGTTGTATTTGATCATTGTCATCATCTGACATGCAAATATATTTGTTATCCTCCAAGCAAAATGAGCCAATTTCATTAGAAATGTGCTTCTATTTGACTCATTTACTTGTCTGACTTCTTGGATGAATCTTGCTGAAGCCAAGACCATGCACTGGCTTGGGTTAGTAGTGGGCAATTCAGGCTGTCTTTTGCCTGGTTTCTAGACCTTGATAAATTGTGGAAACCTATTTGTAGTTTTCTTTTTTCTAGCTCATGATTGATTCTAGATTTGCCTTTGACACGAGTGAAGCATTGATTTGACAAGAAAAATATGTCATAATTCTGACGGATAGGTCAGCATTTACCCCCTTTGCAGTCGTTACTGATGGATTCTTTCTAGTGAATTCACTATATGTAAATTACATCTGATTTCACGGAGATCTACCGTTTGTTGGGCTGTTACAAATTTTAATGTTATCTTTTTATTATAGCTCACATTATTCTGCACTCCAAATTGCATGTTTATTGTGGCTTGGATGTCTTAAACAGTGTTATGCACGATCCTATAAAAGTACAATAGAATGCTATTGCCATAGCATTTGCTTGCTTGGTTGATTGACCTTCTTACTGCTACACCTAAGTCTCCCATTGATGCTCCAAATCAAACATCTGCAACCATTATATTCTAAGGAAATATCAAACCCCTAGTATGAATCACCAAAACCACTAAACAATAGAGAGAAGACTGCTGTTATGGGACTGAATGTACATGATTCCCAATGTGGGAGATCATGGTGAATATGCGACATTATTTATTGGAAGCAGTTATAATGAATTTACAATGACTACAATGGGGACAGAAAAATATAATAAATACAATAAAATACCCACATATTATAGATTATTGGATTGGATCCATTACATATCACGTAATATATATGTTGGTGGCCACTTCTTAGATGAACCAGAACAAGCTTTTCTGTGACAAATCCAACTTGACAGGACTTACTGATGCTGTCAGTTGCAAGTTGCAGCTGGTTGTTGATGTGAACGAGAATAATGTTCCGAATGGTTTGATCATTTTATAGACTGCAGAGTTTTTCATTGTTTTATATTCCAGGGTTCTTTAATGATAATCTATTCTACATCTTTGTAATGAAACAAGGTACAATAGAACAATAGGGAAACAAACACAATGCCAACAAAGGGCTTTAATAAACTCACTTAAAGTTGGTCACTAATGGACCAAATACAATCTCATAAGAGATAAAAATACCAAACAACACAAGAGGCATACAAGCCTATAAGATGGGAAAAAACTCTAGAGAAAACCCTCAAATGCTTCTAAAAGCATTGAAGAATAACAAGAGAGTGAGGCTCTATTTATAGAGCCTCACTCCAACACATGGGAGGCAGTCCAGCTCTTTGGACTGCCTTCCAACAGTCATTATTCTGATTGTTGGGTGGCAGTCCAACGTCTAGTTGGACTACTGCCCAACAGTCATATTTTTTACTGTTGTGCACAATAGCCATATTTTTGACTGTTGTGCACAACAGTCATAAATATGACTGTTGTGCCTAAGCTGTATGGCAGTTTATTTATTTATTATAATGTTAAATTACATTTCAGTTCCTAGTGGACTGTACTATATGATAAAAGACAAAAATACCCTTATTGGGTATTTGGATACAATTTTATTTTTAACACTCCTCCTCAAACTTATGGGGAAATCACCGAAAGTTTGCTAAGAAGATACAAAAATTGAGGTAGTGGAAGAGCTTTGGTGAAGAAGTCTGCAATCTGAAATTCGGACTAGACATATGGCAATGTAATGGTCCCCTTCAAATATTCTTCGCGAACATAGTGACAATCCATCTCAATGTGTTTTGTTCGCTCGTGAAATGTGTGATTGCTGGCTATATAGATGGCACTTTTATTATCACAGCATAGCTTTGAAGGTTCTGAGACATCAACACCCATATCGGAAAGTAGTGCTCTCATCCACACAACTTCAGTGGTTGTGGTAGCCATTGCCCTGTACTCAGCTTTCGTAGAGGATAAAGACACTTTCTGTTGTTTTTTGCATCGCCAAGAAATGAGAGAATCACCTAAAAGCACACAAAAGCCAGTAGTTGAGTGACGGTTATTGGGATCTCCTCCCCAGTCAGAATCAGTGTAAGAAATAAGACTTAAAGATGAGGAAGAGGATAAGAATAGTCCTTTAGATATAGTTTTCTTGATATATCGAACTATTCTTAATACTGCACTCATGTGGACGGTTGTGGGCGCATGTTGAAATTGACTTGCAGAATCTACGGCATGTGCAATATCTGGCCTTGTAATGGACAGGTACATCAACGATCCAATAAGTTGTCGATAAGGGGTTGGATCATCTAATAATACTCCATCTTCAGCTCACATTTTCGCATTTATTACTTCAGGAGTATCAACATATTTTGTGTCCGTGATTCCTGAACGCTCAACAATATCAGCTGCAAACTTGATTTGAGATAAAATATATCCTCTTGGTGAGTAGGCTACTTCAATTCCTAAAAAGTATCTCAAAAAACCAAGATCAGTCATATCAAAAGATTTTTTAAGCAAAATTTTAATATCTTCAATTTTTTTTTGATCATTCCCTGTGATGATCATATCATCAACATACAAAAGAAGAATGATCAATGAGGTATCTGTAGATCTCACAAAAAGAGCAGTGTTAGTGTAACAAGATTTAAATCCAAGTTTTAATATCGTACCACTGAACAGATCATACCATGCTTTAGGGGCTTGTTTAAGCCCGTATAGGGCTTTTTGAAGACAAAGGACCATGCCTTTTTCAATAGACAGACCAGGGGGAGGATCCATATATACTTCTTCATTTAAGTTTCCGTTCAAAAATGCATTTTTAACATCTAACTGATATATCAGTCATTTTCGAATGGATGCTATAACAACTAGAGTTCTAACTGTAGTCATACGAGCTACTGGGGCAAAGGTTTCTTCATAATCTATACCATATTCTTGAGAATATCCTTTTGCAACAAGTCTTGCTTTATATCTCTCAAGAGACCCGTCACTTTTTGTTTTAATTTTAAACACCCATCTACACCCTATTGTCTTTTTTCCGATAGGAAGAGGTTGAATTGCCCAAGTGTGAGCCTTGTGTAATGCATCTAATTCAATTTTCATGGCTTCAACCCATTCGTTTATATTTTTGGCCTCGTTATAGTTGGATGGTTCATGATAGGAATGAATGGCTAGAAGACATGCCCCTGTAGTTTGGTAAGAAGGATTCATATGAGACAAACCTACTTGGAGGCCTATGTGTTCGTTCTGACCTTCTAACACTAGTTTCTTCAGTATTTGTTAATTGATTATATCTGTCAAGGGCACATGGATGCTCCCCAGTATTTCGTCTAGAGTATTGAAGAAGATCTTGAGATGGTTCACTACTTGAGTCATTAATAGACTCGAAGGTTTCAATATCATTACTAATACCTTTATTGGGTAACAAATCAAATAAGAAAGCATACTCGGATTCTTTCTTAGGAACTTCAAAATCAAATCCAAAGGTAACATTTCTAGAAACATAGAGTTTATCATTTGTTTTATCATAACATCGATATCCTTTTTTATTATCAGCATAACCAAGAAAGACACATTTTATGGCTTTAGGAGAGAGTTTGCTATATTTTTCAAGAAGCACGAAGCATTTACAACCAAATACCCTTAGCCTTTTTAAATCAGGAGAAATTTTAAAGAGTTTTTCAATAGGAGACTTGTTTTCCAAAGTTTGAGAAGGCATTCTATTTATCAGATAGACTGCGGTTAGGGCAGCTTCAGCCCAAAATTGCTTTGGAATTTCTTTTGAAATAAGTAGGGTTCTAGTAGTTTCAATGATATGACGATGTTTTCTTTCAGAAATCCCATTTTGTTGAGGTGTCCTAGGGCATGATTTTTTATGCACAATTCCATGATTTTTTAGATATAATTGAAATTCATTTGAAAGAAACTCTCCCCCAGAGTCGAAGCGGAAGACTTTAATATTTGTTTTAAATTGTTTTTTAACTAGATTATGAAAGTTTTTAAAACATGAAAAAACTTCGGATTTGAGTTTTAGAAAGTAAATCCAAGTATGTCTACTAAAATCATCTATAAATGTAACATAGTACGAATAACCACCTTTTGACATAACAGGAGCGGGACCCTACACATTCGAATGCACTAATTCAAAAATTTTATGTGTCACAGAGATTCTAGACCCAAAAGGTATCATTTGCATTTTTTCAAGTATACAATCTTCACATGCAAAATTTTTATCTTTACAAAATTTTTCCAAAAAATGGAAAAAGAGATAATTTGGATATACTTGGGTGTCCTAATCTTTTATGCCAAAGATCTATATTAATGTCTTTGACATGATTACAAAACGAGTATTTTGGTAAACACAGGAAATCCATGTAGTAAAGGTCTCCTCGTCTATGACCTTGCCCAATCAGCTTCCCTGACTGGAGATCCTGCACCCAACACGCCTTAGATGAGAAGAATACTTTACAACCATAGTCAACAATTTGAGAGACCGAAAAAAGATTCAAATCCAGTTTGGGAATGACTCTCACTTTTGGAACAAAGAATTTTTTTGAAATATCATCAAGGTTTTCTAAGCTTTTGACTTTTAAAGAGGTACCATCGGCAGTTGACACACATGAAAAATATGATTTAGTGCAATCAGATAATAGAGGCTCATTATGAGTCATGTGGAAAGAAGCACCCGAGTCTAGAATCCAAGAGGTCTTACCTGGAGGAGACGAGGAAGAGATGGCAGCTCCGGATGTAGAAGGTGCAGCCTTAAGAAGTTGTGAGACGGCTTCTGCTATTTGAGCAAGATTTAATTCATTGAAGCTGCCCCCTTTTCTTGATTCTTGAGGTTCTTCACTTAAGGCGGCCACCTTTTTAAATTTGGGACATTCCGGTCTTATATGTCCGGGTTCCTTACAATGATGACAAATCATTTTTCCTTTGTATCCTCCTCCATTGTGTCCTTCTCCATTGAACTTCTTCTCAAAGTCAGGTGGTTTATATGTTTTCACAAAATTTCCGGGCCGTGCCATGGCAAGGACCTCATCATTAGACTTGTGCATTCCAAGTCTTGTTTCTTCTTGACAAATTTGAGCAAGGGTCTCACTTATAGAAGGAGAAGTGGTCCTATGAAGTAAGGAAGATCTTACTTGCTCAAATTCCAGTCGAAGGCCATAAAGAAAGGAGAAAAGATTTTCTCTTTCGATTTGGGTTCTTCTCATATCAATAACCGAACCTTCCCATTTTGGTTCCAACATGGCTAATTCATCCCAAATAGGAGATAAAATACCGTAAAAATCTCTTACACTTTTATCTCCTTGTTTTGAATTACATACCTTATCTTGGAGATAATAAAGTCTAGCCATATCCTTTTGGATAAAAGTACTTCTTAGAAAGCTCCATGCGTCGCATGCCTTCTTGAATTTAATGATATTGGTGGCGATCTTGAACTTCATGGTATTCATAAACCATGAGAGTATTTGTGCATTGCTTGCCTCCCAATCTTCCAATTTATTTTGGAATTCTTCCAAGGCTTTTTCTTTTTCTTCTTCGGACAAGGCTTTGACTTGATCTCCTTCTCTTCTAGTCAATTTGAGTTATGGTTCACTAGTAGAACCACTAACAAAACTCCACAATTTTTTTCCTTTGATATGATTCTCCATAGCCGTCGCCCACATCAAGTAGTTGTTTTCATTGAGTTTGTAGGTGATGACGGTGGCGAACTCTCTTTCTCCCATAATGAATACTTGAGTTTAGACTAAAGGAGATAGGGAATGATCAATGATCGAAGAACACTTCCTTCACGAGATTCTCCTTCTTTCAAGAACCTCGCTTTGATACCATGTAATGAAACAAGGTACAATAGAACAATAGGGAAACAAACACAATGCCAACTAAGGGCTTTAATAAACTCACTTAAAGTTGGTCACTAATGGACCAAATACAATCTCAAAAGAGATAAAAATACCAAACAGCACAAGAGGCATACAAGCCTATAAGATGGGAAAAAACTCTAGAGAAAACCCTCAAATGCTTCTAAAAGCATTGAAGAATAACAAGGGAGTGAGGCTCTATTTATAGAGCCTCACTCCAACACATGGGGGGCAGTCCAGCTCTTTGGACTGCCTTCCAACAGTCATTATTATGACTGTTGGGTGGCAGTCCAATTGGACTGCTGCACAACAGTCATATTTTTTACTTTTGTGCACAACAGTCATATTTTTGACTGTTGTGCCTAAGCTGTATGGCAGTTTATTTATTTATTATAATGTTAAATTACATTTCAGTTCCTAGTGGACTGTACTATATGATAAAAGACAAAAATACCCTTATTGGGTATTTGGATACAATTTTATTTTTAACAATCTTCATGGTATATTATTTTGTATGCTTAATAATCAAAATCTTATTTCTTGTTTTCCTTGTTAATTGTCATTTTGCGTTCTCTTTAAATGTTAATGAAGTGACATTGTTTTGCTGCAGAACATAGTTTTAACCACATGAGGAAACAGTGGGAAACTTATCAAGTGTTTGTATCTAGTATTCTTACCCAACATCATACGCAGTGGTCTAAAGCAGAGAAAGCAGCAGTGGGAAACTCGGAAGACTTAAACAATGGTGATCACCATTCTGTAAAACCACAGCTCAGTGAACTGGAAGCTCATCAGCCAAAATTTGATGTAGACGAGCTAACTGAGAAAAAGTGGAAAATGGAACTTGCATGGCTCAGTAAAGCTCTTGAACCAGCATTGCAGTTGTATAAGTGGGCTGTGCCTGCAGGTCTATCAATGTCCTTGTTAACTACTATTTTCTTCCCATTTTTTTACTGTTAATTACTATTTTGTTCTCAAGTTTTTTAACTGTAGTGCTATATTGTAGTAAAATTCTATCCTTGTAGCTGTCAAAGTTCACTCATTTTATGAATGACAAACTGGAGAAAACATGTATCATAACTCTTGAATGGATTTTTCTTTTTAATGTTAATGGAGAACATACTGGTGAGCAACTATCGTATGTTAACTTTGGCTAGGTAGTGCTACACCCACCCTGTCATTGGCTATGATTCTAGAATGGTGTGGAGTGGTCTTAAACTTTAAGCCATTCAATAACCCGTGGAATCTTACTATTCCATGCCATGGAAGTGGAACCATAAGTAGTTAAATTTTCAAATTGATCAAACTTGGTATGGTTTCACTTATACCATGCTTTGGCTTGAAGAACAAACAAATTAATGCATATACATGAGCATGATGGTCTGGAAACTGAATACAGGTAGAACATCATGAGAAGTAGTGTTCAAATAAATAAATTCCGTCAACTATTGATGAAGCATATAAGTGTTATTGTTTTGCGTGTCTGTGTGTGTGTGCTTACATGCCCCTACTAGGTGAGAATTATGAGCACGCCCTGCAATTCAAATGCAACTTGGGTTGTTCAATCAAGCCTGCTGACTAGTGGTTATTTATTTTAAACCTCAGAATCAAGGTTGTATCGTATCGTAAAAAATCACAAATTTTTAATAAATTTTCTAAAAAATCCAAAAAATCAAGAAAAATCAGAAAAAAATCTAAAAAAATCATAACACATGAAACATCGATGAATTGCACAAAATACGACCATAAAACCACGTATGAAGCATTTATGTCTCTATGAGCTGCACAAGACATCATCAAACAATGATGAATTGCTTAAGTGTGCTATGAATGGCATGCATGAGACATCGGACATTAAATAATCGCGATAATATGTTATAAATTGCATGCATATCTCACAAGAAAAATGCAAACTATGAAATAATATGCATATTAAATAACAAATCTAAGCTAATAAGTCACAAGATTTATAATAATGTGTGTTTATATAAGAAAACACAAGTATTTTTTAATGCTTAAAAATTTTACATAACTAGTTTTTTTTTTTAAATTTCAAACAAAAATGAATTAGATAACGTCAATCATTGAGTATCATACTATCATCAACATCATCTTTTTTTTTTGGACAAAAATCTCTTTAAATCACTCTTAAGCTCTCTTTAGGGATGAATATGAACTAACCCCAAGGGGCCTTATATGTTTTCGATTTTTTTTGAAATAAGTGCATTTAAACTGCATTTATAGCGTAGCTTAAGATACGCCCCGTATCGGAGTTTATCGTAAGATACAGGGGCGTATCATAAGATACACATCCGTATCGAGATACTGGTGTGTATTGTATCGGAACACCCCATAGATACGATGCGCTACAATACGTATCATAGCGTATCGTACGATACTTACAACATTGCTCATAATTGTTCATTGCTATTTCTATTAATAAAATTATACAATGAATCTTTAAGTGCTGAAACTTTAATGTTTTCAAAGTCCTTTGTTTTCTTCGGGAAGGAGATTAGGTGAACTCAGTTGGTGACATAGTTCCATATCTTTCATGATATCACATGAAATTTATCACTTCATTTTGAATCCATGAATTATTTTACATGATACATTATTGTGTGTGTTTCTTAGTACTTGAGTTAAAGTTTCTACATCCTCCTAGTAAAGGGATACTAGTGATGCAGGTAAATATGTTCCCTAGGCACCTTTTGGGCGACATAGTTTGCCACATTAAAGTGGGTAGGCATGGCTGCTAAACAATTATTGCAGACAAATTTTGCTATGGTAGTTGCTTGTTTGAATTTTGAGACTCCTTTTGTTATTCTTGAGGTTCACCTGATAACTGATGATGTAGGGCGACTTACCTGCTTCCAGCCTTTGATCTATGTTATGTATAATTAATTGTATTGTGATTTAATTACCTCCATCTTTAGAAAAAAATGATGTTTCGTAACAATAAGATAAGAAAAACTAAGTAAAAAAAGTTCAACATTCTTATTGGTAATTTTGATTCTGTCTTGCTCCACAAATCATTGGCATTGGCCACTGAACAAATCCAAGCAACAAATGAAGTGAGTAGAGACCTAGAAAAGTGTTCTTGCAAAATTAATAATGTTTGTTACTGGTACCAAACATGTTATTTGCATTCTTTTCTCTTTAGTCTTGTTGCAAACTGAGTATGTTCAGGTCACTGTGTGTTCATTAAGCTGTTCAGTTTATCGGCATTGTATTTGATGGAATGATCATGTGGTTCCTGTGGATCCAATGTGTCCATATTTGCAACCTTAATTAGTCATGCATTACAACTTACTATAATGATTATTTTTGAAGGCTAAAGAAATACAAAGTAGTGACAGAAAAAAGTAGTTGAAGCTTTAAAGGTTAAATTTTTTTTGTTGTTGATATCTCTTCTATCTTGTCTAATCTAATTGTGTACATCCTTATACCAGACAAACCATATCAAACTGGCCTTACCACAATTGAGGTATCATGTCACATTATCATAAGGTAAATTGCGTAATATCTCCTAAGACTTCATATTGTAACAAAAAATAGCTACTGTTAAAAAATGTAAATGTACATATATATAAATATGTAATGTAACTAGGAATTTTCTTGTTAGGTTTTTTCCTTTTTTTTTTGTTGCATTTGCGCTAGTCAACACTTGTTGACTAGTCAACATAGGGAACCGTTGGGGTCCCAATGACTCCCTATGGCCCTCTTCTCTTGTGTATATATATGGGGCCAAGCCCCACTTCAAATGTATGCTTCTTGCATGTGTTGAGATCAATAAAAACATTTATTTTTTATCTTTTTGTTCTTGTTCCCCTTTGTGGATATTTGTAAATGAACCTATTTATGGTTCTTTGTGTGTTCATTTTGATATTTTGGTAGAACTCTTTTGTGTGTCCACTTTTGGTGATTTAGTGAACATCTTCGGAGGAACTCGTTTCCTTACATGGTATCGGAGTGTGGGGATCAAGCTGAAATTGTTTTCGGAACATTGAGAAGCATGCCACTCCAAATTTGAAAGTGTTGAAGCTGCCTTGCAACCCTTTTCCTGTTCTTTTTCCTCTTTCTCTATTATTTCTTTTACCCTTGTAAAAATTAATAACAATGAAAATGTCACCATAAAACCTATTAAGCTCAATGATTCAAATTATGTAACATGGGCTTCAATTATGAAGCACCTTATATGAGAAAAATGGTTGTGGGGATTAGTGGATGGAACCGATCCAAAACCCAAATTAATCCTTACCAAAGTAAAAGGTGAGAAAGGAGGTACCTCTTATGGAGGTTGAGAAAAATAAGGTTGTTGACGTCGGCTGGGTTCCTGGCAAAACAATAACAGAGAGAGAGAGAGTAATCGTTATTAAGCATTAAGCCCTAATCCCTTCTTAAAGGAATTAGTTAATAAGTTACAAAAGTACTCCATCTATTTTCCACAAATTACGTACTACTAATCAAACTGAAAAGATATTCCCTTTTTCCTTTTTAACACTTCCCCTCAAGCTGGAGCATATATATCTATCATGCTCAACTTGTCACAACATCTAAGGAAGCCCACACTAGCAAGAGGTTTAGTAAACACATCAGCAACTTGATCCTCTAAAGCAACATGACAATTTGAGATTTGTCCTGTCTGTACTAGATCTCTTATGTAGTGACAATCAACTTCAATGTGTTTCGTCCTCTCGTGAAACACTGGGTTTTTTTCAATATAGGTGGCTGCTCTGTTATCACATCTCATCACCATTGGCATTGAGGTTTGTACATGTAGATCTCTGAGAAGTGATCTAACCCATATCATTTCGACTGCAGTTTAAGCCATGGCTCTATATTCTGACTCAGCACTCGATCGGGATACTACGGTCTGTTTTTTGCTTCTCCAGCTTATTAAATTTTTGCCTATAAACACACAAAACCCCGTAGTGGACTTTCTATCACTAATGTCTCCTGCATAGTCAGCATCCGAATAGGCAACTATATCAAGAGAGAAGCTTGATTTGTATAGTAGTCCTTTACCTGGAGAAGACTTCAAGTACCTGAGAATCATCATTGCAGCCTGCCAATGTACTTGAATTGGTTTATCCATGAACTGGCTAATCTTGCTCACGACTAGGGAAATATTTGGTCTTGTCACTGTAACATACAAGAGTTTACCAACCAGAGACCTTAAACTTCTACTGTCAACAAGTTCTGCTTCTTCAAACATGTGAAGTTTAGGATCCATTGGAATGTTGGCAGGTTTGGCTCCTAACATTCTTGTTTCCCGTAACAAATCAAGTACATACTTCCTCTGTGATAGGACTAACCCTTCACGGTTTCGAGCCACCTCTATACCCAAGAAGTATCTAAGAGGACCAAGATCTTTGGTAACGAAGTGCTTCTGTAGATGAGCTTTGGTATCTGAGATATCCTTGTTATTGCTTCCTGTGAGTATAATATCATCCTTGTAGACAACCATAACCACTATCCCTGTGGGAGTTTTCTTAACAAATAATGAGTGGTCTGATTCCGACCTGTTAAAACCAAATGCAGACACACTCTCAAACAACTTTTGAAACCACGCATGTGGACTTTGCTTTAGACCATATATCGCTTTCTTTAACTTGCACACCTGGTAACACTTCCCCTGAACCTCGAAACCCAGAGGTTGCTGCATATACACAGTCTCAGGAAAATCACCATACAAAAAGCATTCTTCACATCCAACTGGCATAGGTTCCATCCATTATGGACAACCACTGATATGACCAGCCGAATAGTGCCAAGACGTGCCATAGGAGAAAAGGTTTAAAAGAAGTCTACCCCATACGTCTGTGTGTACCCTTTTGCCACCAATCTGGCTTTGTACCGTTCAATTGTGTCATTCGAATTGTACTTAATGGTGTAGACCCACTTACACCCAACAATATTTGCATCAACAGGTGGAGTAACCAATTCCCTGGTATTTCGTGAAACTAAGGCATCCATCTCATCTTGCATAGCAACCTTCCATTTGGAGTCTAAGACTGCATGATGGTGATTCAGTGGTAGAGATTCAGCAGATAGAGCTATGATGAACTTCTTCATGTGACTCCCAAGTCTCGCATCTGTAACAAACTTAGAAATGGGATGTAAGGTGCATTGCCTTTTACCTTTCCTGATAGCGATTGGCAAATTATCATCCACAATAGAAGCTTCAGTCATGGCTGAAGGGCTTACTTTTGAGGAAGAAGGTAGCGTAGGTTCTGATTCCAGAGGAGATCTACGGGCATATACCAGAGGGGGATCATGATACCATGACTGAGTGTGAGAGGTAGGAAAGCTTGTAGGAATTGACTCCAAATGAAGAGGGGGTATAGGTAATGGCATAACATCACCCTGATCACATAGTAATTGAAAAAGTGTGTTTAGGGTCTGGATATTATACCAGACCTGAGTCCAACCGAGTCCATTTATGTATAGCCTTTATGTATAGCTTTGTATAGTTTTATTTCATTCCGGGTCTGGATATTATACCAGACCCAGACCCATACTGTACACTCAAACATATTAATACATCTTTTAGGTCACGATTTTTGTGATTGAAATCGTGACAGCCGCAACCCCTTCTTCTTCTATTCCCTCTCTTTTCTCAACACAGGTTCCAGAGAAGATTATAACATAGAGAAGATTCTAACATGGTATCAAAGCCGAGATCCATCTAAGGGTTGAAGAGGCTTCCGAAAGGTGCAACCGACCGACCAGAGGTTTGAGGACTCCTTCGTCTCTTGTCTTCTACTCTTTAGTTTTTTTACTTCTTTCTATCTCTCGTTTCTTCATCTCTTTTCTAACTCCTTTCTGGTGAATTCACGTCTCACGTGGGTCTGATATTCACGTGAATCATTGTTCACGTAAACCCTGTGTGTTAAAAAAAAAGGGGGAAATTCTATTTCACTTGAATCACTGTAGTTGATTCACTCGTTCATGAGAAACGACCGACGATTCACAAAAACGACCCACGATTCATCTTTCCCTTTCGCCTAGTATTTCCAGATCTGGTGCACCAGATCTGTTTTCTTTTTGCACATTCCCCTCTACGCATCTACTCTGTGTATCCAGATCTGACGATGAAGTTGCGTCAGATCTGAGATATTAAGCCCTCTTTGCTGTTTGTATTTGTTGTGTGACATTAGTTTGTTTGTTTTTTTAATCTGTTTCTCATTTTTTTTTCAAGTGTCTCCTCTTGGAGTCCTCTCGCTGTCACAGCTGGTATCCACATTGCTTTTGTCTGAAAATACATTTAGATTAATATTCTGTTCGTGTGAAAAATTTTCATTACGATAATCTCAAATCTTATAAAAGTGTAAGGGAAAACTTAGGTCTGATTCCCTTTTAAATCTGCCAGCCGCAAAAAAAAAGGGCGATCAACAAACTTCCCTGGCAGAAGACAACACTTGTTAAATTTCCTTTCTCCATGGATTCTTATTCTTCTCAATTGAGTCTTCAAGCTTTCTTAATCAACTCGTTTCTGAAAAGTTAAACACCTCGAACTTCTTGATTTGGAAGAGACAAATCATACCTTTTATAAGGAGCCAAGGTCTCTTTGGTCACCTGGATGGAACCACTCCATTCCCGCTAGAATTTGTTACGAGAGAATAGAAAGATGATAAAGGGGTGAGTTCAATTGTGTATGTCAAAAATGCATAATATCTCAACTGGAAAAGGAAAGATCAATCATTAGTTGCATACATCACTTCTACCTTGTCTCAAGAGGTTCTTGTTGCAATCCCCAATAATTGTACAGTCCTGCAACTTTGGGAGAGACTGGTTCAGACGTATTCACAAGTTTCATAGGCGATGATGGTTTTTCTCAAGAGGGAATTTCATCTACTGAGAAAAGATTCCATGACCATCATGGAATATCTCAACAAGATGAAGACTATCACAGACCAACTTACAGTTATAGGATGTGTCGTGAGTGACAGTGATATGGTGCAACAAATTCTGAGTGGATTGGGACCCGACTATAATATGATCGTCATTTCACTATTGTATCTACCTGCCTTTCCTACTTTTGATGAGTTGCGAGCTAAATTGATTTAGTATGAAATGACTCTGAAGGGATTTTCTGAAGAAACACATGCTCATACAAATTCCCAAGAAGTTTTTGCCACAGGAGTGACGTATGGTCGAGGATGAGGGCGAGGGGGACAAGGGCGAAATGGACACGAAGGACGTGGATTGCTTCCCACTCCAAATATCTTGACTCACACTCAGGGACAAAGGTCAATCCCCACTTGCTTCATTTGCAACAAAATGGGGCATATCAAGGTGAATGGTTGGCACAACCCTGAAAATAAAGGAAAGACTCCACAGACAGAACAAAAAAGAAAGCCCACTAATATCAGAGACAATGGAGAGATTAGAGATTTGTTAATATCTGCCCTGTCAGAATTGAAATTAAAGCAGAATGATCAAGGCATATGGTTCATTGACTCAGGGGCATCCACTCACGTGACTGGTGATGCAGGTAAACTTTCTAAACCTATCCTTTATTTTGGCAAAAGTAAAATTGTCACTGGAGATGGATCCTACCATCTTGTTTTCCATGTTGGAAAATCTGTTATTCCCATGTCACATTCTACTTTTGAACTTACTGATGTCTTTCATGCTCCAAATATCAAGAAAAATATTGTCTCTATTTCTAAGCTTGTTAATGATAATCATGCTTCAGTTGAATTCACTCCCTTCTCTGTGCAGGTCAAGGACCTTCTTATAAGGGAAACATTCGTTGAAGGAAAGAGACGAGGCAATATGTATGTCTTTGAAGAAGCTCCATGTCATCCCATCCGCCCTATTCATCTGGATTCAAATGAGTTTGCAGAAGAGTGATAGCCAATCTACTTAGGCGGTTGTAGGCTTCGGCAAGAGTTGGGACATCCGATCCAGTCAACATCTGAACCTTGGCAACCGCAAATTCAGATGACAGTCTTGTCAAAAATCTTGCAACCATGGTTTGCTCCTGATGGGACTTCTGCGTGGTACAACATAGGGGCCTGTGTGCATTCAGTCTTTCAAATGCAGATTTGATAGAAGCATAATATTGGGCCAGCGTTTGATCTCCTTGTTGCAGTTGATAAATCTCCTACTTGACTTGTAAGATGCGGCTTACATTAGTCTCGTGAGAGTACGTATCTCGAAGGTTGTTCCACATCTCTTTAGCAGTGGTGTAGTAAATAAGACCATCAGCGATATGCGGCAATACGTTGTTCATCATCCACAACATAACTGTGAAAGTATCTTCAATAAGATAGTAGAGTCAAGATCACAATATTCTTGATGACAAACACGTGCATATAAGCACAACAAGAACACGTAGAATACTTGTGCACAAAAGCACAATACAAAAACATTCAAATGCTCAAAGGCATACAAATGAACATTAAAATCTCATAGAAATCACTATTGGGCTTTGACCCAAAGCCTTGCATTTACAAAGGGGGAGAGCCTCTATATATACACATATGATGGCCTTGGGGGGGCCAACATATAGTTGTTGGAGCCCCTCCAACTGTCACAATTGTGACTGTTGGAAGGGCCCCCAAGATTTGGTCAAAAAGTAAAACAAAAAGTCAAAAATGTTAAAAATACAAGGAATAAAAAATGTAAAATTTACATACATATTCATAATGTGAATATGCGCAAAAAACAAGAAATACCTAAACTACCCCTATGGCTAATAAATGAGGAAATACATAATTTATATATATAAAAGTAAATACATATACATATTTATAATATATGTATATGTAGTACTTTTTATATATATAAAATATATATTGGATTACAAGATTGAGATACATTTTTTAACAATAACAATGTCGTTATCTTCAACCCATGTGCTCTATTTATCATATTTATCGGGTGGTTCCAGTTCTAAAAGAATATGTTTTTTTCGATGACCAGAAACGGATATCATAAAAGTCCGGGACCACCTCGAATAGTTCGAGTCATCTAGCTTGACAGAGGACCCATACGAGAAGGGATTCACAAAGGCTTTATATTCACCACCCAGCTCCCCTTTTTTATCACCATCTTTAGACATCTTGACTTAGTCTCAAACAACCACCAGACCTGACCTAGATCTGATCGGACCCCCACCACGATAGTTCCACCACCAGATATGACTATAGATCTGATTCCAGATCAGCGTCTGACACACAACACTGATCCCACGACTTCTTTGCACCAGATCCCCACTCGATCTGGTCTTCTCCACGATCCACACTTCACGACTGCATCATGCTAGAGGATGTAGGCCTGCTCCAACAATTACAACTTCAGCCATATTCAGACCTGGCTGCATTACCTGTCGACTTGCTGCATTCAGGCCTCGACGGTGATCTCGACACAGATCTGAAACTCAGATCTGTCTTCCACACAATGGTTCAGCCACAGCAGACGCAACAACGACCCCAGCGATAGCAGTGGCAGAAACGACCCCAAAAGCATTGCTCCGTGTCGCTGCCGCAACAACAGCGACGACTGCCGCAGCAACGTTGACACCTGCAGATAGAGGCGACTGCGGAGGCTGTTGCAGAGACGTCTTTGTGCAACGACGTCGATAGGTGGAGGTTGCAGCAGCGTCGTCGTCGACGATATTAGTCACCTGGGATGAGTGGCTCTGAAACCATGTTGACGTCGACTGGGTTCCTGGCAAAACAGAGAGAGAGAGTAATCGTTTCTTAAAGGAATTAGTTAATAATAAGTTACAAATGTACTCCATCTATTTTCCACTAATTACGTACTACTACCCAAACTGAAAAGATATTCCTTTTTTCCTTTTTAACAAAGGCAATGACCACTTACGAGAAAAAGTTGAAGGAATGGAGAATAGGACATGCCAAGATTATGTTTTGGCTCATTGGTAGCGTCGACATCAAGAAGTATTGATCTTGCTAAATTCGAACAGGCAAACAATGCATGGTATTCTCTTAAAGATATTGCACATGTGTGCAACTTACAAGATAAGATACATAATATGGTTCAAAGGGATAAAAGCATTAAAGAATACTATAATAGTTTGTCTGAATTATGAGAAGAGTTGGCTCTTATTGAACTAAAGTGACATTGTTTGGAAGACATAGAACTCCGTCAAAATCTAATAGATGCAGAGCACTTTTACCAATTTATTAATGGAATGAGATCGAGGGAAAGTCCCTTCGATAGAAGACACAATAGAAGAATTAAGTATGAAGGAAAATAGGATTAAAAAGAGAATCTTTAAAAGTGATGATGACTCGGTTCTGGCCGTATCTAGACCGAGAAACTATGTATCTACAAACCCCCACAATATGAAAGGCCAAATGATGAGAAGCAAGACAATGAGTATGAAAGAAAGAAAGTTATTTGCTACTATTGTCGTGAACCGAGACATGTAAAAACATAGTCCTAAATTAAAGAAACCTTATGAGAAAAAATGTTGCCTTTGTTGGATCTCCACAGGAGTCGAGTGAACCATCTATTGAAAACATGTCCTTAACACAATTAGTGGAGGCTTTTCAACTTCTACTCAAAGGAGCATCTTCATCCAATGGAGCCACGATCTCTTCCTTTGGCTTCTCCGATCCTGGTAAATTTCTTTGGCTTCTGGACTCAAGTGCCTTTTTTCATATGACATCAAATAGTGATATGTTATCCAAATGTCATAACTTAAGTGGGTCAAATGTTTTCACTACCGATGGAACATCTCTTGAGATACAAGGAATAAGAAATTTTGAAAACATTTCTCAAAACTCAAAAAGATTATGTATTTCAAAAATCAGATATATTCTTAAACAAAACTTAAATCTTTTATCTTTCTCAATTATCTGACTATGGATATAATGTTTTCTTCTTCTCTCATGATTGTTGAGTGCAGGATCGCCAGTCAGGGAGGTTGATTGGGGAAGACTATAGAGAAGGAGGCTTGTACTCAATGGATTTTTTGAAAATACCCAAGAATACATTTTGTTGCAATGTTAAAAAATGAGATTTGGATCTATGGCATAAGAGACTTGGCCATCTTAATATATCCAAGATTCAGTTTTTTCCAAAGATGCAAAATTTTTGTAATTTTGAAAATTTTATATGTGAAAATTGTATTCTTGGTAAAATGAAGAGATTACCATTTCAAGAAAGAACCTTTGTTTCTTTTCGACCACTTGAGTTAATAGTAATACATTCGGATGTGTGGGGACCTACACATGTTATATCAAAGGGTGGTTTTATGTATTATGTAATTTTTGTAGATGATTTTACGAGACACGCTTAGATTTATTTCCTTAAACATAAGTCTAAAGTTTTCTCACATTTTCAAATATTTCATAATTTAGTCAAAAATCAATTTCAGAATGATATTTTCATCTTTCGCACTAATTCAGGGGAAGAGTTTTTATAAAAAAAAAATTAAAAATTATCTAGACCTATACGATATCACACGTAAAAAAATCCTATCTTTATTCATAAAGTATATATATATGTCCACTAGGGGCAAATTTGTCTTTTCACTTATAAATACGCATGTCCATTAGGAACTTCCTTTTTGCATTTTTATTATTTTGTTTTTATATTTTTAATTTTCGTTTTGTTCTTTGTATTGGAATAGGGCCCACATAGAGTCATTGGAGGGGCTCCCAACAACTCTATGAGAGCCCCTTTTTGCTCCCTCTTATTGTATAAATAAGGGATCTTGCCCCACTATATTGTAAGGCTTTTGAGAGTCCTTTTCAATAAAGTTCATTTATATTTTTAAGTTCTCTCATATTGTGTGTTTGTCACTTGCCACTTTGTGGCCTATTGTATCTTGCACATTGGTGGTCTCGTACTTGTATACTTGTGCATCTCTTATAGGCATTTTTGACATTATTCTTTGCCTAGTGTTTCATTACATGGTATCATAACCACTAGGTATTGGAAGCACTATTGGGATTACTCTCTCTTATGTTTGAGTGGTTTTGAGATTTATACCTTTGTTCTTCTTCAATTTCTTCCACAATAGCCGACAAAGATTCAAAGACCGGCCTCTCCAAATTAAATGGGACCAACTATAGAATGTGGGTGACCGTTGTGGAAAACAACCTCAAAGATAAGAAACTTTAGGGATATGTATGTGGAACCATTCCCGAACCACAATTGAAGCTTACGAAGGAGGAGGAGAATAAAGAAAAAGCCTTAAACGGTGAAGAAAAGGCCAAAGCTATTCAAGAATACCAATCTAAGTTGAAGATTGAGAAAGTGAGCATGCCAAAATATTGACATGGTTCTTGAATAACGTGAAAGTCAAGATTTGTGCTAATCTAACCAAATTCATAAAAGTAAACGAAGCATGGTTCTTTTTCTAAGATATGGACACTCAAAAGGACCTTGCTAGGCACTTCTTTTTATAAGAAAATATATGAAGAACCAAGCAAGGGGATATGAGTATTAGAGACTATTATAGTACTCTATCCCCTCTATCGGATAAACGTACTCTCCTCAAACCACAATGGGAAGGAAGCCTCATTTCCATGAGGCAAGAGCAAATGGAGAGAGAGAGAGAGAGATTTTCAATTGATTTATGGGCTTCATCCCGAATTTGAACAATTAAGATGATCCTTTCTTCATAAGACATCTACTCCTCTTAGTGTAATCCTTGCCGACTTATGCTAAGAAGAAACTCACTTGGCTCTCAAAAAGGACTTTGATAAGTCCATGCGGTATCTAGACCGGGAAACTATAATGAAGTATGCGGAAATATAAAGAATGCTAAATGCATTCACAATCTTCAACAACAGAGAAATATCAAAAGAGAGCAATACACAAGTCCACTATGAGACAATACATACACAAGCTTTATAAAAAGCACAACTAAAATAGACTCTTTTATTGAAAGAGAGAGCATGAAAAATGCTTAAGAAATACAAGGGGTCTCACCCCTATTTATACAAAGAGAGAGGGATGAAAAAGGAGCCAAAAGGGGGGCTCCCAAAGAGTTGTTAGGAGCCCTCAACGGTCATATTTGTGACCGTTGGGGGCCCCAACGACTCTATTGTTGGCCCCCTTTTGGCGTGAATCCAAAAATAAAAAGGATAAAAAAGAAAAAAGAAAAAAGAAAAAAGAAAAAAAAGTTTTAAAGAAAACAAAAGTACATTGTTTATTAAAACAATGTGAAAAGACTATAATACCCCTATTGGGTATTATAGTCTTATACATATGATTTAACACCCCCCCTCAAACTGTACGGGGTGATGACAGAAAGTTTGCCAAGGAAAAACATGTAGCGAGGCGCAGGAAGTGCTTTAGTGAAAAAGTCTGCTAGCTGATATTCTGATGTGACATATGGCAATGCAACTGTTCCACGTAGATACTCATCTCGAATATAGTGGCAGTCCATTTCAATATGTTTGGTCCATTCACAAAGGGTGTGATTGCTGGCAATATAAATGGCACTTTTATTATCGCAACACAGTTTTGAGGCACTAGTAATGTCTACTCCCATGTCTTTGAGAAGACTTTGAAGCTACACAAGTTTCATTGTAGTAGTTGTCATAGCCCGTTACTCAGCTTCAGTAGAGGATAATGAGACTTTATGTTGCTTTTTGCATCAATTAAAGAATCTCCTAAAAAGACACAAAAGTCAGTAGTTGAGATTCTATCATTAGGATTACCTCCTCAATATGCATCAGTATAAGCAAGTAAATTTAATGGAGAAGAGGAGGATAGAAATAGCCCTTTAGTTATAATATTTTTGATGTATCGGATGATCTGAAACACAACATTCATATGCATAGTTGTAGGGGGCATGCTGAAATTGGCTAGCAGAGCGAACAACATGAGTGATGTCAGGTTTGGTGATAGTAAGATATGTGAGAGATCCAATGAGTTACTTGTACGGTGTGGGATCTTCTAGAAGAACCCCATCTTTCAACTTTAATTTTGCGTTGATTACTTCTGGAGTCTCCACCTTTTTATCATCTGAAATGCCAGACTTAGCACATATATCTGCAGCAAGTTTCATTTGTGACAATATATATCTTCGGGGAGAATATGCAACCTCAATGCCAAGAAAATACCAAAGAAAACCTAAATCAGACATGTTAAAACTATCTTTTAACATATTTTAACATTAGCAATACTATGTTGATCATTTCCTGTGATAATCATGTCATCAACATAAAGTAACAAGATAATAATATTCGTACCTACACTTTTCACAAAGAGAGCAGTGTCAGTATAACATGAACGAAAACCTAATTTGTTCATGATATTACTAAATCGATAATACCAAGTCTTGGGGGGTTGCTTAAGACCATATAAGGCTTTTAAAAGTTTAAGAGTTTGACCTTGTCCAATGTTAACTCCAAGTGGCGGATCCATGTAGACTTCTTTAATTAGATTTCCATTTTAAAGGCATTCTTCACATCAAGTTGATGTATAGGCCATTTCTTGGTTGATGCGACAACTATTAAGGTTCTAACACTTGTCATTCTGGCTACAGGAGCAAATGTTTCATCGTAGTCAATTTCATATTCTTGCGCATATCCTTTAGCCACTAATCTGACTTTATATCTTTCTAAGGATCCATCGCTTATGGTTTTAACCTTAAAGACCCATCGACATCTAATAGGTTTTTTATGAGGAGGTAGGGTTACAATTTTTCAAGTATTGGCCCTTTTTAAGGCGTCTAACTCAAGTTGCATGACTTCAATCCAATGTGGTATAGTTTTGTCTTAATTATAATGAGCTGGTTCATAATACGAATACAGTGTTAACAAGCATGCTCGATAGCTAGGAGTAAGAGACTCATATGACACAAACCTATTAGGTGGAATTGATTCTCTAGAAGATCTTCTAATAGGATTTTCTTCTGAAGATTCGGTGAGGTGAAAAAATCTCTCCAAAGTAATAGGCCTTTCTTGATCTCTTCTGCTATAAACATTAATGTTTTCATTACTGATATCACCATTAGATGGTGATATATCAATATTTGATACATCACATGTATCCTCTATATTTTCAAGATGATTCATGGAATTATCACACACATCATCAATAAGGTCATGTAGAAACATGTAATCAATTTCATTTTGGTTATCTAATTTTTCAAATCCATCCTGATCTTCCAAAAAGGTTACATCTTTCGAAATATATAGTTTGTTATTTTTAAAATCAAAACATCTATAGCCTTTTTTATTTTTTCCATAACCTAGAAAAACACATTCAATCGCCTTTGGAGATAACTTGTCTCTCTTATGCAAGAGAACAAAACATTTACAACCAAAGATGTGAAGACGATTGAAGTCAGGAGAGAATTTAAAAAGTTTTTCATATGGAGAAACATTTTTTAATTTAGAAGAAGACATTCTATTGATCAAATATGTTGATGATAAGACGACTTCGACCCAAAAGCTTTTTGAAATATTTTTAGATATAAGTAAAGGTCTAGCGGTTTCGATAATATGCATGTGTTTTCTTTCCGCTAGTCCATTTTGTTGTGGAGTCCTAGGACACGACTTTTGATAACAAATTTCATTTTGTTTTAAATAATTTTAAAATTCAATAAACAAGTATTCCCGCCAGAATCAGATATGAGAATGAATATATTACTTTGAAATTGATTTTGTATTTTTATATGAAATTCTTTAAAGAAGGAAAACACTTTCGATTTATGACTAAGGAAGTAAATCCAAACATATCTCGTGAAGTCACCGATGAAAGTGACATAATAAGAGTAACCACCTTTAGACATAACCAGAGATGTACCCCTAACATCCGAGTGCACCAATTCAAAATGTCTTGAAGAGAGGAAAGTTCTAGTTGAAAATGGAATAGACTTCATTTTCCCAAAAATGCAATCTTTGCAATAGATGTCTTTTTTCTTACAAAATTTGTTTCCAAATAAAAAAAGTTACATTTTTTAATAACTTGGATGTTCAAGTCTTTTATGTCAAGTTTCAATGTTTTTATCTTGGACATAAGTACAAAAAGAGTTTGTAGGAAGGTTTAGATGATCCACATAGTAGAGGTCGCATTTCCTATGGCCTTGCCCAATCCGCTTTCCAGACTGGAGATCCTGCATATAGCATCCATTAGATGAGAAAGATATTTCACATCCATGGTCGGCAATTTGGGAAACAAAAAAAAGATTTAGATTTAATTTTGGAACAACTCCAACTTTTGGAAAAAAAAGATTTTGTGAATTTTTGGAATCAAGAGTTCCAATACTTGTGATTTTTAAAAAAGTTTCATCGGCCGTGGAAACACATGAACCTCTTGAATTGCTGCATACATCAGTTAGTGCATTCTAATATGGGGTCATGTGAAATGAGGCTCCGGAGTCTAAGATCCAAGAATACGTACCGGGAGGTAAAGTAGATGCAATGGCCGCACCCGATGTGGAGGAAGTGGCTTTGAGAATTTGTTGAAGAGTCATAGAAATTTGACCAAGCGTTTCCTTGAGGTCTTCACTCTTGCCTTCATCTTCTTTGGTAGTGGATTCTTCAAGAGAAGTCACTTTAGGCTTGAATGTTCCATTTAGCTTCGGTCCAGCGAGTTTAATGTGACCCGACTCATAGCAATGATGGCATATAATCATTTTTCTTCCTTCACCATAGTTGCCTTGTTTTCCAAAGTGAGGTGGTTTGTATGTTTTGACATTGTTGCCGGGTTTGGATACGACAAGCACTTCATCAATGCTTTTACTCATGCCAAGCCTAGTTTCTTCATGAGTAATTTCGGCTATGACATCTTCAATAGGAGGAAAAATAGATCTATGGAGGAGTGAAGGCCTAACTTGCTCAAATTCGGGACGTAGACCGAAAAAAAATTAAAACAATCGATCTTGTTCCATTTGTTTTTGCCTTAGTTCAACATCCTGCATAGAGACCCATTTTGACTCTAAAAGAGCCAACTCATCCCACAAAGGGTTTAGAGCACTATAGTAATCTTGAATGCTCATATCTCCTTGCTTAGTAGTTCTAACCTTTTCTTGCCATAAATAGGCTCTTGCAAGATCTTTTTGGGTATACATACCCTTTATAAAAAACCAAGCCTCATTGGCATTATTTGCACATACCTTGAGTTTTACATTGTTCATAAACCATACTAGGATTTTTGCATGGTTGCTCTCCAAATCTTCTACTTTCCTTTGATGATCTTCAATAGCTTTGAGGCGAGCATTTCCCTCAAGAGCTTTTTCTTGACCTCCTTCAATCTTGGTGAGCTCAAGTTGAGGTTCCAGAACGAACTCCATTACATAACCCCAAAGTTTTTTTCCTTTGAGGTTATTCTCCATTGCGAATGCCCACATCATGTAGTTTTTGCCATTTAGCTTGAATGATAGGTCAATCTTGGCCTCCATTATTCCAATAAGAAAGTATGAGAATAAAGAAGAGAGAGAGTCGCAACTTCACCTTACAAGAGTCGAGTGGCTTTGATACCATGTAATGAAGTATGCGAAAATATAAAGAATGCTAAATGCATTCACAATCTCCAACAACGGAGAAATATCAAAAGAGAGCAATACACAAGTCCACTATGGGACAATACATACACAAGCTTTATAAAAAGCACAACTAAAATAAAAAGTCTCTTTTATTGAAAGAGAGAGCATGAAAAATGCTTAAGAAATACAAGGGGTCTCACCCCTATTTATACAAAGAGAGAGGGCTGAAAAAGGAGCCAAAAAGGGGGGCTCCCAAAGAGTCGTTGGTTGGGAGCCCCCAACGGTCATATTTGTGACCGTTTGGAGGGGCCAACGACTCTATTGTGGGACCCCCTTTTGGTGTGAATCCAAAAATAAAAAGGATAAAAAAGAAAAAAAGTTTTAAAGAAAACAAAAATACATTGTTTATTAAAACAATGTGAAAAGACTATAATACCCCTATTAGGTATTATAGTCTTATACATATGATTTAACAGAAACAACATGAGGACATATAAACCTCCTCATTTTTTAAAAAACAACAATGGTGGAGGAAGAAAAATTGTTTGTCATCTTTGTAATGAATGAGGTCATCTTAGACCGGATTGTCCTAAGCTTAAAAAGAAGGTAGCTTTCATTGGAGATAGTTCAAGCAATTCAAGTGAAGAATCAAAGAGAGAGAGATATAAATGACTACAATGCTCAACTTACGTAAACTCTCAAAAAATTCATGAGAATCAACTCTTCCACACCTTCCACCTCCGATGACGCGATATCATCAACTCCCGGTATGTCTTCTTGGATCCTTGATTCGGGTGCCTCCTTTCATATAACACCAAATACATTTTTTTTATCCAAACCAAGTCTTAATTCTTTTAAGTCATTTGTTTCCACGGCCGATGGAACATCATTAGATGTTGAAGGCATAGAAAATCTTGAAAAAGTTTTTAGTCAAAGCAAAAAAATTTATGTTCTAAAAATTAGGATTATTTCAAAACTTAAATCTCTTTTCCGTTTATCAAATTACCGATTTTGGATGTAGTGTCTCTTTTTCACCAACCAATTGCTATGTGCAGGATCTCCGGTCCGAGAAGCGGATTGGGCAAGGTCATAGAAGAGGAGACCTATATTAAATGGACTTTTTGTCTTTGCCATCCAAATCATTTTGTAATCATGTCCAAACTAAAGATATTGTTACTTGGCACAAAAGGCTTGGTCACCCTAGTATTTCTAAGTTTTATCTCTTTTCATTTTTGAAAAAAATTTGTAATGAAAAAGAATTTACATATAATGATTGTATTCTTGGAAATATGCACTCTCTTCCTTATTCACATAGCAATTTTATTTTCAAAAAACCATTTGAGTTAGTGCATTCGGGTGTATGAGGACCGACACCCGTTATGTCTAAAAGGGGATATTTATAGTATGCTGTCTTTATTAATGATTTTACTAGATACACATGGGTTTATTTTATTGAAAACAAAATGGTCTTTCAGAAAGAAAATATTGGCATCTTATTGAAACAACAAGAACTCTTCTTGTCTCTAAAAATGTTCCAAAGAACTTTTGGGCCGAAGCTGCTCTTTCTGCAACTCATCTTATAAATCGAATGCCTTCCTCATTCTTAAAAAATGTTTTTCCTTTTGAAAATTTGTTCAAAATATCTCTGAATTTTAAAAGATTAAGATTTTTTTGTTGCAAATGTTTTATTCTTTTCCAAGGACAAGATAAACTTTCACCAAAAGCCCTTGAATGCGCTTTTATTAGCTACATTGAAAATCAAAAGGGGTATAGGTGTTATGACATTAAAAATAACAATCCTTATGTTTCAAGAAATTTAACCTTTCTTGAAGACCAAAATGTATTTGAATCTAAAAAATTTAAGGAATAAATTGACTATTCTTTCCTCTTTGACTTAATGCCTAGAAATAAGTCTAAAGATTTTAATGATACTATTTGTAATAATATTTGTGATGACAATTCTCATCAAAATGATGCTTTGTTACATCAAAATGATGATTCTCACAATGAGAATCCCAATGACATACATGTGTATACTCGGCGAGAGGGCAATGAACATCAAAATGCTTTCGATATATACTCTCAAGATGTTTCTTTAGAAAATCAAATTAAAGAATCCCTACCTAGACGATCTTCTAGGAATAGTAGACCTCAAAAATTTGTGCCATATGATTCTTTTCTTCAAATTATAGAACTTGTCTCATGATGATTCTTTCCTATCATGAGCCCTCCAATTTTAAAGAAGCTAAGCAACATCCATTTTAGATTGATGCTATGAGACTTAGTTAGAAGCACTCAGCAAAACTAACACTTGGACAATTGTAGGTCTTTATTTATGAAAAAAGGCTATTGGATGTAGATGGGTTTATAAATCCAAAACCAACAGTGATGGGACATTAGAAAGATATAAAGATAGGTTAGTTGCTACAGGGTATGCATAAGAATATAAAATTGATTATGAAGAAACATTTGCCTCAGTTGTTAGGATGACTAGTGTAAGAACCTTAATAGCCTTAACATCTATTAAACAATGGCCTATTTATCAATTAGATGTTAAAAATGTTTTTTTAATGAGAATCTTTGTGAAGAAGTCTATATGGATCTGTCGTCGGGTCTTGAGATTGAAAAAGAAAAAATTCTTAAACTAAATAAAGCTCTTTATTGTCTTAAACAAGCTCCAAAAGTTTGGTATAATTATTTTAGTAAAGTTGTTCTTGATAATGGTTTTACCTCTTGTTATACTGATACTGCTCTATTTGTTAAGTATGCAAGTGATCACATAACTATTTTATTGTTATATGTTGATAACATGATCATCACTGAGAACGATAAAAAATGCATTGAGCTTAAAAACAATTTTGATACGTCTTTTCTTGGATTTCTAAGGTATTTTTTAAGAATTGAAGTTGCATATTCTCTTCGGGGATATGTTTTGTCTCAAATGAAGCTTGCATAAGATATCATTGTTAAGTCTGACTTAAATGATGGAAAGAAAGTGAAGACTCCAAAAGTAAGCCAATGATGGAACTCCTTTAGAAGATCCTACTCCTTATCATCAACTGATTGGATCTCTAACATATTTGTCTATTACCAAGGCAGATATTGCTCATGTTGTTCACAATGCAAGTCAATTTCAAAATACTCCTACTACGATTCACATGGTTGTCATCATGAGAATTATCAGATATTTGAAAAAAACCATTACCAAGGGGCTATTCTTATCTTCTTCTTCATCTCCTAATTGAATTGCTTTTATTGACTCTAATTGGGGTGGTAACCCTAATGATCGTATTTCTACAGGTTATTGCATTTTTCTTGGAGAATCATTAATCTCTTGGAGATGTAAGAAACAATAGAAGGTATCTCTATCATCTATGAAGGATGAGTATAGGGAGATTGTTAAAATGTAATATATATATAATAATAATAATAATATATTATTATTATATATATATCATTTTATTTTATTTTAATTTTTTATACAATAAATATTATCTAGTTCGTATCGAACTAGATAATAACTAGTTTGGTTAAGTTCCACTTGGAACTTAACCCAAAAGCTAGTCGTTGGAACTAGTCCAACGACTAGATTTCTAGCCGTTGGACTAGTCCAACGACTAGAAGGGAGAGCTCCTTATGAGCTCTCCCAATAGCTCTTGTATAAATAGGGGTGCTGCCCCCTCTTGTAAACTTACTTCTTGTAATGCTTTTCAAGCATCTTTTTACATAAATAAAAATTATTTATTTATGTGTGTGTTGTTCCTATTTTACCCTTTTTAAGGGTTTTGCTTAAAGTGTCTTTTAGACACTTCTTTTGAGTGTTCCAAGGGTGTTCGTGGAAGACCACCATTTTGTTACAGCGATGGACACAACTACCACTGAACTTGTCTGGATGAGAAGTCTGCTCAAAGATATAGAAGTCATTATCTCTACTCCTTCGAAGTTGTATTGCGACAATAAGAGTATCATCTACATTGCTAGCAATCACACCTTCCATGAACGAACAAAGCACATCGAGATGGACTGTCACTATGTTCGAGTTGAATTTTTATGGGGCACCATTTAACTACCATATGTTACGTCAGAGTATCAGCTAGCAGATTTTTTCACCAAAGCCTTGCCATCTCCCAGATTTTACTTTCTCCTAAGCAAACTCTCTGTGATCTCACCATCAGTTTGAGGGGGGTGTTAAAGTATATGGATGTCATCTCTCATCTCTCTCTCTCTCTATATATATATAGATAGATAGATAGATAGATAGATAGATAGATATGTCCACTAGAGGCAAATTTGTCTTTTCACTTGTAAATATGCATGTCCATTAGGAACTTCCTTTTTGTATTTTTATTATTTTTGTTTTTATATTTTTTATTTTCTTTTTGTTCTTTGTGTTGGAATGGGGCCCACATAGAGTCGTTGGGGACCCTCTCCAATGGTCACAAATGTGACCGTTGGAGGGCCTCCCAACAACTATATGAGAGCCCCTTTTTGCTCCTTGTTGTATAAATAGGGGGTCTTGCCCCACTATAATGTAAGGCTTTTAAGAGCCTTTTTCAATAAGTTCATTTATATTTTTAAGTTTTCTCTCTCATATTGTGTGTTTGTCACTTACCACTTTGTGGCCTATTGTATATTGCCCATTAGTGATCTCGTACTTGTATGTTACTGCATCTCTTATAGTCATTTTTGACATTGTTCTTTGCCTAATGTTTCATTACACTTATACCCCTCAACAAAATGATTTAGTTGAAAGGAAGCATAGGCATATTATAGAAACAACAAAGACTTCACTTATTACAAATCAAGTACCTAAAGATATTTGGGCTGAAGCCACATTAACTGCAGTTTATCTTATTAATAGAATGTCATCTTTTTCCTTAAAACATGCATCTCCAATTGAAAATCTTTTCAAATAAATCCCATATTACTATAGGTTAAGGGTTTTTGGATGCAAGTGTTTTGTTTTTACTGACAAAAATGACAAACTCTCTCTTCGTGCTATTCTTTGTGTTTTTCTAGGATATGCAAATAATAAAAAAGGCTACGGATGTTTTGACTTTAAAACTTAGAGGTTATATGTTTCAAGGAATGTATCTTTTTTAGAAAAGAAAGTTTTTTTGAAATCGAGAAAATTAAGAAAATAAATGAGTATTCTTTTCTGTTGGATTTAATTCCAAAGATCGGTGATTGTGATATTGATGAAGACCAAGAAGCTATGTCACATAGGTGCAGGTGCGGATACGGGTGCTGATGTGGCACTTTAAATAAACTTGTGGGGGTGCGGGGAGGGTATATATATATATATAAATTTTAACAATTTTAAGTTAACAATGCATGTATCTGTGCATTTATGTATTTATATATATAATATAGATAAAACTAGACTTGGTTAGGGTTAACTGAATCTACTTTTAAATAGAAATGGACCTCAGTGTTGTTGACTTCACTTCCAGGTGTTGCACTCGCATGGGTGCGGGTGCGACACGGGTGCAATGCCCTATTAGAAGAGTCTGTGTTACATAGCCAACCCTGTATAGTCTTAAACAAGTACCAAAAGTTTGGTATGACAAGTTTAGTCAAGTTATGCTTGATATTGAATTTCAATTTTGTTTGACTGACACAACTTTGTTTGTTAAGATTTCTTATTCTGGTATTATTATCCTTTTCCTCTACGTGGACGATATGATTATCGCTGGCAGTGATAAACAAGGAATTAAACACATTAAAAGGCTTCTCAAAACACATTTTGAAATGACTGATTTGGTTTTTTTTTTTTTAAATCTTGGTATAGAAGTTGCTTATTCTTCTAGATGTTAGCTGTTAACTCAATCTAAGTTTGCTTTAAATATTATTGACAGGTCTGATATCTTAGTTGATAAGAAGGTTGACACTTCCGAAGTTGTCAATGTCAAAATGAAAGTTGTTAATGGAGAACCACTTGAAAATCCAACACCATACAGATAACTTGTCAGGGCATTGTCATTTATCTCAATTACAAGACTTGACATTGCGCATACGATTCACACGTCAAGACAATTTTAGCATGCTCCTACCACTGTTTATATGGGAGCAATTTTGCGTATTATTAGATATATTAAAACTTTTATTTTTTGAGTACTTTTCTTGTATGTTTTTTCATCCTTAGATTTAATTGCTTATACCGATGCTGACTGGGGAGGTGATCCAAATAATCGATAATCAACTACTGGTTTTTGTGTATTTTTAGGTGAATCGTTGATTTCTTGGAGGTGCAAGAAGCAACATAAAGTTTTTTTCTTATCAACTGAAGCAGAATACGGAGTAGTGACTACAACCACTATGGCCAATGAGATTGTTGGTTGACATGGGTGTTCAGAGTAAAGGAGCATCACAACTATTCTCTTACGACAAAAGTTTCATCTACATTGCTAGCAATCAGACCTTCTACGAACGAACCAAACACATTGAGATAGATTGTCACTATGTACGAGACAAATTTCTACACGCCACTATTGATCTTCACTATGTTACTTTAGAATATCAATTAGCGGATTTCTTTACCAAACCTCTCGTTGCTCTAGATTTCACTTTCTGTTGGACAAACTTTCAGTTGTCCAACCGTAAGTTTGAGGGGGAGTGTTAAAATATATATAAAAGAACTAGGAATTTTCTTGTTAGGTTTTTTCTTTTTTCTTTTACTGCATTTGAACTAGTCAACATGGGGAATCATTGGGGTCCCAACGACTCCCTATGGCCCTCTTCTCTTGTGCATATATATGGGGTCAAGCCCCACTTCAAATGTATGCCTCTTGCATGTGTTGAGATCAATAAAAACATTTATTTTTTTTCTTTTTGTTCTTGTTCCCCTTTGTGGGCATTTGTAAGTGAACCTATTTGTGGTTCTTTGTGTGTTCATTTTGATATTTTGGTGGAACTCTTTTGAGTGTCCACTTTTGGTGATTTAGTGAACATCCTCGGAGGAACTCATTTTCTTACTCTACAAACTCAAAGATGGTATCTATAAGTTACCAATGGACACATCTCACTGTGCTCTCCCTTGGATTTTTTTCAAGAGTTCGTCTTCTACTTTAAATGAAAATGCATTTTTTCTTACATAAAATAACACCTAGAAAAGTCAAGTAACCTCACTCTATAAAACTGGAATTTTGACAAAGCAGTTATATATTATGTAAATTACCTACTACATGCAGTCACATGGTTAATTTCCTATTTACTCTTGAAGTTGGAATATTTCAAACTCCAGCATAGTCTGTCATGGTGATATCCTAAACATGACTAGGAGTTCAGAAAAAATCTGTAATTTTCAATGTAGCATGCACCAGCACCCCACTGTTGAGTCTACTGAAATATTTGAATCGTGCTCTATTTTCCTTCCACTCTGTTAGTGCTTTTTCTTATTAATAATTCATATCCTGCCTTTCCATCTTTCAATCACCAAATATTTATTTTTCTCTAAATATCTCAAAAAGTTTAGGAGCCCCTTTCTTTATGATAAAAGTATTATATGTTATTTTATGTGCTTTGATTTTTCCAAGATGCACATGCCCTGGATGGGCATATATGGCATCTTAACAAAGCACCATTAGGCTTAAATCCTATGGGTGCCTAGCAACAGAAAAGGCACAACTTCATGATTAGCTTTAACGTCCTAAAAGCTGACTTTCTAATAAAACTGTAGGAAATAATGGCATGCAACAAACACCTTCAAGGAGCCGAACTCTTACTGAAATTATTACGAGCCTTCAACATAGCAAAGTGGGTATCCAGGAGTGGAGCTTAACCGACCTTACTGTGGGCCTTTACCTGATCTATCTCCGGCGAGCTTCTGAAGGTTTAGATGAAGATTTCCAGGGTGTGCAGATCTCCTCTGACTCTATAGTAATTGTTCTTCATCTCTACCAACTCAAGCTGTGTTTTTTGACATCTATTCGCGACTAACTTAAAGGCATGGTAGCTTTGCAATTGCAATGCCAATTTTGGTGCTTCATGAGGTTTTCCTTGTTGGCATCAAGAAATCCATAATGCAGAGAAATAAATTTTTTCTGATATTTTCGTCATCATCATTTATAACGTTAGGTATCACTTGTTGTTGGGTAGTGCCATATGTTCATGAAAGTCTGAAACATATTATAAAGGGTCTTCATTGCATGCTACATATCCATAGCTACAATCACTAGAATTTCATAACATATACTAATATGATCTTGCTCTGTCATTAGGTCTCAGACCTTATCTATCATGTTGAACTAGCCAAAGGGGCTTATAAAGAAAATGCTGCAGCTGTGGCTCGAAACAGTATGCTTTGTGAACAAAATATTTTGAAATTTGTTAAAGACTCTTGCCTCTTGAGACCTGGATATTATATTGGAACTGATCTGCGTAATAAACTAGTGATTTTTGGAATACGTGGAACACACACAGTCTATGATCTTATAACCGATATGGTTTCTTCTAGTGATCAAGAAGTCACATTTGAAGGGTACTCAACTCATTTTGGGACATCAGAAGCAGCTCGATGGTTTCTTCATCATGAGCTAGAAACTATTAGAAAATGTTTGCAGAAACATGAGGTAACTTCAGAGCGCCACATTGTTTGTACTTATATATGTATGTATGCACACTTTTCAAATTTATCATCTTGCTTTTTTTAATTTGCTAGGTTACCATTTTTAAAGTTGTGGAGAAAATCTAATGTAATGATACTAACCCAATGCTTATATTATGATTTGTGTGTGACTCACTCTACATCCTTCCTTTCCATATGGTTTATTTGGTTTATGTTCATCTTATTTAAGAGTAGTAAGTTTATTTGGTTTATGTTCATCTTATTTAAGAGTAGTAATTTTCTGCCAAGTCTACTTTGGATACAGGGATTTAAGCTGAGGATAGTTGGTCATTCACTTGGGGGAGCAGCAGCAGCATTGTTGGCAATAATGCTTAGGAAGAGAACAAAACAAGAGCTCGGTTTTAGTCCTGATATTGTTTCTTCTGTTGGTTTTGCAACCCCACCTTGTGTATCAAAAGAACTTGCTGAAAGCTGCACTGAATTTGTTTCTACTGTTGTGTTGCAGGTAAGAGGATGGTTAAGCAATTATTGCTCTTCATTTGTTGGTGCAAGTTCTTGCCTTGAGATATTGCATAATTTCTGTTTTGGTACTCACAATGTGTAATTTTCTGTTGTTAAGGATGATATTATTCCAAGGTTGAGTTCAGCTTCACTCATGAGGTTGCGAAATGAAATCCTTCAGACTGATTGGTGTGTAAAATAGTGACTGTCCCATCACCATTTATATAAGTCTTGCTTCTATATGTCTTTAATTACTTCATTTCAGTGTCATTTTATCTCCTGGGACATGTTTGATTTCTCCTTTACTTTAATTTTCGTCATCTGATTGGATTAAACAATTAATCTAAATGAATGTGGCAGTTGAGTCTCATATGCCATCATGACAGTAAGTTTTGCATAATTGTGCTTTATTTTCGGCCTTTAGTTTCCTTAGGAAAAGCTAAACATGCAAATATAACCCTTCTTTCTCACATGCACCCATCTTAACTTCAGTCATTTACATAGCCTTGTCTATCTATTTAAAGATAAAGGTGTGGCCAATGTGTACTCACAATATTTTCAAGAATTCAACTGGATAGTGCATGCTGCTCTCCTGCATGCACATATATGTAGTATCTATATCATGCATTGTCATTCCGAAATAATCAATTGATTCCAAACTTTCAACCATGATTTTTCTCAGTGTCTCTGTGCACTGGTGACTGAGCCAGGAGTCGCTTTGGACCATGTTTTTTTCATACACATGATGGGCCCCTTGATTTTAGGGTCGATCCTGCAAGTGGTTCTAACTTCTAAGGATCTGGCTCTTAAAAATGTTGTTTGAGATTTCTTTCTTGTTTTCCTTCTAACTATGAGTCTTCTCTTGGCGGTTATTGGCTTATCCACTTGTTACATGATGGGTCCTCTATTCCTCATTTCTTGGATTTTCCCTGTCTGCCTCCCTCTTTTTTAAGAAAATAAACTTATTGTTCTCCCACTGTTTGTAGGACTTATCAGATACTCGAACTCTCTTATTGTTTCTTAGAGTGAAATTTGGAGATTCTTGTAGATTCTGGCTGATTGTAAATGTTGGTGAAAGGGGGTTGTCGTTAAACATTTAAGAGGGTACAGGAATATCTTGTGCAAATTTTCAGCATTCATTAGTCAAGTTTTCTTAAATTATGCATATACTGTCTCTTTTTTTTATCATTGCCTGTTTGATTAGTTGCTTTTACAAGAGTATCTGTTCAGCACTCGACTGTATTTTCCTGGCATTGTCATAGTTTATGGATTTTTGGCATTCACACCAGTGTGAATCTCTCAAATGGCGTCCAACATAACATACATAATAGATATATGTATACATGAGATTCGTACATACATTACACACACACACACACTTAATCAGACCCTGTAGATGTATCTATTATGGTTTATTTAGTAAGGGAAAACACTTTGGATCTAACTGATTTTAATGTAAAGATGGGGCTACAAGACAGTATGGTACTCCGGTAGTGATAAAATTAAACCCCATAGTGACTTGGCAATATTATAATTTTTCATTTATATATTTTCTAAGTTTTTTATGCTTTGAGATAAACTATTAGTCTTATTACTAATGTGTGGCCTGCATTATGCTGGGATTTTGACAAGTCATGTCAAGGAGATGCTCTTTTTGATGTGCATGTTCGACTTTGTTAATGACAATGTATAGTTTGTGTGATTTAAATCCTTTAACTTTAATTTTTTGCTCATTCTTTTTTTTTATTATTATTAGGACAAGTATCTTTGAGAATGAAGATTGGAAGGGGGTGATAGATCTGGTAACAAATGCCAAACAAGTAGTGTCCTCCATACAGGATGTTGCTCGGAAATGCACGGAATATGCTAACTTCACAAGCACAAAAGATGCCTCTGGTACAGCCTGTTCATTTCCATTGAGGAAAACTGAATAATATTGCTCTTTTTATCATGTAATTTCAGGCTGCCTTATGCCTCTGTAGACTTGATTGAACATAGTCCGTGTAAGCTTGAACACAATTAGTGGCATTACCTAAACTTGAAAACAACTAAAGCACCATTACTTCCATTAGATTTTCATCTTTTGTATAATTATAGGGATGTCAACGGGTTGGATTTGGGTCTGAATCCGACTTAATCGGATTCAGATTCAATTTGGAGTCGGATGGAAAAAGATAAAACCAAATCCGGATCCGACTAGTCTAAGACCTGATATTTACACTTAATGAAATTAGGATCTTAGTCGGATTCGGGTTTTAAATCAGATTCGGGTTCGGATTTCAATGCAAAATTAATACTGGATCTGAATCCTATTTTTAATTGATTCTGGATTTACCTACCGAATCCAACTAATCAGATTTGGATTCGGGTTACATCCGAACCCGTACATCCCTATATAATTAGTTTTGTCAGATGCATTCTGGTTCTGCTTGAATATCTTTTTCTGCATGTCCTCTATGCCTCTCAGTTTGTTACTTATTCATTTCATGGTGATGAATATATTACTGACTTATTTATGATATTGAATGATATAGTTGATTTTGGAAAATATATTGAATTATTCATTATCAGAAATTCCCCCTTGTATTTTGTTGTTTGTTGCAGAAAATTGATGATCATTAGATTCCCATTGCTATCTTGTTCTCGTGGTGGCCAGTTGTACTTCTGTTGTGATTTTTGGGCAGCTGAGCTATCTTACATTGCACTAACATCTGTTTGTTCTTCCAAAAACAGATACTTCTAAGAAGAAACCCATCATGATTAAGGAGCTTCCTGTTACACGACTTCCTGGTGCATCGTCACCTGTTCTGGAGAAGGAGAGAGCCCCTCCTGTTGAACTGTTTGTTCCTGGTAGACTTTATCACTTGAGGAGGAATGCGGCACCTGCTTCTGTTGGCAGCAAAGCTATAGACTGTTATACTCTATGGGAGGGTCAGCCTGGTGTACATTTCAGAAATATAGTCCTCTCAAGCAACTTGATTTCCGATCATAAATGTGATAACCATTACTATGCTCTTCGTGATGTTCTCAAGGGATTGCCAAGTTCTGGTTATCAAGGAATTTATAGATAGCAAGCTTGGTTAGCTTAGGTTTATGTAAATGTGGATACTAAATTGTTGCATAAATATAATTTTACTTGTCCCATTTTTTAATACTATAAGCAATGTTACCCTGTAATTTTGATAATCACAGTCGTGAGATGGAAGCTGTCGACTGATAGCTTGTATTCTTTTGATTAATGATCCTTCTTTTAATCCTAAAATGAGTGAATAATTTGTGATGATATAACAAGTTGGTTTGTAAATCTCTGGACTATTCTTTCTATTAACAATGATTTTCTTGTCGAGTTTGCCTATATTTTACCGTTACATTTTTACAACGGTTGGATAGTTAGCATTTTAAAATCGTTAGAGATGGGATCTCATTTTCTTTGTATAATGCTAAGATTTAACGTCTATTGATAAAGGCTCATCACAAACTAAATATCTATAAACCATAAACAGGATTAGGCTGTTTTTTCTGGATAAAAATTTGTTAAATAGATTTTACCGAATCCAACTTACTCATCAGGTGGATATTGGAGCCAAACCCAATCGGTTCAAATATCTGGATTTGGACAATATCAAGTCGAGATTAGGATTGGGCAACAGGCCAGACCAACCAACCCAGACCCATTTAGATTCAGACCATCAGGTTTTGAAGGTCATCTAGCCTGGCGACAGCCTGGCCCATTGAACGGTCCAGGTTTCAGCTCGGTTCTTAACAAGGTTGGATCTCAGAGGCTGTCCATGATCCAGGTCATTGGAGCTCTAGATTAATCGGTCATGCAGGTCTGACCATGTTTGAAATCTCGTGATTGAATGAAATCACAAAACTAGGTGGTCTTCTTTAAACCACCTTACCTTCCATGTCTGCTACTTAAGCCACTGGTCACTAGAGTGGGGATTGTTGTGAAACCGTTGAACCTTTAGGAGGTGTTTTATTGTGCGGACAGCAGCGTCAGCAGGTCACTGTCCGCGCCCCATGCAAACCGTGGATGTGTGGGACACCTGAAACACGGAGTCCCATGCACCCAGAAGGACACCCGCAATATTTCACCCCTCTCTTTGGAGCAGTAGTATTTAGAACGCTTGGAACAAAAATAGTAAAAAAATTAAAGTGGAACACATAGGACAAACATCCCACTTGTTTAGGACACCTCTGTGCCCAGCCAGTAGTGTTCAGCCCGAACTGTTCTATACAATCATGTCCGTGCAGTCAAACCCCCCTAAAGAGACAAGAAAAATCCATAACTTTCCCCCCCCCCCCCCTAGATAACCAATGGAAACACTGGCAAGCTCGTTGGTGTAAAAAACCCAGCTTGGGACTCGCAGCAAGGGACATGAACCCATGGGTTTCGAACTCGTGATGTCCTTTTAACTTGGTGATGTTCAAGAGTCATCCTTACCAAATGAGAGGAGCCCTCATGGGGGTTGACTGGGTTAACCCATGGACCGACCCAAGTCTGGCCCATTATTATCAAATGGACCAGGTGTTGGCCCGCTATCTAACAGATCAAGGCACCCAAATCCAGCATTGGTGGGTTTTTCCCTGTTCATTGTAGCAACATGTAAGCCAAATTTTGGCCACTTTTCCAGCAAAAATACGGACTCACTCACTCTAGCAAAAGATTGACCGAATTCTGGCCTTTTTTTTTCAACCTCTCTCTCTCTCTCTCTCTCAAGGAAATGTCCAATTAATACACATGATTCAAATCTGAATATAGATTCAGATCTTGTTCTAAGATCTATATCCGAAAACCTGGCCTCGGTTTCGGATCAGAAGTCCAACTGATCCAATCAATTTTCATCCTTACTTGAATATTACCTATGCAAGGACTAAAATACCATTCTAGACTGCTTTGAATCCCCAAGTGATAACTTTCCAAACCAAGGCTGCCAAAGGATCAGATCCAAATGCCCCAACTTAGAGAAAACGGCTACATGCCTGGTCCACCTGATATGCTTGTTGTTCGCACACAAGCACTCGGTAGGAATTCCACAACTGTCAACGGTTCGGGTATCCATTCCATCAAGGTACACATGAATCTGCCCAATATCAAGCAGTTGAGTTCGGGCTTGAGATAAGCTGTACTTGGGTCAGCAGTTTTTATGCCCATACACATATTTTGGTTCGGTCGAGTTGGTACCAGACAAGAACCTAGTAGGATCTACGATCCACTCATGCGTTAGGCTGATTAGTATGCGATACCTGGCCCAGGGTTGCAAACGGATTGGATATGGGTCAGGTCAAGCTTGAGCCATTACTAAATCCATTTTTTGAAGAGCGGGTCTGTCCTGGATACAGATTTGATTTGATCTCACAATAAGTTTCCAGATCCGGCTAAAACAGGCAAAATCTGTCGATTTTCAAGTGAAAAAAGATAAAACGTATTGGGTTAGATCCGATGCTAACCCAGATCTCACCATATTAGGTTATGACCTGAATCCAAATAAGCATGACCACATATGTTTCTGATCTGACCCATATTTGGATGTGTACTATCTGGATCTGAAAATCTGACTCTGATCTAGTTCAAACCTGAGTTGGAACTCCGACCCATTTGCACCCATGGCCAGGCTTACAGCTGACCATCACACTGATCCAGTACAAAATTAGCTAAAACGGACCCGCTTCCAGTGAAGGACACGCTCAAAACACGGCACGTGAATGCTTTTGTAAAAAGAGAGAAAAAGATAGTCCCATATCGAGGAGCAACAGGGAGGTGAGGATTGGGTTTCGATTATAAATACGAGGGTAAGGGCGACTGGTTAAGCTTAAAAGGGTCGGTTGGCTAAATATGCCACGCTCGCCCTCGTCGGTGAGTGCCGTATGGCTATCAAGACATATGGCCGACATAATTTCTGGACTCCTTTAAAGGGTTGGCTCGCTCGGCCGACCCTCCAAACCCTTAATGAATTAAATCCTTCCAAGTTTTTAATTATTTCTTTTTTTTTTCTTTCGAAAGTCCAGCTGAGGTTAGTCTGATCGCTACCAGATATCTCTTAAGCCCCATGTGGTAGAGGGATTCGAACCTGGGCCTTCAGCTTGCCACAGGATCGCGCTTACCACATGGGATACCATCTGGTCGACCCCCTCCCAATTCTTAAATTATTTAGGCCGAGGGCGATGGTGTCTTGTAGTTTGATTTACTTTTTTTTTCTTGTTATATTTACCCACCTCCACGGCCCCTTCCCAATTCTGGAGTCTTTTTATGTCTTAAATTCTTTAAGCCGAGGGCGATGCTGTCTTTGCGTTTGATTTACAATTTTTTTTTTGTTATATTTACCTTTCATTATACCCTTTTTTGCGAGTAAAATCTTAAAGCTAACATGTTAGTTTGCTTTCGGGGTCCTTTGCTAGATCGCACCACTAGAACACCTGATTGGCTAGATCGCACTTGCAACTATTTGCTAGCAAACCAAGCTGATGGGGGCATCACAAGTTCAAAACCCACGTGTAGCGTCCTTGCCACAAGGTCAAAACTGAGTATACTCCCTGGTGGATAGGGAGGAGAGGACCTCAAGGGTTTTACCAACCAATGTGCAGTCGGTGAAAGGGGGCTACCAAGAATATCAATGAAAGGTCTGTTTATGAAAAGGTGCTTTTAGGGTATTGCCAGTAGAAGCCATGTTAGGAGCGGACAAGTGTTTGTCGAAATGCGTTGCTGTAGGTGGAAACGTTGCGAGTCAAGTCCGTGGTTGGTTGGACCAAGTCTGCCCTATGAGCCCCTGAGAACTTGGAGCAACCTTTAACTCGTTGGCGCATAGACCCATGCTTGGGGCTGAAGCCTTACAGAAGGATCTATGATGGGTGTGCCTATTTAGAAAAACTTGTTTGGTTGTAGATTATCCAACCTTTGCTCACTCACAAAACAAGCTGAGAATTGAGACTGCCGGTAGACCTTGGTTATCCAACGTTTGCATTTTTTGCTCCTCTAGGTTGCAGATTAAGACAGACATGATAATGAGTATGACACACACAGTTTGCAATTTTTTTGGGAAATAGGACGTGAGGGCACACGTTTTTCCAATTATTATTGATTGCAAAAACATTTTCTTCTAGTTTAATATATAACAATATTTTCTTATTGAAAATGTTATTACACCTTTGTCAAAAAGTTTAAAAGTATTATATAAATCTTTATTTTAAAGCCCTTGTTCAGCTCCATTCTGGTCTATTGGTATTTGCGAACAGACCCAACCAACTAATCAACGCCAGAATCAATATCACACCTAGAGCCAGAAAAATATGAACAGCATCAAAAAGTTGAATTTGGAAATTACAAACAGGTTTTGGAGTTGCAGAAAGTGATCTAGTTACAGACTATACCTCTCACTGTTAGCAGAAGCCCAAGGGCTAATAGGAAAATTGGAATTTACTAACATGATTGTACGGTTCTTCAGCCAAGATGGGTGATTGGACCTGTCTGCAATCAGAATTTCATGAATCAAGCTCTCAGATAACACCAGAGAAGCTCAGGCATACCATAATCCTATTTCAGGCCGGCTGAATATCAAAAGCATAGGCATGTATTTTTTCACCAGAAACAGAGCTGAGTTTGAGAGGAAAGTTGGAAGCACAACTTCATCAGAACTATAATGCATGGATGAGTAAAATCATCAGAAGCTCCAGACGACTACCCTCAAAAGCTAAAGCACCATGTCCTTGACTCCATTAACAGTTTCATGCTGTACAGCATCATAATCAAAGGGTGCAAGAATGAAAAGTTTGAGGTCTCATGAAACATATTTTCAGATCGGATGGACAGACAAAACGAAAAGGGAGGGCAAGAGAAACTCAATCGAGCGAAACTTAAATTGCAGACCTACATTTGAGTTCTCAGGCTGTCTGGCCCCAGACATGGAGAGGGAATTGGGCATTCAACTGGGGTCCTAAAGCAGGTCATAAAAGTGAAAATAGCCACATGATTAGATGTGAACCATCAACTATCTCAGAGATAATAGCTGGATTTCATGAAACCAAAATTTGGATCAGATACCAATATTCAAATTGATATAACATACTACCCAGGGAATGAATACATTTCGTGCAGCTCAATTAGCGCTGGCAAATGAACCAAGCATTTCCAGCAAATAATTATGCAGTTGATTAACCTCAGACAAGGGTTGGCTCCAATGATTATCTGCATCTCCAGCAACTTCACTACATTGATAAGGCTGAATTCCTAAATTCAACCTTTCATCTAAATGAGCGTTTTGCAGTTATTTGGTTTGAGATAGAGTTTGCAGTCCTACTTGAGATGGGATTTCCATTCTTCTTCAGTTCAAAGAAAGGATTAAGAGAAGTCAGCAAACGATCACACTACAGCATGAAAATGATTGATGGCCACCACAATGATACGTTTCAACTTATCCCACTTTTCTAGATAGACATGAGAGTGTTTCGAGTGTCACAATTTATTTAAGTAAATGTGATAAACAGGTACATTGAATTGGGTGAAGTTACATGACATCCAAGCGTTGCCTCAAAATGCAGAAATAGATTGAAAGCCATAGTCATCTTATAAATCAAAGACAACAAAGACTAATGTACCCAAGAAAGTCCTAAAGAATTCAAATTTTGCATATACTTTCAACTAATTCATTTGGAACTATGAAGAAAGAGATTATCTACACAATAATGAAGGTTTTTCTCTCATAGGTAGCATGCATGACTTACTCATACATGGTTCTTAAGGAAGTTCCTCCTAGCTAGAAATCTTGAAATTGGAGGAGTGAGAGCGATGGTGATCGGCACTCGAACTGGGAACAGGGCCTTGTTCAAGAGGACGGCCAGGGCGAGTGCACCGCCAGTCGATGCAGCCAATTCAGCTGTTCGATTCTTCTCCTTATTTGGGTCGGAGACGGGTTGCTCCTCGATGATAAACTCATCGCTGTAGACTCTTTCCTTGTCGTCCTGGTGATCAGAATCCCGACGGCCGATGCCAGGGAACCCAGCCCTTTCGAACATGGACTCAACGTCGACATTGTTCTTGATGGCAACGTAGAGGCCTGTAATGGAGGCTGCTGAGACCGAGAGATGGACGCCTATCGCTACCTTACCGTACTTCTTCATGAGCTCTCGGAGACGGCCTCCAAAAGCCATTGTTTACCTGAAAGCCCAACTCAAACAAAAGGAGCAGAGGATGAGAAAAGAGATGGTGCAAAACAACCCATCCCCAACTTTGCTCGAGAACAAAACAGCTTTTGTTACAAAAACTTCACCCAGTTTTATGGGAGCATTTTCCTTTTCCTAATACAAATCAAATATGTAGATATTTTCCTTGCTGTAAATATCATAAAAGAGGACTTCTAAACAAGAGATTACTCGGTAAGTCCGTTTGAAAGTGGGAAAAAGGCAAGAAAATTCTATGCAAAATACGAAAAGCAGAACCTTCTTTGTTCCTTCCAAACAAGTAAAATGTTCATACAAAAATCTACATTCTTTTGTATGACTTACACATGAAAATATTCTACATCTAAATAGGTGGAGAAAATTTTCTCCCATCATATAATAGGAAGATCCAAATTTTCCTTGAAAATTTTTACCACTTCCAAACATAAAGTACTAGTGGGAAGTGGGGGAAGAGTGGGAAATTTTCGTAGATTCACCAGCTGTGCCTATGAAAGTCTTTTCGACCTAAGAAGGTGGGAAGACGGTGATGAAGTTTTTCTATATCCGTACATCCAATGCATTTCATACTCAAATTCTAAGAAAAATCTTACCTCTTCCAAATGGGGCCAAAATGCTAAAGAGGAATGAGCGAGAAAAGGCAGGGCATTGAAAGGGGTGGTGGGGCAAAGCTGTGCAGAAAAAAGTTTCCGAGTCTGGTTGGCAAAGGAAGGAAAACAGCGGGCCCATTTTCCATGAAAAAGTTTTCTTTTTCCTCAAGCAAACAAACGCACCCATAACAATATCGGATCAGACAAAAATCGTAGCCTGACCTGAAAATCCATGGGATTCCATTTAAGCTGTGGTTTGGACGTTGGATTCCAGGAACCCGTGGAATCGGAGTCCAAAAATTTCCTCCTCGTGGCAAGAAAAAAGGTTAAAGGAATTCGCGCAGTTAGATTCCAACTCCACTAAACTCCCCGAATCCAAACACGCCCTTGGTGGTCAGCCCAGGCAGATGAACCTCGCGCTGTCACCAGGGATACAAGGGTCATTTCGAAATACAGTGAAGGACATAGAGGTCAGTTCCAATTAGTTCAGAACTTCATAGCCATTTCTAAAGACTCATCATTTAGCCATTAACAGAAAATGAGACGACCGTCGCTCCGGAAGAGATTATGAACGCCAGGGAAGAGGCGACGGCATCCACAAGAAACAATATACCCCCACACAGCAAACACGAACTGCCAACTCCTCTGTCGTAGGCAGTGGCATATAATGATATAAATCAGCTTCCTATGCAATGATTTTGTACCCCCCCCCCCGAAAAAAAATAGATTTATTTTCAATTTTCCTGAAACTCGAATTAAAATTCACAGAACAAAAAAGAAATGACACTTCTAAAAATTAGAACCAGGCGATTTTATTCGCAGAAAATTATAAAAATAAAGACGCGCGCGCGAGCGCGAAGAATGAATATTTCTGTATCATCCAATACAAACCCTCTAAAATCAAACGGAGAATAGAGATCAGAGGGGATTTTGGAAGGATGAAAAGGAAAAACTAGTTCGATTTCGCACAGATTTTGAGCTCAAAGGGCATCTCACTACACCGTCAAGCCTTCGACATTGTGCTTTTATCAATACCCACAAAACAAGAAAACTTGAGAGAGAGAGAGAGAGAGAGAGAGAGAGAGAGAGAGAGATGCGTACCGGTAAATGAAGAAGAGGAAAGCGGGATCGGACCGGTTAACGGTTAGGGTTTTGTGGGGGTTCGAATGGTTTTACGGGTTTTTGAGGAAAGGTTATTTATATAGGCCGCGTGAACTAGGGTTTGGGGGTGGAAAATTACAAACTTATACGGATGACAAATTTTGTTGACAAAAAAGGACTTCCTCGGTGATGGTGGCATGTTTGACTTTAGGTTTTCGGCTTGGATTGGAAAATGTGAGGTGGGTTGTGGGTTCACGTGTGCTGTCATCGCAAATGGTTTAATGGGCAGTGGGTAGGTGAGATCGTATTAACAAATATCGTGATATTAAACGGATTCTATTGGGTGAATTGCATTCGTAACCACAAATTCTCACGAAATTTATATTTTGTAAATATTTATATGTTTTTTTTATCAATATTTGCTTACTTATATTACTAAAATGTACATTTTTTTCTTCACTTATATTACTTAAACGTTAGTTTTTTGTTTTGAGATTTAAAAAAAAAAAATAATCGTAGTGTCTTTGCAAAATGACATGCTTCTCAAAATACCTAGCAATTTGATAAACTTTCTTGGATATCTAAACTCACTTATGCCTCACTTTTTAAGACATTTTTACCTTTGTATATGCAAACTTATTGTGGTTAGCACAATATATAGGTACGTTGTAGAAAGTTCACAACCTTTCAATAAAAAGAAGATTTTGCAAAAATTTGTAAATACAATATGACATTCGTAAGTAAAATATGATCTTTAAGAATATAACTTGTGAACCTTCTTTAAGTAAATACTCCTTGAGGAAGTCTACAAATGTCTGCTGACATTTACAAATACCTTGTGTGAATATCTCTTATGTTTGCACTTTGATGAGACCTCTTCAAATATAGTACGACCTTCACCAATATAACTTGCAAACCTCTTTTAAGTAAAATACTCTCGAGAAGGTTAATAATTTTTTGTTGATATTCACAAATATTTGTTATGAATGTCCCCGATGCTCGCACTCATATGAAACCTCTGTGGCAACCTACACCATCAAGTTTAACTCATTGTCTAGATTCACAAAGGCTTTAGTCTCTACTAAGAAGCAGAAATGCAAATTTTATGAGCGTGGGCTAAAGCCAGAGATTTTGAGGATGGTGGCACCACTTTAAATTCGAAAGTTTGTCAGACTGATGAAGATGACATCTCGTTATGAGTTTTGTGATGCTCGAACATCAAAGTCAAAGACAGAGGAGAAGCCGAAGCAAATACAACAGAGACAGTCTAGTTTGTTATCTCGAGGTTTCTTCAATAAGAAGAAAAACAACAATAAATTTATGAAGTCGCAAGAAGAAAACAATAGAGAAAGCAACAATAAGCAGTAGGGAAAGAAGCTTGAATAGAAGAAAGCAAAGAAGCCCCGGCACCAAGAGCCAGGTTCTAAAAACAATGACAATTGTAGAACATGCAGCCTCAAGCATAAAGGTCATTGTGATGAGGAAAAACATTAAGTGCTATAATTGCAGACAAACAGGACACATCACTAGGAAGTATCCCTAGCCAATGCGAGGAGATGGAACAAGACCTAAAGACAAACCAGCTTCTCTAGGTCGAGTGTACGTGGCAACTCTGCAAGAAGCTTTGGCTAGTTCAAACGTTGTAGAAGGTACACTCCTTTTTTTTTGGTGTTTGTGCTCATATTCTTTTTGACTTGGGAGTAATACATAGCTTTACTACTACTACTACTTTTTCTGCACTATTAACTGTTTCACCTACACATCTAAACATAAATGATCAAGTAGAAACACCAGTGAGAAAAAACATTTATATGGAAAAGGTTACCAAAGAATGCATTATGCAAATTAAAGAACGTCTATTGGCGGTAAACCTATTAATATTGGAATTTAAAGAAGTGAATGTTATCTTAGGCATGAATTGATTATCTAACCATCATGCAGCTATCAATTGTCAGAGAAAAAGTATCAGTTTTCAACACCCTGAAGCCACGATATTCACTTTTTAGGGTGTTAGAAAACTAGCAAAACCAGCAATTATTTCATATTTTCAAGTCAACGGTTACCTACAAAAGGGTTGTCTTGGGTATTTAGCTTATATGAAGATAGAAGTTAGTGATATCATTACGATTGCAGAGGTAGATATTGTACGAGAATTCATAGATGTTTTTCCTGAAGAACTATCAGGACGTTCACCAAAAAGGAAAGTCGAGTTCCAAATCGACTTAAGTTCTGACACAACACCAAAATCTATTGCACCTTACATGATGGGACCTGCAGAACTTAAGGAACTCAAGGATCAGTCGTAGGAGTTGTTGAATGTTGGATTTATCTGACCATTAGTGTCACCTTGGGGTGCACCGATTTTATTTGTGAAAAAAAGGATGGGTCACTACGAATGTGCATCGGCTACAAAAAATTAAATATAGTGACAGTAAATAACAAGTACCCACTATTTTTATAAGTTGGATCTACGCTCGGGGTATCACCAGTTAAAGATTCAGGAGGACATGGCCAAAACAAATTTTCACTCAAGATATGAACATTATGAATTTTTGGTCATGCCCTTCGATCTGACGAATACCCCAGTTGCATTCATGAATTTAATAAATTAGGTGTTCATACTATTTTTGGACAAGTTTGTGGTGGTGTTCGTACATGATATTATCATTTATTCAGCCAATAAGGAGCAACATACATAACACTTGAGATTAGTTTTGTAAACACTTAGGGAACATATGTTATATGCTAAGCTCTCTAAATGTGTGTTCTAGCAAGATCAAGTCTCATTTTTTGGACATATCTTCAATAAAAAGGGTGTGATGGTTGACCCTGAAAAAGTTAAAGCAGTGATCGACTGATCTAGACCCAATAATGCCACTGAAATTCAGAGTTTCTTGGGTTTAGCAGGATATTACAGGCATTTTGTTGAGGAATTTTTTATATTGGCAGCCCCACTGACCAAACTTACAAAGAAGGATGCAAAATTTGAGTGGAATGAGAAGTGTGAACAGAGTTTTTAAGAAATAAAGAAGTGATTATCCACTGCACCAGTGTTAGTTCTACCTTCTGGCACAGGCGGTTTTACCATTTATAGTGACACATCGCATAAAGGATTGGGTTGTGTTCTAATGCAGCATGATGGGGTTATCACATATGTATCTCGATAATTAAAAGTGCACGAGATGAATTACCTAACTCACGACCTAGAGTTAGCGGCAATAGTGTTTGCACTTAAAATTTGGTGACACTACTTATACATAGAATAATTTGAGGTTTATACTGACCACCAAAGTTTGAAATATTTGTTCTCCTAAAATGAATTGAATATGAGGCAGAGGCGATGGCTTGAGCTACTCAAGGATTATGATTTTGAGTTAAAGTATCATCTGAAGAAAGCCAACATGGTGACTAATGCACTTAGTCGAAAAACATAAACAACTATCCGTATTGAACCTGCTTGTCAGCGTTGTGGAGCAAAAAATAGAAGTGCAATGTCTAGCATGTCGTTTGATGTTTGTACATACGACTTTAGGGTTTGAAATTTGGGACAAGATCAAGGAGAAACAACTCTTAAATAAAGAATTGGAAGAAATTAAATTAGTAGTATCTAAAGGTGAAGTTCCAAATTTTAGAGTGAACAACTAACGAATTTTGAGGTTTTGAAATCGAGTATGTATTCCTAAGGATAAGAAACTTAGGAAACAACTTCTAGATTAGGCTCATCATTTCAGGTATTCCATTCACCCTGGCAATACGAAGATGTACATGGATTTAAGGGATAATTTTTTTGTGGAATGGAATGGGAAGGATGTTGTTGAGTTTGTGAGCAGATGTCTTGTATGTTAACAAGTAAAGATCGAACATGAGAGATCTGGTGGACTTTTGCAACCGCTACCCATCCCCGTATGGAAGTGGATAGACATCATAATGAATTTTGTCACAGGCTTTCCTTAGACCATGGAGGGATTGAATGCGATCTGAGTGATCGACGACATGTTGACGAAGTCTGCATATTTTTTTACGTGCAAGACAACATGTTCTTTTGAACAATTGACTCGTCTCTTTATTAGAGAGATAGTAAGATTGCATGGAGTGCCATACTCTATTGTTTCTCATAGAGATTTGAAATTCACCTCCAAGTTTTGGCAAACCTTTCAAGAAGCAATGAGGACACAATTAAAAATGAGAATAGTTTTTCATCCTCCTATAAATAAATAGTCAGAAAGGACCATCCAAACTTTGCAGGATATGATGCTAGTTTGTGTATTAGAGTATCATGACACTTGGCACAAGATTCTGCCATTAATGGAATTCTTATGTAATAACACTTTTCAAACTAGTATTGGTATAAATCCCTATGAAGCTTTATATGAAAGATATTGTAGAATGACTCTATACTGGGATTAGGTAGGTGAGAGGAAGACATTAGAACTATAATTTGTTCGACAAATAGATCAGATCAAATTCATTCGTAAAAAATACCTAACAACTCACAATCACCAGAAAAGTTATGTAGACAAGAGGCGATGCGAGTTAGAGTTTGAGCAAGGTGATCATGTTTTCTTGAAGATATCACATTTTAAAGGAGTAATGAGGTTTGGAAAGAAAGAAAAATCAAGTCCAAGATATATTGGACCCTTTGAAATCTTGAAAAAGATAGGTTCTAAAGCCTATCGGTTGGCATTACCCCCATTTTTGTCAATGATGCACAATGTATTTCATGTGCCTATGTTAAGAAATTATATGCCAGATTCTTCACACATACTAGATACAGTCAAATTAGTGTTGGATATTCAAGAAGACTTAAGTATTAGTGAAGAACCAATAGAGATTCTAGAGTTTAAAGAATATAAATTAAGAAAGAAAGTTATTCTTATAGTCTGGGTAAGATGGAAGCATCATTACAAGAATGAAGTTACGTGGGAGTGTGAGGCAAACATTAGTACACAATTTCCTCATCTATTTTCAGGTAAGATTTGTGACGAATCTTCTTTTAAGGAAGGTAGAATTGTAATATCATTAAACCAGGTGGGCTCGAACCCACCTAGTTAAGCTGGGTCTAGTAAGGAGAGACCTTCTCATCTCCCCACGTTAAATGCTAAGTGGGAAGAGGAAGAGCCGCCCACCTCTCAAAATTAAAGAGGGAAACCCCACTCTCTCCCATGTATGAGTAGTGGTGGGAGAGGGAGGAACTCCTCTTAATTAGAGGGGGGTTATGAAGGAGGAAATGTTTGTCTCCCATGGCTTATAAAAGCCATGGTCCCCTCTCTCTCTCAATCATTTACAATGGGAGAGAGAGAGAGAGAGAGAGAGATTTAGTGAAAGAGAGAAGGGAAGGAGGAGGAAGAGAGGGAGCATGGGAGGCACCGAAGGAGCGTTGTTCAGTGAGAGGTAAAAATCTCCCCCTTTTTTTTCTTTTTTTTCTTTTTCTTTAGAGACAGTCACCGGCAACCATGTAGGTTGTCGGCACCAGATGTCCTAAAAAAATGGCAACCACAGTGGTAGGCCGTCAAGAAAGAGAGGGGGGTGGAGGACAGGGAGTCGCCCCTATCCCTGTCACCCTAGTAAAGGAGGAGCAGAGGGAGGTCGTTCCCTCTGTCCCCACCACTGGCAACTATAGTTGTCGATGGCTTGCTCATTATAAAAAGAGAGGGAGGTAGTAAGGGGGTGACCCTGCCTCAACCACCACCAGCCACTGCCAATGGCGATAAAAAAACAACAAATAAAATCAGCAACCACGGGGGTTGCCAACGCAGAATATATATATATATATATATATATATATATATATATATATATATATATATGGGGAGGCAGTTGTCGGTGGCTGATGGCCAAAAAACAAAAAAAAAGGGGCGAGGGACAATGGGGTCATCCCTGACCCTATCGCCTTCCTGCAAGGGAGTAGAGGGAGTCACCTCCGTCTGCCCCCGCCGTCAGCAACCACCATTGTCAACAACATCATGAGGTGAGAGAGGAGGGAGGCAGGGGAGGCGCCCTTGCCTCAGCCACCGACAGTGACCGTTGGTGGCAAGCAGTCAGAGACAGAGAGAGAAGGGTCTCAGGTCCCTCTTTTGCGCTTTTTAAGTGCAATTCGAGACTGAGTCGGTCTTGAAAATAAACCGGACCAAGTCAGGTCGATCTTAACCATGACCGACTCGGTCTGGATGTGCCCCAAACCGAGTCAGAGCAAGTATGGTTAATGGACTCGGTTCGGGAGTCAAAGCGAACCAGGTCGGCCAATGTACTCGGTCTGGGTGTGATCTAAACTGAGTCAGGTAGGTCTGTACCAGACCGAGTCAATCAAGGTTTTAATATATATATATATATATATATATATATATATATATATATATATATATATATATATATATATATATATATTGAACATGGTAAAACCCAAGACTGTTGATGTTCCTCTAGTAGTAGAAATTTTTATAAAGACATTCTCAATAAGGACGAGTGAGAATCGAACATCAAACACTAAAAACCGACTCCCACAATGATAGTGAGTCAAGTCAATCCACAGGGAATAAGATATATCCAAGATCCAATATCCTAATGAACTTCACTTTATTAATAAATTAAAAGCAAGGTTTATAAACTATTTAATTAATACAAGCATTCACAATGCAAATTAATGCTCAAGGTACAAAGAAAAATCCTATCTAATGTGTTTGAGCCTTCGGTGCTCTCATGTCAACTTCATCTTCTTCAAAGAAAATTCTGCAATTAGCTTTCAAAGTGTTGAACTTGCCCTGAAGGATGCTCACACACCTTGCAAATACTTAAAGAAAGCACGTTAGAACTTTAACCAAACAAGAAAAAGAAAAATCACCCAAAAGAAATGAAAACTACCTAAGTAATATCTATATTCTATCTAAATGACTAAGTATCTATGAAAAGAACATAACTAATCAAAGAAATTCAGCAACTTCATCTTACCTATTGAACCATGAATAACATAAATAACCGAAAGATGGCAGAAAAATAAACTACCTAATACATGATTAACTTACCCCACATAAATAGCACAACAAGCACAACACTAAAAAAACATTAAGAGCAATTAATTCTAATTGGAACAGTTAAACTTAACTAAGGTGTCATGATACACTACCACAAATACATGAATCAATGCTAAGGATTACAAACACTAATCTAAGCTAATATCATTCTAAGATTAAATTTAAGCTACAAGGGAATTAACATGCAACTAAAATAACTGAGTAACTGACCCTTAAGCTATGTGGCATCTTATGTGAGATCCACACTAGCTAAGTGACAATCAAGAGTAGAGGACACATGGCTGGGGTGGGGCCCTCAAAGGAAAATCGATCTTAAATTAAATCAAATCCCTAATTATCATATGATTAAGGTAAGCAAAAAAACCAAAATAAACTCTAATCTACTACTTACCTAAATGTAATTCAAATTTGACTAAATGCATATGAGTTATCTAATGAAGACTATCCTAAAGAAAATGTAAATCTATCTTAAAGGAAATCTTATTCTAAAAAAAAAAATCAATTCAAAACCAACAACTCACACACCCTACAAGTTAGGAAACCACTTTTTTTTTCAACTTTGACCCTAAATAAGCTAACTAATACTTAACGTCCTCCCAGGATATCGACTTCCTAGAGGCTCCTTGCTAAAATCAAGGACTTGACCCTTACAAGCTAAGATTTACTTCCTAAAAATAAGGTTAAATTTTTTTTTACCTAAATACCCATAAATGATTGCTCTAATGTCTGAAATACCCTTACATGCATGACCATGGCTGAACACTAACTAGATATGCTGGATTTAATGGCTATCCCACCAAAAAATCTTATAAGACACGTCGGATTTTCAATAAGACCAATGAATTCTAGCGAACATTTATAAGCCTTGGTCACTTTCTAAATTATCTTAATCGATGAACACAACTTAAAAATCAGACACCGACCCTATCATCCACGTCCTATACTAATCAAGATCATAAGTGAACATGTAATGAATTAACAAAATTAAGAAAAACAAGTCAAAAACATGATTTAGATCTATGATCCTAAACTACAGCTAGCAGGGGATGCAAGAAGGCATACCTTTAGAAAGCCCGACGAATATAGATGCAAGAAGAGTGGACCACAGCCTTGGGAAGGTTCTTTGTATGTCCTCCAATGGTTCTTTACAAGTCTGAAGCTTCAAGGTGGAGTAATGGAGAGAAAGGCACGAAAAAGATTGAGACGAGGGAATTCAGCCGCTAGATGCAAGAAGATTGATCAAGCCTCGAGAATACATGATTTCTCAAGCACGAATCACGCCTCTAACCTGCACAAATCTGAAAAAACCAGCAAATAGCTATGGAGAATAATCACATGAATACTTGAAAAAGAAATCAAAATGAACAGATGAAAGTGAAAGAGAAGTTGGTGAAGAATATCCAAGCCAGATATGATGAATAGAAATCATAGATGCAAGCAACACCAAAAGAACTCCTTCCTTCAACCATGGACAAAGGTTTTCCTTTGGGGTACACGTCTAGGGATGGCAGTGGACCGGGGGAAAGCGGGGCCCCGCCCCGCCTCGCCCCGTTTGGACCGGGGATGGAGGGTATGAAACGGGGATGGAGGCGGGGACGAAGGTTAAAATCCATCCCCGTCCGGGGGTGGAGGCGGGGATGGACGTGCACGTTCCCCCGCCCCGCCCCGCCCCGCCCCATCCCCGCCCCATCCCCGCCCCGCCCCATCCCCGTCCCGGCCCCGCCCCATCCCCGCCCCCAACCCTTATACTCTTAGTTGTTTTATTTACTAACCCTAACTTCCTAATCCTAACCCTGGAGCCGCCGAGCAGGGCCATCGTCTCTTCCCCTTCCCCAATCCCCATCCGCACTGTCATTGGAGCCGGGCTGTCGCCGACCACCATTGGCCGTCGCCGACCACCGTTGGCCGTCGCCGACCATCTCCTCCCTCTTTTCTTTTTCCTTTCCCCGTCTGTAGCCTTGCATCGTCGGAGCAGCGTAAGTTCTCTTTTAGCTTGAATAGTTTAGAGCATAGCGCCCGCTTGATCATGAGTAGGTCAGGTGATAAGAGTAACTACTTGCTTGGCCTGGGTGGGATAGGTGATCAAGCGTTAGCCTTTGTTACTTTGCAAATTGAAAGGGGTTAAAATATGGTAGAGAGCAAGCAAGGTAGCTTGTCGAGAAAAAGAAAAACAGGAATTTTCCAAAGCTGATATTTGAGAAATGTGGAATTTTGAATCTTCTATTAGTAGAAATGTTAAGAATCTTGGAAATTTTGCACACTTGGTTTCATGTAACCACTCCCTAGATTTGATGAAAATCTGGAACTTTTTGTTGGTATTTGGTAGTACATAAATAGTTGGAATGACAAAAACCGTGACAATGTGACTTTTTTACTTTTTTTTTATCATCCAAATGTACCCTAAGTTTAAAATCCTAGGTTTCGTGAAGGATGCTTCCTTTTCTTAATGCTTTTACTTCATGGCTTGGATACCATTCTTCTTGTTAGTCTATAAGTCACCATGTGAGGCGATTTTCTGATTTATGCAAGTGACCACAAAAATCTAACTCGATTAAATGAAGATGTATGAAAGCAATTGAATCCAAGCTAATTTTTCAAGAAATTCATTCTGTCAATGTTTCCTGATTAAATTACGATAAATTATATAAAGTAATCAGCTAGAAATATTTTCTGGGCAGCTTACAATTATGCTTACTAGTGCAACTATAATTTGGTTTGCGAAACACCTGGTTCAATGCTATTTCTAGAATGTCCGAGCCCTAAGATTCCCTTGTTCTTAAAACTTGGTTGTTTTATTTTTTGTTGCCACATGCAAAATCGTCCACCTTGACATGGTCATAACCCTTAGGCCAGTCCAGATGCATCTTTGATATCAAATGTGCTCAAGTTGACCTGTACCTTGAATGTACTATGATAATCATGCAAGCCTGACTGGAATGCTTTTGCATTTTTCAACTGCATTTCTTGGGGATTAATTTAAAGTTGTAAGGATTAATCCATGGTTGGTAATAGCTTGTCCTTAAAGGTCATGTTTTTTATTTTCTAGTCTGGTTGTCTGGATCTGTACATTGCTATAAATCGTGGTAAGTTTATAATGATATTTTCCTTTTATTTGGAGTACAGTGAAAATATTTGGATATACTAAATATTCAGCTTGGACTGTATGATAATTATGTGTCACTCTACTACTTGATAGCGTGCCTTTCTCTTTATTAAATATTTTTCATCGAAGTTTCAAGCTTATTGCACCTGCTAACATCCAAGCCATTTTCAATTTTGGTTGGTTTCGGTTGGTTCAAGTTGTTTCTGTATAAAATTTAATTATGGAGAAATCAATTAAAGTTCATATCTGATAAGCAGTCTGAATATTTGTTGATAGTCTCTTTTTTGTGAATGTTTTGTAGATCTATAAGTTGGTGGCCAGTAATTTGATATGGAAGAGGAAGAACCATTAACCAATAAATTAAGTTCTCAACCTTCCAGTTCACATAGTATGTCTCAAGCTCTGGTTACACCAGTTGATAGCAACCATGTTTCAATGGAAGATAATGAAGATCAATCAACTGATTCAGGTAGATTTGCACTTGAACAAACAAGTAGGCATAAATCAGTTGTATGGAAACATTTCACTAGGAAAAAGATTGGTGGAAAGGATAAGTCAGAGTGCAATCATTGTCATAAATGTCTTGCTGGTGGTGCCAAGGCTGGAACTACTCATTTGCATGATCATATTAAGATTTGTCCTAGGCTTAAGCATAATAATATGAAGCAATATATTTTGGCTACAAACAATGCTACAGTGAATGCCGAAAAAACAATAGAGAATTGGCAATTTGTTCAAGATGCTGGAAGAAGGGATCTTGCTATGATGATTATTCTACATGAATATCCTCTTAGTATGGTTGATCATTATGGGTTTAGAAAATATTCTAATACTCTTCAACCCTTGTTCAAAATGATTACTCGAAACACTGTAAAGAAAGATATTCACAAAATTTATAATGTGGAACGAGACAAGACAATAAAATTGTTGGAAAAAACTAAGAGTAGAATTGCCATCACTACAGACATGTGGACATCTTCCAATCAAAAGAAGGGATACATGGCTATCACTGCACACTTCATTGATAATTCTTGGAGATTGCAAAGTCGAATCATAAGGTACTTGTCAAATGTCAATCATTTTTTTTTAATTCTTACTAACATGTTTTTGCAATATCAATATTTAATCGCCTTATTAAATTATGTTCAGGTTTTTATATGTACCTTATCGACATACCAAAGAAGTTCTTGCTGAGTGTTTGATGGATTGTTTGTTTGAGTGGAACCTTGATAGAAAGTTGATAAGTTTGACGATGGATAATTGCACCACTAATGACGCAGTTGTAGATATTTTATTGGATAAACTTCCATTTGGTTCATTAATATTACATGGACGGTTGTTTCATATGCGTTGTTGTGCCCATATTCTCAACTTGATTGTCCAAGATGGTTTGAATGTGATTGGAGAAAGAATTGAAAGAATTCGTGATAGTGTTGCTTATTGGACATCATCTCCCATGAGAATACAAAGATTTGAAGAGTCTGCTCATCAAATGCATATTTCAATTACCAAAAAACTTGCTCTTGATGTTAAAACTCGATGGAACTCAACTTTTATCATGCTTCAAACTGCTTTGCTTTATAAAGATGTTTTTACTCGTTTGACATATCGAGATCTCCACTACAAGCGTTGTCCGACGGAAGAGGATTGGGAGGTGGCACAAGACAATTGTGAGAAATTAGAGTTATTTCATCGTGCAACAGAATTATTTTCAGGTACAAAGTATCCTACAGCAAATGCCTACTTTCCAACTATTTGTGGGATTAGAGTTGAGATGACTAAGTGGCTAAATGATCCAAAAGATGTTGTGAAAAACATGGCGCTTAGAATGCTAGAAAAATTTAATAAGTATTGGAGTGTGATCCATGGTATTATGGGAGTGGCCACTGTTTTAGATCCAAGATACAAGTTGAGCATGTTGGAATATTATTACAAGAAGATTTATGGAGACAATGAGGCTTTAAATGAAATTATGAGGATTAAGAATCTTTGTGTGGAGTTGATTAGTGAATATGAAAAACAAGAAAACAACTCCAATGAACCTGAACTTTTTCCTCCTCCTCCTCAATCAAGTATTGGATCCAAATGTTCACTAATTGATGATCTTTCTGACTTTGATAAGTTTATACAATCTAAAGATATTGAAAAAGCATGTGGGAGATCAGAATTTGAACATTACTTAGAAGATGGGATGATGCCAAGAACTCCAGATTTTGATATACTATCATTTTGGAAGTCAAGTGGTCCCAAGTATCCTCTTCTACAAATGATTGCAAAGGATATATTTGCCATTCCTGTCTCCTCAGTTGCTTCAGAGTCTGCTTTTAGTACAGGCGGAAGGGTGATCAGTCCACATCGTAGTAAACTCCTTCCAACTACAGTAGAGGCTTTGATGTGCTCTCAAAATTGGTTGTGGGCTGAAGCACGAGGTAATGAAATTTCATTTTTTTATAATTAGTGAATGCTTATGTTATAATGTATAACTAATGCATTATTTTTAATTTATAGGTTCATCATCATCGAAGGATCCACAATGTTACACATTCTTAGAAGATATGGATGTGGTAAATTTTATTCTTTTACTCACTTCTTTTATCTGCTACTATTACTTGTTAACAAAATCTATTTTGTTTGGTTCATAGGAAAGTGAAGTAGAAGATACAAATGCTATCAATGCTGATGATATTTAGAGTTTAATGAGCTAATGGTAATTCTTTGATGTTCAACAAAATCACTTAATGTTGTATTGCAGCTAATGATATAGTGCATTTGACTATTCCACAGGTCTTGGTTGTAAGAAATGACTTGAAGATGGGGAAAGGGAAGATTGCTGCTCAATGAGTTACAAACTTACACGAGTTGCCTTTATTCATGAAAGTTCCTGTAGATGACACAATTTTACTTCTGCCAGGGTGAGTGCTCAGACCTATGCGGTATCTCAGTGAAACATCTTAATAGGTCTAGCTGTGGATTTGCTGATGCTTAAGCTGTTCATGCATGTAATTTGTAAGGAGATGCCCTTAGTTTGATATATAGTCTCGTTAGTAGGCCAAGCTGGACGTTCAATGGTTATCTGCTGTATGCTTGATTAAAGAGAATTTTGGCTACTATAGCCCATGATAGTTGATAAAGTTCACAAAATCCAAGTAGGTCACTTGTTAGAACTTATCTTCAAGGATTATTCTGTCCAATCTAAAATAGCTTTGATATGTAAGTGTTTGGTTCACATATGCTGACTACTTATAACAGTTGCTAAAGAAAGACTGCTGATTATTTATGTACCATTGAGATAAGGGCATGTTGCTACATTAACCAAGTTAATGTAAATCCAATGCTATCTAGATATTGTGGCCAAGTTCCATTTCTTGGATCCTGAACCAAAATGTTATTTGGAGACGCCTAGAAGTCGAACACTTTTGTGTTCAGTCATGTTTGATACTGACACCGACACCAACACTTCTTGACATGGGTTGGCATGATTATTTTCTAACTTTAAAGTGCCCAATACTATTGGTATGCTAGATATGGCATGTCATATGGTGAATAGTGATGACCTCTAGCAGAAAATAGCCTTTTGAGCTTTATTTTTCACAAGATCTTAGAAGTTTTTCATCAAAATTTCAATGTTTTTACAAATTATATGTGTAGGTTTTAGCAGGTCTGACAAAGTCTCAGGCATGTCACTATGCTGTTTGTAGCTCTTCAATCCCAAAGTTTTTCCGCCTTTTTTGTCACAATAGCTTCAAAAATAATTTGAATCTACTTAGTGCAGTGTTACCTGTGACTGTGAGCATCTGCAAATTACAGAAGAAAAATGGATATGTTGATCAAAAGTTGGGTTTTCTCTGTTGCTATATGGAATAATTGAGCTAAAATAAGGTAGCTATGAACTAATAGTGGTATTACAGGTTATATTGGTTTTTAACATATGATCCATTATGTTTACAAACACCTTCCCTTGCTTGAATGAATATTTGTGAGACTTATGCTTTGGTCTGGGGGTGGGGGGAAAGGGTGCATTTATTGCCTTGTTTTTCATGACTGCGTGGAGTTTTGGCACATTGCAAAAATTAAAAGCTAAAAAATAGTAAATGAAGGTTGAAACTTTCTTAGATTTGTTGTGAACAAAATGGCCTGATTTCACTGAGATACCCAAAAAAACTCTAACAACATGTTTTTTTCTAGTCAAGTTGGGTTTGTCACCCTTGGCGGTATTGTTGAGTTTCTGCTATTGTAGAGCTAAGGCCTGATTTCTCTGTTGGTGTTGGTTTGATACCATGAATTTCGTGGAAAGAGCTGTAGCAAGTTTATAGGTTATGCGTTATCTTGACTGTTTTCCATGTGGATGAATTCATTTATCATCAACTGGAATATTAACGTGAATGATTTGTAAGTAGGGATGCAATTTGACGGGGACGGGGACGGGGACGGGGACGGGGACGGGGACGGGGCGGGGACAGGGACGGGGCGGGGACGGGGCGGGGACGGGGACGGGGACGGGGCGGGGGTGGAGGACATGAAACGGGGATGAAGGCGGGGGTGGAGGATAAAATCCATCCCCGCCGCGGAGGCGGGGCGGGGGTGGAGGATAAAATTTTGAGGCGGGGCGGGGGTGGAAACCTTGTCCCCCGCCCCGCCCCGCCCCACTGCCATCCCTATACACGTCCCATATGAGGGAGAAAACCAAATTCAACTATTTCAAAACACCTCCTTTATTTCAAAGATTTACACTTGCACTCAAAATTTCTTTAAAATTTCATGAGGCCTAAAATGTTCCTCACTTTTGAGCTATTTTGCAATTTTAAAATCTAAAGCTAGATGGATTTGGGTTTTGGAATGGATATGAGGGTCTTTTCTAATCCAAAAATCCCATAATATGTAGCATGAACCGGATTTAGACCCAATTTGTTGTCAAATTTGCTTCAGAATGTTGAAATCCTTCTAACTTCTTCATTTTAGCTCCATTTTAGCTCAAATTCAAAATATGGCTCATTGAGACCTACAGTGACATAAACATAGATTTAAACCATGAAAACACATCTGAATGCATATAATTAATAACTCAAATATGTTGAATTTCATGTATCATCAACTGTGAATGTCTCGATTTTCAAATACAAGTGAGATATGGGTTTGGATCTGAATTGGATCCAAACTCAGATTAGATCTTGTCTATATATGGTAGATCCAAAACAAATTGGATCCAATTGAGTTCAATTCAAACCCAAGCTCATTTCATCATTGATACCATATTTATACCAAACCCAATATGAACAAAGTTTGGATCAGTTATACCAAATTCAGGATCCAGTTGGATCTTTGTTTGAAAATTTAAAAGATTCACATTAGAATAAGATTAAATCTGGATCCAAAACTCAATAAAAAAATCCAGTTGAACTAAACCTGGACCAGAATGAGTGTGTGTTAGGTTTGGTATAAAGGCAAGAATGAACTCAACCCAGGTTGAGTTTGGGTTAAGTTCCATGAGTCCATAGATGGTAAAAAAAAGTAAAAAGACCATTTTACCCAAGATAAGTTTGCTTTGTACATAGTGGGTTCATGCACTTCGGCAAGTTCTGGCACATTGGTGCACTTCTGTAATTTTTCACACATTGTCACACCTCTAAATTTTTCTTGCACATTGCACACTTTGTAATTTCCTACACATTTTGCACTTTAGCAAGTCTAATTTCTGTAAAGAGGTGTAGTTCTACTAAGCAGACGCAGACATATATTTTTTTTTTGCATGTTCAAACCCATGCGTCTTCGCCCATGGACTGATTTATGATTTTTTTATTGAACCCATACGTGTTTGCCTAGTCAGATCCATGTATAGTTGCTTAGGATCAGGCCACTGTGTTTTGGGCATGATATGAATTATGGGTCTACATTATGATTAGATTAGGTGTTGCACCATGATCAGTTTGTGTGCAGGGCATTTTATGCTCCTGCTTACACTACTGGGCACACGTAGGCTCGACATACTCGGTCCATGTTCGACTTTATGTTTTTAAAGATTGATTTGCATATTCTTTTATAGCTAGATTCTTGCGATAATACATATATATATATACATATAAAAAGACGGCCATTTTCGCCCTTAATACATATCTGGCCATTTGGTCAAATGATCACATCCATGTATTTTCTTTTATGGAACATAATTGGGTTATGACTTATGTTGTTTTTAATTGTGAGACTGATCTATGGCTCGCCTATAGTCTACATTTTTATGTACACGTTTATTATATATAAAAGTGTATTACACATATGATCTTGCCCTGCACTATGAATTCCCTGCACATAGTTAGTCTTGCATTATATATTTTTGTGGACTACCTGTGAGACTGATTGACTGTGCGATACCGTGAAATTGATTTTGTTTAGTTGGTTATGGTTCTATAATCAGATTTGTTTTTAGCATGAGTGTAATTAAAAAATCATAATTTTATAAATGTGTTAGGATGATGCTTATGCAAGATTGAATTATGCGTGTATGTCTTGCATAATGTTAAAACTGCATCATGATGGAAATCCACTATGTAATTATTTCTTTGTTATTGAAGCAAGTGAATGTTCAAGCCCATACAGATGGCTTGTAACCTTGTGTATGGTCAACTTGATTGATATATATTAGCACCCGAAAGTGGTGGCCGATAACCTTTTGATTGGTTAATTAAAGTCATACATACTTGTGCCCCATGGGGGCTATTGATTTTGTAATTGATTAATTAAAATTTAAGCATATATATCAAGAAAATAATTAAATAATAAGTGATATGCATTTTAAATTCTCTTGTGACTTACAATGAGAGAGTAAGTGGTACACTAGGCTCTGTGCATATTGTTAAGCATAGAGGGTTGCTTTTCTAGCCATAGAGAGAAGTGATAACTATCACTGATGTTGTAGGATGGTAGTGAACATGTTTTAGCTGAAAATAAATTCTAATATATTATGTTGAGGGTGTTGGAGTTTTTCTCTCGAAAAGATCATCCATCACCAAGGCCGAAAAAGATATGCAAAGCTAGGGTAATAAGAGATAAATTGACTGAATATACCCCTGGTTGTGCCTCTAATCTGGATATTGTTTGTATTGTACCTACAAAGTATTCTGAAAGAAAAATGAAAGTGTATTGTGTATGTAGTGAAGCATCACATGCATTATCTAAGAAAAAAATATAAGTAAAAGAATTATAAGCTACTCGTACCTAAGGTGGATGGTTCACTTGCAGTAGTAAGCTATGCATGAATTAAATGATTATGCATAAGTGAAATTATTGCATACGATTTTGAATTATTGTGTGACAAGCATTTGTTTATGCACTGATAATTGTTTATTTATTTTATATGCATGAAAAGAATGTGGTTCCATATATGCTTGTTTCTATGCATGTATGTTTTGGTATTGTATTTCTATGAGGGCTATGGATATTACCCCCCTGCAAAATTTAAGGTAATGAATAATCTACTGGAGCAGTGTCAAAAAGCTGAGACAACGTCAAAGAGCCAATCATTTTCCTTTCCAGGAAACTAGATTTTGAACACTCATTATTTTTGTTTTGAGAACTTATTGTTTTTTAATTATGTATTTTACAATACTCTATTTATGAAAAGTGAATGTTTATGAATGAGAATTCTTTTCTGCATTAAAATCCAGTACTATTATGTTTGATCGATTTGTAACCCGCCTATGGTTTTGACCCAAAAGTTTAAAGGTTTTCAATGACGATTGAGAAAAAAAATCGCATGTTTTTTCGAGTTAAAAATCTTGGGGCATTACATGGATGTTAATAATACCTTTTTGAATGGTACCCTAAGGAGATGTATATATGGTTTAACCACCTAACTTTGAAAGCATAGAGTTCCTGAATTATGTGTGCATGCTCAGTAAAGCTTTATATGGATTGAAACATGCATCATGTGCCTGGTACCAAGAACTGAGTAGTGCCTTGATTAAGCATGGGTTTATTAGTTCCAAAACTATTTAATATACTTTTGTGCTATGTAAAGATGATTTGTATGTGTTTATACTTGTCTATGTAGATGATATATTAGTTACTAAAAATTATGAAAAGTTTTTTCAAGATCTTATAGAATCCATTGGCAAATAGTTTGCCTTAAAAGCCCTTTGTCAACTTCACTACTTTTTTAGCATTGAGGCATGCTATTTTTCTCAATCAACAAAATAAAATCACAAATGTTAAATTGGGGCCGAACCCATTTGGACACCAAGTCCATAAAAATTCATATTTATGTCTAATAATTCCCCAAAACTTGCTAAAACTTAAAATTTTGTAATCTAATCCATTTTTAATAGTAAACAGTCATGAAATTTAACCCATTAAACTATGCCACTATATTCGACATAATCAAAATACTCATTTTATAAAATTTATATTTCTAAATTTTTTACAGGTCTTACAGTTTGAGATCCAAGCATCACATATAAGGAACAACACATTTGACATGCAAACAATGCTCTCTTGCACAAATTGAGTTCCTCTTATTCCAACACATCTTAAATCAATTCTTCTTAGCTAAAAAACCACATATCTCAACAAAGATTAATCACGTTGTTCATCTACACCTCATTCTCGAGCTAGTTCCATCGGATATCTAGCCTAATAGCCCCTACCCAAACCAAAACCACCAAGAAACTATGCTTAGGTAGCTCAGGAGTCTACCCTTCTGAGCCCATGAGTTTCCCTATAGAAAATAGGGGTCGATCCTCCCCTGCATTAGTTGACTCGCGCATAACAAGGTTCTACTTGGGCCTGACAACCCCGCCACTTTTTCTCTCATATGCACCCTTCCTCACTCTTTCTCTCATCTCCCTCACTGCCCTACACACTCTTTCTCTACTCTCTCTCACACTCCAACTATGTCTTCTCTCTTTTCGACATTCTCCCTCCTTTTGCTCTCCCTCACACCGCACCCTCTCTCGTTTTGGAGGTGTATTAGATGATATAGTAGTAGGAGCTGGTGATTTGGCATTTTTCGGTCGTTAGAAGGGATTATCGATAGTTTGTTGGTTTTTGACATAGATGGGGTGCATTTATGTGGTTTTGAGGCAAATTTTGGACTAAGAAAGTTGTGGATTCTTATTGTTTTGGTGTAGATTCAAAGTATGATCCAGTAATCTCACATTTTGCTTGCTAGTATGCAACATGTACGCAAGAATTATGTATTTGGGATAGAAGAATCATGCTTTGATCATGTTGGATCTAGGTCTTAAGAGTTTGAAAATGTGATTGTTGGCTTGTAAAATGTGTATGTTCCATCCCTTCATGAATCCCTAGGGAGCATGTAATGTGTAGATGGGTTTTTATGCATGAAATATGTTGAATCATGTTTAGATTTTGAAATAACAGTATGATTTGGGGGAATTCATGCTTAAATTACATTGATTCAGGATATAGTATGTGTTAAGTTTATAGAAATTTGGAAAAAATATGTTAGATTGATTCAGACACTCCTAGGAGTGTTAGGGTTGATTTTTGTTTGAGGTGGATGCATAGAACCCTGAGTTTCAGTGTTTTGGAAGTAAGAAACCGAATTAAAGTGTCTCAAGGGTCAACTTTTGCATCTCAAGGGTCAACTCCTGTGTGTTATTTTTGTTTCTAGTTGACTTGAGGCTCGACCCCTATATTCAAGGCATTGACTTCTGCAGTGTTAGGGTTGAACCCTAAACACTGAGGGTCGACCCCTGCTAGCTGAGAGTTGTCTCATCCACACAAGAAGAGGGTTGGGGCCATGCGGCACCCACCAAAGGACAAGTGTCCAACCAAAATGACCATGATACCCCTACAATAAAAAGGTATACCCAACATCTCTAATTCATACTCCAAATTGCCCTTGGGTTGAAACCAAAGTGCAAGTCTGCCATTCCTCTAAAAAATAACCTATTTTTCAACAATACCAAGCATATCCCATGCCAAAATCATCCATAATCTTTCTCTAAAATATGGGGCATGTCATTTGCCCCAAAAGTCCACCATCTTCTTAAAAAATGATGACTATGCTCTCAAATTCAAACAGATCCGATCCAAACCCAAATTTGACCATTTTAAGATCCAATTTCCACGATGACTAAATATTCAACAATATTAAATGACAATCCCAATGCAAAAGCTGATATTTATTAATAAATTACATACAAATGGGTCCAAAAATTTGGGGCATTACACCTTTTTTAAGAATTTTGAGTATTAAAATCTTGATGTTTTGTCAGGCTTTAACCTAGGGAGTAGTTGGGTCAATCTCAGTTTGGATGTGGGCATTATTGAATTTTATATAATAAGGTGTGTGTCTTGTATGTGATTAAAATAAATAAATAAACCTTTTATTGAAACTGAATTCTGTTTTCTTATTGGTTCATTTTAAAATCAACTGGATTGATAAGTTGGTCTGTTTCAGATTCAAGGATGTAAAGCTCTAAACCGAATTGAAATTCGACTAATAAACATATTATTTTTGTTATATCAGAGTTGAGAACACAATATAACATGCACACACACGAATTGAAACAAGCAAGACCACATAGAGGTTTACGTAGTTTGATCCTTTAGGATCTATGTCCACCAAGAAGATCCACCACTCTCTCTCTATATATATATAATCAACTAGAAAGAGCCGACCATATGTATTATATTAAATGGAATGATTAGCTACATCTCTCAAAGGGACATTTTGATAAGTTCCTATAAAATTTAAAACCTTCTTAAGCTTGAACTTCTCTTTCATTTCTATTCATTTGTTTACAATGAGAGGACTCTTTTTTAGAGTCCTCTTTGAAGAGGAATCAGTAATACGTTGAGAAAGAGTTTATAATATGCACACACACGAATTGAAACAAGCAAGACTACATAGAGGTTTACGTAGTTTGATCCTTTAAGATCTATGTCCACCAAGAAGAGCCACCACTCTCTCTACATAATCAACTAGAAAGAGTCGACCATATGTATTATATTAAATGGAATGATTAGATACATCTCTCAAAGGGACATTTTGATAAGTTCCTCTAAAATTTAAAACCTTCTTAAGCTTGAACTTCTCTTTCATTTCTATCCATTTGTTTACAATGGGAGGACTCTCTTTTAGAGTCCTCTTTGAAGAGGAATTAGTAATAGGTTGAGAAAGAGTTTAGAATTGTCTTGCTTCATGATTAAGGCTCATTAACTTTCCTTCTTTGAGTTGACTGATCTCTCCATTGTTTGGAAACTCCCCATCTTGACATAATGAGGACCTAAGAGTTGGATCTGGACCCAATGTCTCCTTAACTGCCTCCCACAAGCTGAACAATTGATACTCGATGTTAAACTTAGACCTAAAGTAATTAAACATACTAACAAACAAAGGCTTCATAAGAATATCATCAATTTGATCCTTCGAGGAGAGATATTGAACTTGAAAAAGTTTATAATCAATCTTTTCTCACACAAAGTGCACATCAATTTTGATGTGCTTGCTCCTCTGGTGAAAAGAAGAATTGACAACAAAGAAAGTGGCACTAACACTATCACACCAAATCATTGGTGGTGAATTACAATTGAACCCAAGTTCTCATAAGAGATACCAAACCCAGATAACTTTGACAATTGCATTTTCCACTATGTAAACACCCCAAATTTTCCAAGTCCATTTCAGACACCCCTTTCACAGATGCCAACCCTTTAGTACAGTGTAGGAGTCTAACCCTTAGGTCCATTCTAGTTTAGGTGTCATTTTACTCCCATTTTACTAGAAAAATTACCATTTTACCCCTGTATGACATTAAATCCTTGTCAGTTAGACCCAACCAAGCTCATTATAAGCTTAGAATAGTTAGAATGTCAATCATTTCTAGCTCCTCTGAGCTCATGATGAGTAGACCCTGTTCATTTTAGCTAAATTTGGTTCATTTCATGTGAAATGAGCTCATTTCCAGCTCGAATTTCATCCAATTGTCTTAAAGTTAGTTAATTCTAGTCGATCATATTTCCTTGTGTCTAACTTGAACTCGTCAGAAGTTCAAGTAGTTCAGTTTTAGTTCAAATTTGTTTCCTATATTCTTGGAGTTCATTTTAGCTCAATTCAACTCATTTCAGTTAGAATTCAGCTAACCCCAGTAAACCCACCTAGGATTTAGCTTCGAATTCAGTTCACCTTAGTTCAATTGATTGTCATTTTAGCTTACACTCATCACATTCTTGTCACTCAATTCACTCTATAGTAAATTCCTCATCATTTCATGTAGAACTGTATTTGTTTTCAATCACCTGGTCTAGGAGTCTAGTTGAGCTAGTGTTTTTTTAGTTCACCTGAGTTCAGAAACCTTAGAACCCAATTCAACCTAGTTTAACCCAGTTCAAACATTACCTTCCAAGTGTCACTCTTCGCCCTACAGGGCAAAATCATTTTTAGTCTTGGTCATTTCTACTCAGAGTGGCAATTCAGTCAACTTCTAGTCTGGACTCAGATCAATTTCTTTTCTGAGATTATATCTATTTGTGAGATCCAATTCACGTTTCAATTTGGATATTTGATCGGATCCAATACTGGATCTAATATTCAATATCCATTTTCTATTTCAGACTTGGATCTTTTATTCAATCCATTCTATTCTCTATATCCATAGTCCAATCTATTTTTGAACCTGAATTATTTCATCAAATATCCATGGTCCAATCATCTATTATTCTGGATTCGTTCTTCAATTCTTATTTAATATCCATGATCCATTTCCACCTTATTCCTCATTCAGTATCCACTTTTCAATCTTATCTCTGATCCAGGATTCATTTTCCAATCTTATCTTTGATCCAGGAACCATCCACCATTTCAAGTATGGATCATGACTCATTATCTAAGATCAGATCCATTTATCATTTGGAACTTCAGATCCAGATCCGAATTCAAAACTCTCTTCTTATCCAATTTCAAACTTGGGATCAAAGATTGATCTTTACATTTTAATCTAAACCCAGTGTTTTACATTTGATATTTTGAAATACCTTTTTCAGAAAAACATCCTTTTCAATGTGTTAGATCCGGATCCGAATGGGATTTTGATTTGAATTTTTTTGCGGCTCGAACTTCAAAGTGGATCTTAGATCCAATCCAATTCACTTTAGATGGGACCCATCGAGGTGGCATCACTTCTTGGTCATTTCTTTCATTTGGTTTTTCTAATTCTTGTTATTTCAGAAATCTAGTTGATTTAGGACTTTGTTTTTTGCTTTCTATCTTTAATTTTATTCTTTTGTCTTTAACCTTTTTAAACCTTTATTTTAATTGCTTTAAAATGAAATGTGGACCCCACTTATGTGGCGCCACATTTGGATTCTCTCTTAAGTGTTTCAATTAGGTTGAAATAATAAAAGTCAAAAATAATTTCAATAAGGACCCTATTAGGGAGGTTGACCCTCTAGTCTCCAAAATTTTTAAAATTTGCTAATTAAGTGTTGATTAATTAAGCAAATCTAGAACCTCTAGAATCCCTATCTTCAGTCAAAATTTTATTATAAATAAAGGCCCGAGGGGGGACGTCTAGAACATGCCTTTCCTCTCTCTCCCTCTTCTTAATTCTTCTTTCTTTTCTTCCCTATTTCTCTTCTTCCCTAGTTGTCGCCCCCTCCTCTAGCCTTTCTTCTTCCTTTTTGTTTTCTTTTTCATAGCAGCCAAGGAGGAACATGTAACTCTTCCTCTCTTTTATTTTCTTTCATTGCTTTTATTATTTGCTTGTTGCGTTTTTCCTTTTTTAACAGCCACAATGGAGTAGGAACTCAATTTTTCATAAATTGAGTCCCTCTTTCAATCGGCTACATCAAATCAATTCCCATTGCATTAGTTTTATTTTACATACATCATAGATTTAGGTTTACATTGCTATTTGCATCCATAAAAAATAAAAAATATTTCATCTATCTTTTCTTTTCTTTATGCATGTTAGATTAGTTTTTTATCTTCTTTAACAATCACACTTAAATCTTAATTCTGGCCTCACATTAGCATCATTATTTTTTGTGCTTATTTTCGTCATTTCGAGCTAATTTTTTTATGAGTGATATATCCATATGTCTACGTGAATTTGGCAAAATTTCATGATTTTTGGGCATTTTTTGACCCATTTTTAAAATCAATAACTGAAACCTGTTTTTTGCACCATCAAAAACGCTTTGCAGAATCTGGGTCAACTTGCTAGAATCATATCTCTCTAACCTGAGATTATTTTTCAGATCCGTAAAAAGTGGCTTCTTTGTCTGCATGTCTGGTTTCTTTCATGTGATTTTTTATGGTTGTTTACTATTTTATTTTAACCCAAAATTAGAATCTATTTTTCTGTATCATCAGACGTTGGTCATAATCAGGGTCATCGTGCCATAGTCATATCTCCCTAATTGGAGATGATTTTTCTGATCCGTAAAAAGGGATCTCTTAATTGTCGTGTCTATTTTTTTTTTATCTCTGTTTGCTATTTTATTACAGCCCAAAACTATGACAAGTATAGAATAACATGTTATACATCATGTTTATACTTTTAAATTTAATATATGTTTCCAGCATATTCATTAAATATATTTTTTGATTGCATGTTGTTTTTAGGGTTGTTAAGAGCCTCTATATCAATTTTCAGAAATTTTTAAGGTCATTTAATATTTTATCTTGTTGTTTTCTAAGAATCGACTTTTTGCAAAATCTTGTTCTGCAGAAATACTGGCAAATTTGATCTTTTCTGGTTTATTTTATCATTTTCATAAAAAGTTTTTATGTTTTATATTCTGATTATTTTCTTGATCAACTCAGGATTCTCTCTACCTGATTTGGTGTCAATTCGAACTCGTTTGGTCTTCGATATAGACATATTACAAAACCATTTTCTGAAATCCTGGGTTTTAACCTTGTTTTTGTAATTATTCTCAGTTTCTAGGGGTATTTTGGTCTTTTTACCTCCAATTCCAAAATTTTAATTTTATAATCGATTTAGTTTTATAGTTTATTAAATCATGCATCATCCTTTATTTTATTTAGAATTTTTATTTTATGGATGCATGAGAAAGGCTTATTTCAGGATAAATATCTCTCAATTCTTTTTATCCCAGAGAAAGTATATTGCATATATGCTCAAGAGAGCTAACATGTTGGATGCCAAGCCTATTTCTTCACTCATGGCCATTTTTACTAAAATGTCTAGGACTAGTGGTAATGAATTTGAAAACCTTAGTCTCTATAAGAGTATTGTTGGTGCTCTGTAATATGTCACCATGACTTGACGTAATCTGGTGTTTTCAGTTAATCGACTTTGTTAGTTCATGCACCATCCTTCCATAAAACACCGGGCTATTGTGAAGCGTATTTCATGTCATTTAAAGCATATAATTCAATATGGGATATTGTTAAGACCATCAAAATCCGAGTATATTTTTGTCCACTCATATGCTGATTGGGCAGGATGCCCAAATGACTACAAGTCTACTTCTGGTTATGTCATTTTTATTGGACTGATTTTTATTTCATGGAGCTCAAAGAAACAACATGAGTGTCTTGATCTAGTACATAGGTCAAATACAGAGTAATGGCAAATGCAATTGTCAAAGTTATGTGGGTTTGATATCTCTTACGAGAACTTGGGTTCAATTGAATTCACCACCAATGATTTGGTGTGACAGTGTTAGTGCCACCTTCTTTGTTGTCAATTCTTCTTTCACGGGAGGAGCAAGCACATCGAAATTGATGTGCACTTTATGCGAGGAAAGATTGCTCATAAACTTCTTCAAGTTCAACATCTCTCCCAAAATATTTTTGTCCACTCTTATGCTAACTGGCATATGACCCACAAGTCTACTTCTGGTTATGCCATTTTTATTGGACTGTTTTTATTTCATAGAGCTCAAAGAAACAACATAAGGTATCTCAATCTAGTACATAAGCCAAATACAGAGCAATGTGTTCTCATGCAAAATTTTACTTTTGCAAGTCAACTGACATTTTGAAAAAGTTTTTTAGAAAAATCACCTCCATTTTAAAACATATGGGAAAACTTAAAAAATTGGGATCCGCTTGTCGATATGAGGTTCAACCGTTCCTGACGCCTTAACGAAAGGTAATCGGACCAAGGATTGAACGATATGTCTTGCTTTGTTTAAATGTCTAAGAGATTATTCTAAATCCTAGATTGCAGAAAGAATCAAACACACACATGATATGATTTTGAAAAGAAGTTTATTGAAAACATGATGCATGTCTGGAATTGTTGAAAAATACTTTTTGAAGAAATATTTTAAAATTAAATCAAATAATGGGGTGTGTGGCCTTGTGAGCCTATGCATGATGCAACCTGATCTAAATGATGCATGGATGCAATTTAGTTTAAGAAGAAAATTTGAGATAAACCATTGATAAATTCCCTCATTTTGTAAAATTCTTTTAATGAAAAGGGGATTTTGTGCCTTATAGAATTTAGATGAAATAAATTTGCCACATATTCATAACTATGGCCACAATTATGTTTTAAGTATACTTCATTTAAATCCTAAGATAAAGGTTTTGAAAAATATTTTGAAAGATTAAAAGTATGCAATGATTTTGAAAATAACCTAAGTGTTTAGGCTTTTGTAACTTAAAAGAGATTAACAAAGTTTGAATTTCATCTGTATTCTGACTATAGTCACAAATACGAATTTCACTAAGTTTATTAATTTCTTAAAAGAAGGTGATCGTGTCATTCGTGTTTCACCATTGTAGAATTTGAAAAGTGCATATGCATGTCAAACCATAATAATTAATATTAAGAAAAATAAACTATATGCTTATACAATTATAAGCTATGTAAAAAAGTAAATTTCCACTATTTTTGGTATTTGATTACGATTTACATTGAAAAAATGAATAATAAAATAAAAAAATAAAAGAGAAAATAAAGTTTTGAACTTTTCTGCAAAATCAACAAACATGTTAGTAGAAAAATGTAGGCTTTTGGGGATTTATCCAACAATAGTGTCATGATGGTACATTGTGTTTTGGCTCTATGCCGGTGCCATTATAGTACGATGCAAGATTGACTTTACATTGGAATTGTGATGGTATGTTGTATTATGACTTGATGTTAGTACCCAGAGGGGTACATTGGGTGGTGGTTTGATGCCAGTACCATGAGGGTATATTGTGTTTTGACAAGAAGCATTGTGATTTAACTTGAGAGTTTGCTGAGGGTCGACCCCTAGGAGGACAGGGTTGACACCTCTTGTGATCTTGTTCATTGGTGGTGTTGATCTAAGGTATCAAATAGGTATTTTGAGTTGACCTTTTTATTGTGTGTCATTGTGTGTGCCATGTCTTTGCTTAGACCCAAATACCGGGGTGGTACTTTATGGTGTTTCATGGTTCGTACCTAAGAGTATGTGGACGTTCTTATGGCTTGTACTTGAGGGGTACTGTGAACTTTGGCCTTGGGTGTTACTAACTAGAGGGCACACTATTATGTTGGTTGTATGTTATTTTTTGTAGCAGTAGTTGTGTCTTGATCAAGATGTTGGTACCATGATGGTATGATACGTGAAGTGCTAGCTCGGATAGCCTTAATTACAAGAATATGTTGCATAAATGTATGTTATGCTATAGTTGTGAGCTTATGGCAATTGGATTGTGCCACCAGATACCAGTAAACCTTTCTTGGGTTATCTTTCTTTGGATTGGGATGATTTGTACTCTCCTATATATGGCTTGAGTTTGAAAGTCTACATTAAGATTATCCTGGAGTTTATCCATTGAATTTGAGATTGTTGGATCTGGGGTTGACACCAGTGTATGAGGGTCAACTCTCAACTTGTGTTGCGTATCCTGCGGGTTGACCCCTGTATTGGGAGGGTCGACTCCTCTGCATTTCAGTTTATGGTTTAGACTTGAAGGTCGACTCTTATGGGTGAATGATTGACTATTCTCGTGTTAGGATTTAAGTTTTGGCCATGATGGGCTTTCCAACAATAGATGTTTGTTATGCTAGTCTTGAATCATGTTGAGTGTTGAATCATGCTAAGACGCATGTAGTCTCACCCCACTACTTGAATTATTTTTCAAGAACTCAGTAGCAGGCAGGCGAATGGTATAACACGGTAGATCCGATGGCATATGCATAGTTGAACCTGGGACTGCTTCTGGGAGTTGTTTTGTTTTTTGGTATTCTCTGTGAACAAATGATATATTTTATAAACTTATACAATGTGAAATGAATGAACGTATTTTTGTGCCAAAACCTTGTGTATAAAATGAAAATGTTTTGGATATTGACCTATTGCCATAATGGTATGTAAAGAAAATGATGATTTTGCAAAGATGAGAAAGTATTTAAATAATGGAGGTTCTGGTTTGGAACCTGTGTTCTGAAAAAGGGTTTTGTAAAAGAAAAAGTCATATGTTGTGCTTGCTTTCGAAAAGAAAAAATTTTAAATAAGTTTTTGAAAAAGAAAAAAATGGGCATCACAAAAGGTGTTAATATTGTGATGAAATGATTATATTTTAAATATATAATATTTTGAAGATAGATATTATGTTTTTGGTGTTTTATTACAACAACAACAACTACGCCTTCATCACAAAACAATTGGGGTCAGCGATATGAACCAAAAAAGAAAATCATTTTGGGTCTTCCACATGAATCCTTCTCCTCCAATCATTTATATCCAATGCCATGTCCTGAGTGAGGTTCAAAGCATTCATATCCTTTCCTATCATCTCCATCCAAGTCTTCCTAGCCCTACCCCGACCTCTTTTAACTAATATATTTTCCCATTTCTCCATCCTTCTAACTGGAGCTTCATTAGGCCTTCACCAAATACGTCCAAACACCATAAACGATTCTCTCATCTTATTTTCAATGGGTGCTACGCCTACCTTTTTACGTATCTCCTCGTTCCGAATCTTATCTTTTATTGTATTTGTACACATCCATCTAAGCATACGCATCTCAGCTACACTCATTTTTTCAATATGATGTCTCTTGGCAGCCTAACATTCCGTGCCATATAGTAAAGCGGGCCTAATAGTCATCCTATAAAACGTTCCCTTCAACCGCAATGGCATTCTACGATGGCACAACACTCCAGTTGCACTTTTCCATTTCATTCACCCAACCTTTATTCTATGATTTACATCTCCATCAATTTCTCCATACTTTTGAATGATAAATCCCAAATATTTGAAACAATCATCCACCGGTATTTCTTGCTCACCAAGCTTCACTACACTCCCATCACTACTTCGTTGCTTACTAAATCGACATTCCATGTATTGTGTCCTACTCTTACTCAACTTAAAACCTGTTGCTTCCAATGTTTGTCTCCATAATTCTAACTTAGCATTAACCCCAGCTCTAGACTCATCAATCAAAACAATATCATCAGCAAACAACATACACCACAACACATTTTCTTGAATTGATCTCGTAAGCTCATCCATCACTATAGCAAATAGGAAAGGGCTTAAAGCAGATCCTTGATGTAACCCAACCGTTATAGGAAAATTGGTTGTCAACCATCCACAAGTGCGGACATTTGTTACTACTCCTTCATACGTATCTTTAATTATACTAATGTACTTGAGAGAAACACCTTTCTTCATCATTGTCCACCAGAGAACGTCCCTAGGTACTCTATTATATGCCTTTTCTAAATCAATAAAAACCATATGCAAATCTTTGTTCCTCTCTCTATATCTCTCAATAAGTTGTCTAAGAAGATGTATAACTTTCATAGTTGATCTTCTAGGCATAAAACCAAATTGATTCTCCGATATCAGGACAACCTTCCTCAACCTATACTCAATCACCCTCTCCCAAAGTTTCATAGCATGACTCATGAGTTTTATACCATGCTAGTTTGTGCAATCTTGTATATCACCCTTATTCTTATATAAAGGCACCAAAGTACTCTTCCTCCACTCATTAGGCATCTTATTTGTCCGTCAAATCTTGTTAAAAAGATTTTTCAACCATTCTAAACCTTTCTCTCCCAAGCATTTTTAAGCCTCGATAGGTATACCATCTGGGCCAACTGCCCTTCTTGATTTCATTTTCTTCAAAGCCTCTGCAATTTTCTCCTTTTGAATCTTGCTCATGAAGTCACGATTCATCTCATGAAAAGGAATGGAGAAGTCTCCAAGATCCTGAGCATGAATTCCATTAAATAGCTTATCAAAATAATCTTTCCACCTCTCCTTAATTTCCTCATCTTTGACTAAAACCCTTTGTGTTTCATCTTTGATACATCTAACCATACCCAAATCCCTCGATTTCCTATCTCTCATCTTTGCAAGACTATAAATATCCTTCTCGCCCTCTTTGGTATCCAACTTGTCATAAACCTCCTTATATATCTTATCCCTCGTATTTTGAACTACTTTTTTTTAGCTTCATTCTTTGCTATCATATACTTCTCCAAATTGTCATTATCACAACTCTTACTTAGATTTCTATAACACTCTCTTTTAACCTTAATAGCTAATTTGACATCCTCGTTCCACCATGATGTATCCTTACCTAGCGGTGCACCGCCTCTAGACTCACCCAATACCTCCTTAGCCACCTTTCTCATGCCACCCGTTATCTTATTCCACATTGATTATGAATCCTCCTCGAGACACCAATCAACTTCCTTAACAACCTGCTCTACAAACATTCTTTGTTTAGCTCCTTTCAGTGCCCACCACTTAATTCTAGGATCTATCCTATGCCTATCCCTTTTGCGACATTGTCTAATTCTAAGATCTAAAATTAAGACTCTATATTATGTAACTGCACTTTCTCCTGGTATAACCTTACAATCGATGTAACAACCCTTATCTCTCTTTCTAAGTAAGAAAAAATCTATCTGACCCCTATTAACTCCACTTTTAAATGTTACTAGGTGAGACTCCCTCTTCCTAAACCAAGTGTTTGCTAAGATCATATCATAGGATAAACCAAAACCTAAAATCCTTTCTCCACTTTCGTTTCTTTCTCCTATACCATAGCCTCCATGGATACTCTCAAATTCATCGCTACTAATGCCTACATGTCCATTAAGGTCACCGCCAATGAAAAGCTTTTCTCCATAAGATATTCCTTGTACTACTCCATCTAAATCTTCTCAAAATTGACGCTTAATGGAATCATCTAAACCTACTTGAGGTGCATAAACACTAATAATATTAATAATATTCGTACCTAATACTAATTTAATAAGTAAAATCCTATCACCCTTCCTACGGACCTCAACTACATTATTTATAAACTCACGACTCATAACAATCCCTACTCTATTCCTATTCCTATTTATTCCTGTATACCAAATCTTATATCCCCAAGATTCTATCACTTTTGCTTTCTCACCTACCCATTTGGTCTCTTGTAGACATAAAATATCAATCTTTCTCCTACACATAACATCTACTAACTCTACCAACTTACCAGTTAAAGACCCTATGTTCCAAGTGGCTAACCTAATTTTATGGTCTTGGACTAACTTCTTTACCCCCACCCGTTCAACAAAGTGAGGGAACCCTTGCCTATTTGACACCACACCCGGGCGTCGGTGTGACGCGTCGCTTATGGGCGATGACCTTGCAACCCTTGCCCATTTATCACTGCATCCGAGCCTATAGAGTACAACGTGTCGCTCAGTAGGGAACACTCCAACAAAATTCTCATATTGATTCATATAATAGGGTATGACTAAGTTTTTATGTTGGCTGTCACTGGCCTATCGCAACCCTCCTCCTTTATCTGGGCTTGGGACCAGCAATGTATAACTAAACAGTTATACACAAACAGAGTTGTTTTTTGGTGTTTTATTAATTTCTAAAAATTCTCAACAAAATTATGATATTTTTAAAACATCACTGAAGGGCATATAGGTTTTTTTCATTACTATGGAACCCTCATCGAGATCTAGGTCACTTAATGGACCTACCTCCTCGCGAAGAAAAACTTTGCGTTGAAGACACAACCACTTGTAGACACCTCAAATTTGATCGAGTTATTTCATACAACTAAGGTCCCATATTTTTGGCTCATTCTAAAGTAATGCCAACTTTAATCTCATTTTTGGCATTTAAAACAACTTTCTCAAGGTTTTTGCTCAAAAGATAAATTATGCTAGAGGATCTTACCTTTCAAACAAACAAAAAATCTAGTCAATCCAATGCCAGAATCCAAATCTATTGCCAAAACAAGTTGGCAGCTCCTAACGACACATGATGTGTCATTAGCCATGAATTCTCATTAGCAGTTGACATGTACCATGTTGTATCGTCAGCACCTTACTAACGACACATGGATCATCATTAGTAACCAACTAGATCCATGTTGCATTAACAACATTTTCCTAACTACACATGGATTGTCATTAGCACCATGTGCCGTTAGCAACTCATTTAGTCCAAAAATGCGCACCATTTGGGGATGAGCCTTCTGGAATCATATCCCTATCTCACAAACTTGTGAGTTAGGCTTCAATGGACCTACTTTCATTCTCAAAAACTAGAAAACTCTCTAACTTATCCCTTCCCAAAATCCTAGGCTAGGAAACCCTTGGGCAGTCAGAAAATGACCTTTTACACTTTGGCCATTTAGATCCTACCATTTTACCTTTGGATGGATCTGAAACCTCGGATCCTAAATATGTAGGAATTGTACTGGAATCCGCCAGAAAATCTATAAATAGAGTTAGTCTCTTCATTCCAACATATGACATCTTTGATCTAAAAGTGCCCTTACCCTCCAGAAGTCCTTACTCATCTAGATCTGGCACCCTAACCTAGCTAAGCTCATTTAGCTTAGCCTAAGACCTAGATCCCCTATCTTACCTTGAAACTCATGCCTAGTCAGAGTAATGTCTGACTTTTGCCAAGCACATCATTGTCATAGGAAAAGACTACATAAGCTTGATGTGAGATTCAGTTTATCTTTGTGTTTATTTAGTTTATTTCATTCATTTATAAGTGTGATTTTTTCTCAAACTTTTACATATTATTTGTGTTTCATGCTTTTTTCAAGTCCCGATGGTGGTTCACACCATCAAGCTTGCTTTTCTTTTTATGACCCATGTCGGAGGCATGACCACTTGCAAGTTGAAGCCCACATTGAATATTTCAAGCACCTGGTGCAGCTGATCCTTGCTCGGTAGAGGAGAAATAACTTACAACTTAAAGAGCGGACCTCACATCCGTCTCTATCTCTTAAATTCAGATTCAATTTTTTGAATCCAAAAACTTGTTCGGCTAAACCCTTTTTTTGGTTTTCAAAATTTGGGGACCCACACCATCCAATCTTACTTGCCCAAACCATGTTAAAGCAACACCGACTTGCAAAGTCATATCTAGATATGGATTTGAGATTTACCCAAACTTAGCTCCAGTTTGATGCTAACACACATCATAATATTGAGTCATATGCTAATTGAACCACTTAGGTAGGGTTGGGAAATGGATGAATCACTTGTGGCTTGACTCATGTTTAGCTTGTAAAGGACTCGTTCAAACTCGTGTAATAGGTTTGACAAGCTCGATCGTGAATAACCAATGTCGGCTTGGCTTGGATGAACTTATTTATTAATAATAAATATATTTTACAAATATTCTAAAAAATGAATTTAGTTGAAGTGTTTGGCCTGCAAACAATAAGTTTAGGGATCAATCTTATTGCTTACCAGTTTGAAATAATTGTTTATTTTGTAAATTACTTTGAGCTTGACTTTGTAGGTTAGGGTTAGAATTCTATTGTTCTCAACTTTAAAAAATCTATATAATTTTTGTAAATGAGCTTGCTCACGCTCGGCTCACTTAGCTCGAGCTTTTCATGAGCTCAAACTCGACACAAGAAAGGAGTCAAGGTTGAGAACCTTCTGCTCGGTTCTTTCAACTCGTTTACCAACACTGCACGTAGGGGTGGCAAAATCTGACCCGACCCGCCAACCCGCTTCTTAGTCGGGTTAGGGTTTGGCTTAAACAGTTCCGTGTCGTAAACGGGTCGACCCGCCTAACCCATTTATTAAGCGGGTCGTGTTCGTGTTAGGGGCATGCCAACCCGTTTACACGAACCCGTCAACCCGCAACCCGCAACCCGTTTATATATATTATGTTATCGGGTTGCGGGTTAATAGCAGTGTCGTAAGACCTATTTATTGCTAATAATTATTAATAAAGTATTTATGGGGCAACGTTGGTTGCTTTATGGGGCAATGTGAGGGTATGAGAGGATGTCTTAAAGTATTTACGGGGCAACTTGGATTGCTTCATGGGGCAACGTGAGAGTACGGGAGGACGTCTTATTTTAATAATTGATTTTAAATACCCAGAAAAAAAGAAATTAAATTCATTGGGATTGCTTCAATGCCAGGCACGTAGCGTTAATAAATTTTAAAATGAAAAATGGTGATTTTATCACATAGTGAGTCAGGAACATTGAATCCAAACCGATTTTCGAGGCCTTCCGGCGGAGGACGAGCTTCTCAACTGCTTTCTTCTCGTGGAGAGTTGTCCATTTATCGAGACGTGGGGCTCGTCTCGACGTGCATTCATCGCTGTTGATCCTGTCCCACATGGTGGCGGTGGTCCTCCGGTAGAGGCAGAGCTCGCCATTGGCATCTTCGGTGGACCTGTAGATGGCGTCAAGCAGAGCCAATGAGAAGGATGGGTTTCTCGGGAACGTTCCCTCTTTCATTTCCGACCTCCATCTTTCCATACTTTTGTGTAATTATTATATCTCCACTCGCAAAGAGAGAGAGATGGAGATAGAAAGATGGGATGGTGATGGTGGTGGTGTTGGTATGGTGAGAAAGACTCAGAAGCTGAAGAGAGGTGTTTGGAGGTTGGAATAATTGGAGTGAGCAACAGGGATACATGACATCTTGACGTCTTAAGATGAGTAGAGAGAGAGAGAGAGGCACAATCAATGCCTGCTGCAAAAAACAAAGGATGGCAGCAGAGAGAGAGAGAGAGGTCACTCATTCATCCTTTTTAGCTTCTAGTATGGTAGTGTTTTTTCTTGGTAATTTATGAAGCGTGCACTTAAGTTTCTAGCATATTTAAAGAAGGCGACCCATTTAATAAACGGGTTAACTGTGTCGTGTCGGGTTACCCATTTAATAAACGGGTCGTGTTCGTGTTGAGGTTTTCTGACCCGCCAACCCGACCCGATTGCCACCCCTAATTGCAAGTAGGTGATTGGGTATTTGCCTCATAATCATAGTACCTTGTTTTGGACCAGATTCTGATCAGTGGACCCGAATCCGGTACCGTTTCGATGTGCTCAAGGCGCTATAACAAGGCAAAACCGCGTTACTGTTATGCCCGAAACTTACTCCTTAAGAAAGCGAGGGAAAAAGGTCAAAAACGAAAGCCGAGATGACTGAAAGATGATATCGAGAGCATCCCAAAAATTCTCTCCCTTCCACGTCAGAAAAAGCATTTTAATAAGCTGAAGTGGATCAGCGTGGGAGCACATCCTCAGGGGCTGTTTTTACAGATACAATCACCAAATAAAGATAAATTTTCCAAAGGTATAGACCAATCCCTCCTACTCGCGCCAAAGTACTCCCGCCAAATTCTCCGTCCCTATTTATTTATCCTTCGATCTCTCCATTTCCCCTAAAGCTCCGAGGGAAAAAAATGGGGGGCTGCAATCCAGAAGGGATAGAAGCGATACGCGTCGTCCTTGGCTCGTCTCCGCCGGAATCAGACATTTTCCTGGCGCTCAAGCTCGCCGGAAACAACGCCGATGTCGCGATCAACATCCTCCTCGATTCCCCGGACTTCCTCAGCCGTTCGGTCACCGTCAAGCGGACGAACCCTGTCGCCGGTACCCGGGTCTCTGCCGAAACGCCGAGGGAGCCGATGCTGGCCATGAAGATGGAGGATTCCGGCTTTGTCGCGGCCACCGTGAAAGTCGTGGATTCCGGCTTACCGAATGCTGTGAAGATAGAGGATTCTGTCTTCCCTGCCACTGCGAAGATTGAGGATTATAGCTTCCCTGCTGATGTGAAGATCGAGAAATCAGACACACTCACCGCCGTGAAAATCGAAGATGCTGGATTTGCTCCCTTCACAAAGGTCGAGGGAGATGCTGGGATCCCTACCGCCGTGAAGATCGAAGATTCCAGTATCGCCACCGCTGTGAAGATCGAGGATTCGGGTATCACCGCCGCGGTGAAGGTCGAAGATGCCGGCTTTGTAAAGATCGAGGATGCAGCCAACGCCTCCGTCGTGAAGATTGACTCTAGCGTTGTGTCTGCCGTGAAGCTCGAAGACACTGGCTTGGTGGGAACCACCGCGAAGAGCCGGTGCATTTTCCCGCAACCGGTATCGTATGCATTGGCACCGGTGGCCGATGGTGGTGCAGAAGCGGGAGTGCATCCAGGGGCGGACGTCGAGGATTTTCCGGTGGAGGAGGACTGGTTCCACGTCGGGAGCACTCACGTCTCAGGGCTCTCGACGTGCCGAGGGAGGCGGATCGTCTGCAACGAGGTCGTCGACTTCGAGTTCCCCCGCGCTGATCGGAAGCGGGGGCGGTGGGTCAGCTGGAAGGCCGCCGCTGCCTCGTCGGAGATCGTCCGGTTCTCCACCAGGAGGTCGGGAGAGGTAACAGAGCAACATAAACCCCCTACCCCTGTATATCAACGTTCGCCTAGTCCGGATCGGGTCTATGCCAACCCGAAGCCAATTACCACATACCAAATGGATTCGGGGAAGTAGCCAAGAAGGCTCACCGCTCACGCAGGAGCCCTCATCTAACCGGGTCTAGGGCTGTCCGTGGGCCGGGTTTGCTTGGATAATCAACCCAACCCTAACGTGAATATCTGGATACGGTCACAAAATTTGTGACCCGAATATTATTTGGTTTCGAGTTTTGATCTCAAGTGCTGTGCAAATTTAACCTTTAATTTGCCCGTTAAGAACCGTTTTTAAGTTCCCGTTTTCTTTCAAGGTGCATATAACTATCTCCTTGCAAAATAAAAAGCTTTGAATTCCCATTCGATGGGTTATCTTCATGTTGGTCGTTAATTTGGCATTGGTTTGTTCTGCATCAGATTGGCAGGCTACCATCGGAATGGACGAGGTGCTTGATCCCTTTAGTGCAGTCATCGAAGGTCAAGATCCGCGGTAGATGTATTTATGCACCAGAAAACCTCAGTATTATGCAAGAGATCGTTCTGTATATAAGGTATTAACAATATCTGATTTATTGATGCGTGTTATTAGCACTATGGTCTGCTTTTTTTTTGGGGTGCTTTTTCAATATATGGGTGGCTGGTATCTTGACTGCCTATTTGACTACAAGGGTTCATTTTTGTTGTGTTTTTGCTATTTGCAGTTTGTACATCCATAGTTCAATCTTCACAGATGCTAATCTTTCTTCATGGAAGTTCGTCAATCCCTCTCTTCACGATTCCACACTTCACCCTCTTCCCACCTTGTTCAAGTTGCTTAAGATGAAACCGTTTAAGAAGGTCGGCAAATGCTCTCTCTCTCTCTGGAAATGACCCACGTAGTACACGTGGACATGGACTCCAGTGGGATGTAAGAAATGGGTCTGCTCTACACGATCTGGTTGTAGTTGTTGATCACGTAGAAAATTATGTTGTGGCAAATTGAATGCGGCGTTTCAAAATCTGAAAATGAACTCGACGTTTAGTATGTCAATTTGGCTTTGATTTTTAACTTCTGGGTCGCCTAGAATCTGAACTTTCCGTTAATGTCTTTTGTCATCTGCAGGCTGATTTTACTCCGGAGGAGCTTGATAAACGAAAAAGAAAGCTGAACTTGAAAGTACGTTCTTATTGTTTAGTTTTCCAATCACGAGAGAGAGAGAGAGAGAGAGAGAGAGAGAGAGAGAGAGAGAGAGAGAGAGAGAGAGATCTTCACAACTCACAATCGTCAAAGGCTCACATTTCTGCATGGTTGCATACATGCAAAGACGCCTGTGCGTAACCAGTTTGTGAATATTTGTATGGTTACCAAGAACCAGTGGGTTTTAACATTTCCGGATGGCTTTGGTCTAAAAGGTTTCTTCCATCTTCATATTCTTAACAGAACGAAGACGATTCCAATGACTTCACACCAACAGTGCCTCTTGACAACCGCAAAAGAGGGAACCTGCTTCCTCCAGGTGAGGATGGCGAAGAGCAGGTCCTTTCTGACTCGGCTATGTCTAAGCTTGTAGGCAGTGCAGATATATACGACTTAGAGGTAAAGCAGCCCGAGTAGCTAAACTCAATACTCTTTCTTGCCAGCTCTCATGATTTCGCTAGTTTCTATGGACCACATAACGGGTAGTTTAATTTTTTGCAGGAAAAGGATCCACCTAGCACACTTTTGTGTGAACTGAGGCCTTACCAGAAACAAGCACTGTACTGGATGTCTGAACTGGAGAAGGGAATCGACGCAGAGAAGGCAGCGAAGACACTTCATCCCTGTTGGGATGCTTACCATATTGCTGATAAGTATGTACAGGCAACTGCTTTTGTAGAGAATGATTTAAATTTGTTTTGTTCAGTACTGTTGATTTGTTAGTCACTGCGATTATATGCTACTACATCAACTTGGTACTGCCATACTTGCAGTCTGCCGCCTCGCTCGATTGAAAGCAGCCTGAGTTTATACAGAGGCTTAACCCATCCGTTGCACGAGTCCTGGGTTTAGTTTCTGGTTTCTGTCATCTGGAATTATTTGAAACGTGTATTGCTCGTTTGTACTTGCAGGAGAGCTTCTGCTGTGTATATGAATGTGTTCTCAGGGGAAGTGACCACTCGCTTTCCTAGTGCAGTTCGGATGGCGAGAGGAGGAGTAAGTTGCTCTTTCTCCTTTAATTAACAAAAAGAGTGATAAATTATTCTTGTTTATCTAGTAGTGCAATTACCCTAGATCTGTGCCACTTTCTTTCCATGAAAGGATCTCATCACTTACTGATGCATTTTAAATTGACTTCTCAAAACTGTAATTCATGAAAGAAGTGCATGTTCTTGTATGGTTTATTTGGATTGTCTCCTTTGATGACAATGCAACTTGGCCATCTTGTTTATGGGTGCACACAACTTGGAGTGAGGCATCTGCATCCATAGACGAGTTGGCTGAGCTGTGCATGGACTTGAATAAGTCTTTTCAATAGCTCATGCATAGATAATGGTGGGCTTCTGTGTGCTATAGAGCACTTAAACATTCACCAATTGCCATTAAAATTTTTCTGACTATTGGAATCTTGGTGAAGATTTTAGCAGATGCAATGGGGCTTGGAAAGACTGTGATGACGATTGCACTCATTCTTGGGAAACCAAGCAGACAAATCTTGGAAAATGAAGACACAGAAAGTGCAGTCACACAAATTGAAGACAATGGAAAGGATGTGAAGATACATGACAGAGCACCCAAGAGAGCCAAAACTCAAAACCGACCTAGGACTAAATGTGGCACCCTCATTGTCTGTCCCATGGCATTGTTGGGCCAGTGGAAGGTGAGTGTTATAGTTTCAACATTTAAACCTGATTCAGCCATTCATTGTTCATGCACTCGTCCCCTTTGTGCATGTGTGTGTGTATGTGTCTGCACTGCATGCATATGTTTGTGTTTGTGCATGTATACACATGCATGTATTCATAGTCACTGTTTTACGATAAAATTCATTCGTTCTTACTCAGCTAGTGATCTCAGTATGCAAACAGCCCCCATCCTTTATCATCTACTGCATATGAATTTGATTTGTTATTTTATTTGCCGTAAACAGACGTCTCAGTTTCCCAGATCATGTCATGCTTGAAGGTCTTGGAATCCTGACTTGAATATGCTCAGTCAAAGTCCAAACAATTGGTTTAGCTATCTACATTTGGTCTACTTTTTTTATCAAGTTGATGTTTCAACATTTTGATTGCCAGTTTAGCAGACTTGTAATGCTTTCAGCCTTTGAGTTGTTTATCAACCTCCATTGACAGTCAATGCCTGTCAAGTCTTTGGGCTATCCATAGTTACAGAGTGCCTCCATACGCGGCAATTTGATTTCTTTGTATTTGAATGCCATGAAAGAGAAACACATGAACTAATTTCAATGGTCAATCAGTTTACCCATGCTATTCTATTTTTTTCTTGTTTGTATGTTGTTCCATCTGCAAATTCATCATCAAAATGTGCAGAATGAGCTGGAAAACCACTCCAAGCGGGGAGCATTATCAGTTTTTGTGCACTATGGTCAAGACAAAACAGAGGACCCTAAAGTTATGGCAGAGTATGATGTGGTCCTAACAACATACGGAGTCTTAACTGCAGCATATAAATGTGTAAGTGCCACCAAATTTCAGTTGCTCTTAAGATTTCCCACCTTGTAATGTGCTTGTATTTTGTTATTCTGAGATCTCTTTTTCTTCTTTTTTGTCAGGATTCTGGAAGCATTTTCCATAAAGGAGAATGGTACAGGGTGGTGCTAGATGAAGCACACACTATCAAGTCTGCGAAGTCCCAAGCAGCTCAGGCAGCATTTGAACTTGTTGCATACTGCCGTTGGTGCCTTACAGGCACACCTCTACAGGTCTCTCTCTCTCTCTCTCTCTCTCTCTCTCTCTCTCTTCTGTGTGCGTGTATCTGCGTATACACATGCTTGCATTGGTGCACACATGTTTGTCTGTAGATGGGGAGCAAAGTTGCTCAAATTTTGGAAGGGAGTCAAATGTTTTTCCTGGGGCACAATAAGGCTAAACACAACTATGAGCAGGTCATGGTTGGGTTGATGCTAATTTGCTTAGATGATCAGCCTCTAAGTATATTTATCCTGTTTGTTCTGGGTGCAGAACAAGTTGGAAGATCTCTATAGCCTCCTGTGCTTCTTGCATGTTGATCCGTGGTGCAACTGGGCATGGTATGTATAATCACTCAATTTATAATATGAGTTCAGTGTTTATTGCAGGTTTTTGAGCATATAAACTTTCAAAATTGTGCCGTGTTAATCATTCAGAAGCAGCTAGAAAGAATCAAATGATTGTGCAGAGATCATTAAGCAAATTTCCCTGAATCACCACTTTTCTAAAAAAGAGCACATATAGATCACCACAACTACTTTCCACTATAAACAGGCCACCTGTTTATGACTTATGAGGCAGTGAGGAGCACATAAACATGACGGATGCTGGAATTCACATCTCAAATATGTTTGTAGTAAAGGGAATGCACATACCTACATTTGTCTAAAGTTGGTTGTGTTCTTCCCCTAAAATGCAATTTATGCCTGTTTCATCACAACATTTGGGGCTACCAGCTATACCTGATCTTCCAAAGATCCATTCACCAATTCTGTATGCTCATGAAAGCAGTCCTTTTGTTAGATGCATAATGAAATTTTCCCAACTTAACATTTGTAGGTGGCACAAACTAATTCAGGGGCCTTATGAGAGCGGTGATGAGAGAGGGCTGAAGCTTGTCAAGGCCATTTTGAGACCATTAATGCTGAGGAGAACAAAAGACACTACAGATAAAGAAGGAAGGTCTGATACATTCTCCATTGAAATTTTGCTCTGTTTCATTCAACTTCTTTTATACATTTCAGTGCTGTTAATGTTTAATCTGCAATTCAGACCCATTCTTGTTCTTCCACCTGTGGATACCCAAATTATTGAATGTGAACAGTCTGAAGCTGAGAGGGACTTCTACATGGCTTTGTTTAAGAAATCTAAGGTGATTCTACAACAGAAACTCCTTCAATTCAACTAAATGTAATAGCCATTTTCTGCCAGCAGTTTTATTGACTCTTATATATGCATAATGTAGGTTCAATTTGATCAGTTCGTTGATCAAGGAAAAGTCCTTCACAATTATGCATCCATTCTTGAACTGCTTCTGCGGCTAAGACAGTGTTGCAATCACCCTTTCCTTGTTATGAGGTGCATGGATTTGAATTTATCAGCTCACAAAAAAACTGGAAGTTTTTCATTAAGAATAGGTCTTTCTTGATGTGGGTGCTAACTGTTGAAAAGATTTAATTGTCAATTATTGGTCGCAGTCGTGGTGACACACAGCAGTACTCAGACATGAACAAGCTAGCGAAGCGCTTCCTAAATGGAAATCCCAACCAAGATGACACCACTGCCCCCACTCGAGCCTATGTAGAACAAGTGGTGGAAGCGATCCAGCGAGGTGAGACCAGAGAATGTCCCATCTGCTTTGAAATGCCAGAAGATGCTGTTCTCACGCCATGTGCTCACAGCATGTGTAGGGAGTGCTTGCTCTCAAGCTGGCACAGTCCAGCAGGAGGGCCTTGTCCAATCTGCAGGAAGCTTATAATGAAGCAAGGTCTGATTACCTGCCCATCTGAGAATAGGTTCACTGTAGACATTAATAAGAACTGGAAGGATTCAGCCAAGGTATCTGCATTAATGGGCTGCCTGGAAGAAATCCAGCAGTCAAGAACTGGTGAGAAGAGTATAGTCTTCAGCCAGTGGACATCTTTTATGGATCTGTTGGAGGTGCCCTTGAAGAAGAAAGGAATTGACTTTCTGAGGTTTGATGGACAACTTAGCCAGACAAAAAGGGAGAAAGTGTTATTGGAGTTCAATGAAAGTAGAGATAAAAAGGTAAAACCAGGTGACCATCCCCCTCTTAACTCTGTTCTGAACCTTGGGAAGAAATAGTCAGGTGAGCCTGCATGGTACAAGTCAAAATGAATTGCAAGGTCTTAGTGTTGATGCCAGACATCAAAGTCTATGAATGAATTCACATGGTCCAAGAAATTTACGTCATGTCTAGTTTTTAAGATCATGTTTGCCGTCTTTCAGGTCCTATTGATGTCCTTGAAGGCTGGTGGAGTTGGCCTTAATCTTACTGCTGCCTCAAATGTTTTTCTAGTGGTAATCTTCTCCCCCTTTTCTCTCTCTTTCTCTGTGTGATTGCTAAGATAGTCATCATACATTCCAATTTGTGTGTATCTCCTTAGTTGCTAATTGCAGTTTGGTTCCAAAAACTATAAAATAGGATCCATGGTGGAATCCAGCAGTTGAGGAGCAGGCAATAATGCGGATACATAGGATCGGGCAGAATCGAAGGGTGTTTGTACGTCGATTCATAGTCAAGGTGCTTTCATATTCTATAATCCATAAAGCTTATTGTTCCACATACAGCTGCTTTGTGAAGTACGATATAGTGACATCCAGATTCCAGTGATGCTTACCACTTCATGAGCGTTGCTGCATTTGTTGGGCCCATACTATATGTCTGAGGCCCCACTTAGGCACTCAAACTCCTGCCTTCTTGGTGGTGACAACATGCTGTGTTCTGCTTCTGCTTAATTAGTGCTGTTAAAAAGTTCGTTCTCGTACTGTCTTCCTATTATTGACACGTTAAATATGTTTTCTATGTCGTTCTTAATGAATGTCAATTCAGTTTGGTGCTTATCCTCAATTGAGCTAACATGTTGGAGGATGGCAGGGGACTGTGGAGGAAAAGATGCAACAAGTTCAGGCGAGGAAGCAGAAGATGATAGCAGGGGCTCTAACTGATGGAGAGATGAGGACAGCTAGAATAGAGGAGCTCAAGATGCTTTTTAGATGATGTGTAAATGAATCAGAAAATGGAAGATTTTGTAAATTCCATTAACTCCCTTCTCATGTTCACGTAATTACGGCAAGACATTTTTCCAGTTCTTTGCTGTAAAAAATTTGTATATTCTACGTGAACAGTGAACTTTTTGTTATATTGCCAATGTTGATGTAGGATCTAGTATATATATTTTAAGATCAACAGTAGAGAGAGCAAACTTTAAATATTTGTTAGTGAAATTTACGCTTCAGCACTATTGTGTGATGAGCATTGTATCCCTGCAAAGAGAAATCTCTCTCTCTCTCAGCAAAGACAGGAGTCGAAAAAGTGCACCATGGTAGAATACGGAAAATTAAGGTATCAGCAGAGGGGCTTATGATCCATGTGGAGGTATAGTATGGTCTTGTGTGTAGTGCTGGGAAACAAGTTCATCAGGTCATGGCTTGGCTCATGTTTGGCTTAGAAAGACCTTGTTTCAACTCCTAAGAACTCAGTAATATATTTTACATTTTTTTGTAACCCTGTTTCTTTCAGCTCTAAACAATGAAGTTTTTCTGCCAGCTTTAACATGGCTCATTATGAGCACGAACTTGGGTTGGCTTGCTATAAGAATGAGTCAAGCTTGAACACTTCAAGCTCAGCTCGTCTAGCTCTTTTACCAGCCCTCTTTGTATTTATTTGTATTAGATGCGCAAGTGCACTGCATCTAATTAAACGTCTGTTTCAAATTCAATACATTTTTTTCATAGAATTTTGAAAATAGAATCCAAAATATTTTTCTTGGACGGAATTCAGAATCGTATGGCTGGAGTTTTCAGATTCAACTGTCTTTTGTGCGTTTTACATGGAAAGCACACTTCTCAACCATTTTTAATACCGAATCCAGTATTACCATATAAAATTTCAAATTCAGATTCAAACTTTTAAAAACTTGGATTGAGATGATCAATCACACGATCCAACTATTTGATCTGTTTATGCCCTTGTCATGTGCTCAACAAACTCCTGAAGCAGAAAGGGGATCATTGCTTGGAAAAAAATCCAAGACGGCAGAGGATGACTACAAATAAGTTAATCAACAACGCTTTTAAATTGCCTCCAAGAAATAGATCAATATATTGTACAATCTTAACAAAGTATACTGTCATGCGTTCAACGCCAAGGGTTCACTGCTTCAAGACTGAGGCTTTTCTTTTCTCATGTTTTGGTAAACTTTTTTTTTTCAAGTTTCTCTACTCCATAATGCTTTGCAAAAAATTATCCAAAAGTTGAGTTTTAAAGAAAGTCACAGTAATTAGATTTTCGACAACTAAGATGTAAGTGGAGTTGCTACATAGGTAAATGCAAAACTTCAAAGATATCTGGACCAAAACACAGACAAACTTAGCAGAAATGTATTGGAGCAACGTTCTCCATAACAACATGAATAAGTCATTGAAATCTTGAAGAATGAACTAGCAGTAGTCATTAAATCCACCGATTGTCAGCCTCCCTCTGCATTTTCCATATCTTCATCTTCAGGTAAGCCTCGAATATAGAGAACATTATTGCACCTAAATTGACATGTTGAAAAGTATCAAGCCAACTTAATGAAAGCACTACCAATATTAATGGTTCAAAATATTAGCAGTAATGTGCATAGTCATGATGTTTATATTTGGCAATCTAATGAAAACTTACTTGAAGCAAGCATGATAATTATGATGTCTATACCAAACAGAAAGTAAACCACTATTTTGCATTTGATAGAGTAGCTAAATATGAAAAGAATAAAGCACGGCCCCTACTTATTGCATAACCAACTACTACATTTTTAAGCATTTACAGATTCAAAGTCAATAATTTTCTATCTATAAAAAAAAGTCAATAATTTTCTTCTTAGAGAAACAACTTATAGCTTGATCAGCCACAATTGTAACGTTTGGTAAATTGACCTAAATAATTGATAAACAATCAAAACCCCATGTTATTCAACAACAACAACAACAACAACAACTACGCCTTCATCCCAAAACAATTGGGGTCAGCGATATGAACCAAAAAAGAAATTCATTTTGGGTCTTCCACATGAATCCTTTTCCTCCAATCATTTCTATCCAACGCCATGTCCTCGGTGAGGTTCAAAGCATTCATATCCTTTCCTATCATCTCCATCCAAGTCTTCCTAGGCCTACCCCGACCTCTTTTAACTAATATATTTTCCCATTTCTCCAACCTTCTAACTGGAGCATCATTAGGCCTTCGCCGAATATGTCCAAACCACCGTAAACGATTCTCTCGCATCTTATTTTCAATGGGTGCAACACCTACCTTCTTACGTATCTCTTCGTTCCGAATCTTATCTTTTATTGTATTTCCACACATCCATCTAAGCATCCGCATCTCAGCTACACTCATTTTTTGAATATGATGTCTCTTGGCAGCCCAACATTCCGTACCATATAGTAAAGCGGGTCTAATAGTCGTCCTATAAAACTTTCCCTTCAACCGCAATGGCATTCTACGATCGCACAACACTCCAGTAGCACTTTTCCATTTCATCCACCCAACCTTTATCCTATGATTTACATCTCCATCAATTTCTCCATACTTTTGAATGATGGATCTCAAATATTTGAAATAATCATTAACCGGTATATCTTGCTCACCAAGCTTCACTACACTCCCATCACTACTTCGTTGCTTACTAAACCGACATTCCATATATTCAGTCTTACTCTTACTCAACTTAAAACCTCTAGCTTCCAATGTCTGTCTCCATAATTCTAACTTAGCATTAACCCCAACTCTAGACTCATCAATCAAAACAATATCATCAGCAAACAACATACACCACGGTACATTTTCTTGAATTGATCTCGTAAGCTCATCCATCACTATCGCAAATAGGAAAGGGCTTAAAGCAGATCCTTGATGTAACCCAACCGTTATCGGAAAATTGGTTGTCACCCCTCCACAAGTGCGGACATTGGTTACTACTCCTTCATACATATCTTTAATTATACTAATGTACTTGAGAGAAACACCTTTCTTCATCATTGTCCACCAGAGAACGTCCCTAGGTACTCTATCGTATGCCTTCTCTAAATCAATAAAAACCATATGCAAATCTTTGTTCCTCTCTCTATATCTTTCCATAAGTTGTCTAAGAAGATGTATAGCTTCCATAGTTGATCTTCCAGGCATAAAACCAAATTGATTCTCCGATATCATGACAACCTTCCTCAACCTAGACTCAATCACCCTCTCCCAAAGTTTCATAGTATGACTCATGAGTTTTATACCACGATAGTTTGTGCAATCTTGTATATCACCCTTATTCTTATATAAAGGCACCAAAGTACTCTTCCTCCACTCATTAGGCATCTTATTTGTTCGCCAAATCAAGATAAAAAGATTTGTCAACCATTCTAAACCTTTCTCTCCCAAGCATTTCCAAGCCTCGATAGGTATACCATCTGGGCCAACTGCCCTTCTTGATTTCATTTTCTTCAAAGCCTCTGCAATTTCTTTCTTTTGAATCTTGCGCATGAAGTCACGATTTATCTCATGAAAAGGAATGGAGAAGTCTCCAAGATCTTGAGCATGACTATCATTAAATAGCTTATCAAAATAATCTTTCCATCTCTCCTTAATCTCCTCATCTTTGACTAAAACCCTTTGCGTTTCATCTTTGATACATCTAACCATACCCAAATCCTTCGATTTCCTCTCTCTCATCTTAGCAAGCCTATAAATATCCTTCTCGCCTTCTTTGGTATCCAACTTGTCATAAACCTCCTTATATACCTTAGCCCTCGTGTTTCGAACAACTTTTTTAGCTTCCTTCTTTGCTATCATATACTTCTCCAAATTCTCATTATCACGACTCTTACTTAGATTTCTATAACACTCTCTTTTAACCTTAATAGCTAATTTGACATCCTCGTTCCACCATGATGTATCCTTACCTAGTGGTGCACCGCCTTTAAACTCACCCAATACCTCCTTAGCTACTTTTCTCATACCACCCGCTATCTTATTCCACATTGATTATGAATCCTCCTCGAGACACCAATCAACTTCCTTAACTACCTGCTCTACAAACATTCCTTGTTTAGCTCCTTTCAGTGCCCACCACTTAATTCTAGGATCTATCCTATGTCTATCCCTTTTGCGGCATTGTCTAATTCTAAGATCTAAAATTAAGACTCTATGTTGTGTAGCTACACTTTCTCCTGGTATAACCTTACAATCGATGCAACAACTCCTATCTCTCTTTCTAAGTAGGAAAAAATCTATCTGACTCGTATTAACCCCACTTTTAAATGTTACTAGGTGAGACTCCCTCTTCCTAAACCAAGTGTTTGCTAAGATCATATCATAGGACAAACAAAAATCTAAAATCCTTTCTCCACTTTCATTTCTTTCTCCTATACCATAGCCTCCATGGATATTCTCAAATCCATCCCTACTAATGCCTACATGTCCATTAAGGTCACCGCCGATGAAAAGCTTTTCTCCATAAGATGTCTCTTGTACTACTCCATCTAAATCTTCCCAAAATTGATGCTTAATGGAATCATCTAAACCTACTTGAGGTGCATAAACACTAATAATATTAATAATATCCATACCTAATACTAATTTAATAAGTAAAATTCTATCACCCTTCCTACGGACCTCAACTACATTATCTATAAACTGACGACTCATAACAATCCCTACTCCATTCCTATTCCTATTTATTCCTGTATACCAAATCTTATATCCCCAAGGTTCTATCACTTTAGCTTTCTCACCTACCCATTTGGTCTCTTGAAGACATAAAATATCAATCTTTCTCCTACACATAACATCTACTAACTCTACCAACTTACCAGTTAAAGACCCTATGTTCCAAGTGGCTAACCTAATTTTATGGTCTTGGACTAACTTCTTTACCCCCACCCGTCCAACAAAGTGAGGGAACCCTTGCCTATTTGACACCACACCCGGGCGCCGGTGTGACGCGTCGCTTCTGGGCGACGACCTAGCAACCCTTGCACATTTATCACTGCCTCCGGGCCTAGAGAGTACAGCGCGTCGCTCAGTAGGGAACGCCCCAACGAAATTCTCATATTGGTTCATTTTCATAGGATATGACAAAGTTTTTATGCTGGCTGTCACAGGCCTACCAAAACCCCATGTTATTATGCTTCCTAAATTCAGCGTTCATTCCATGCATATTGGGTCCCCCATTTCCAATAGACATCCACACTCTCAAATTCCTCAGCTTTCACTAATCCAATTTGAAGGGTTATCCATGCTTCAACTAATTAGCATTTTCATTCCTAAATATTTTGATTATCGCTGAAGGGAAACACAATCAACCCACCTTAGATAGTGGAGGAGCTACAATAAATGGTGTTGTGATCATGTGATTGAATCAATAATGTGGGATATAATGGAATAAAAATATAAATTATTCCAATTTATTTGCATAAGTAATTTCAGGTTAAATATAAATGGTAACAAATGAATGACGGGATTATAAAAATGCTGGAGGTGAAAAGAAGTGCAACATTTACATGTTCTGAATCTTATAATTGTAATACATGGTTTTAGCTTTCTCACAACCTTGTGTTGATTCTTTATAAAAGGTTCATAAATCATAACCCTCAATTATGAAACAATGAAAGGGATATACAGATTTATATAACTACAATTTTTCCTAATCTTTTTAGTCATCAAGATGTGATTTTAACAAAGGAGATGTTCATAAGTGGGTCCAACAGAGGTAGCATGTCAGGATGATACACTTGTGAAAACAGATCTTACCTAATCTGCTTTCAGACAGGCATACCTTATCTGCTCTCACGCATTCTCTCCCTCTCAATTTAACAGTAAAGAACCGCCTAGCTACAGAAGCACTCGTACACAACAGCAAAGTAAAGAACACAACCACTTTTCCTCGTATAAAGAAGATAGCAGTTTTAATGTGATAATTGAATCTAAAGTTCCTCATGTTGGACATTATGGGTTATGGGTCCAACCCACAGTGTGACCCGGTTTGACACCCATTAGTGGGTCACATTAGTGGCCACGTAATGGGGTTAGTGGGTGGGAGTTACGTGAATGTGGAGAGACCACATTCAGGTAACTCCCTTATTCTCCCATTATATAAGGGGTTAGGGGCTATGAAGATGATGAGACTTTCATAGCATTTATCCTGCCAAAACAATTCCACATTCTGATATCGTGGAAAAGGGTCCTGCTCACCGTCGACCTAAGGCCTGGCCTCATTGTGGGCGCCAACCGGTTGAGGAGAACGCCAAATTCCCTACACGCACTCGATGGCGAATTCATGTATGCTTCTTGTCAGTGTTTGTTTTACAGGATTCACCAACATTGGGTTATGGGCCCACCCCACGCATTTCCGCTGCGCGTGGCCGTGTAGGCCCTTTCGGCATTCCGCCTCGGTGTTGTCTGAATTCTGGATTCTGAGACAGCATGTCACCGTGGGGTGACATTCCGGCAGATGTTTGCGACAGAGGATGGCGATCATTGTTTTTCGCAGACTGTCGCCGTGGGGCGACAACCTTCACAGGTGACCGCCAGTCGCTATGGGGCGACGTTTGGTCGCCGGAGGATGGCAACTATTGTCGTGGGGCGACAAACATCCCGGTGGCAGATAAAAAAAAACGGGAGGATCGTTGTATACCTGTGGCCGTCGGGCTGCAGGGAGGTTCCGCCAGCGCCGGGATCGCCGCTGGATGCGTCGCCTGTGGAGGGGTGTGGTCGCTGGGTCGTCGATTATCGACCGATCATCATCGATAGAGGTAAGTCCCCACATCTCCTGTGGCCGTTGGGCTGCAGAGGGGTTTACCCTCGCCGATGTGTTTTAAAAGCAGGGGTTTCGGCTGGTGGCTTTTCGCCGGAGAGGCGAGACGGCGGCCTTGTCGTCGCCGCTGAATGCCCGACGTGGGTCGCTGATGGGCGGGCGACGTGGGTCGCCGAAAGATATTTGGGCATCCGAAAACGGCTGCCGTCTCCATCAGGATCAGCCGGTGCCGGGACTGTCGTCGGATTGGACGATCGCCGTAGGGCGATGTGCCGGCTGGATCGACCGTCGGTCGCCGGCGATCTTGTCGGCGCTGCTGCTGGTGTCGTACCCTTTTTTCCTCTGCTCCTTCAGCCATCGGACTACAGGGCATCACATCGTCGTCGTGGGGCGACGTCAGTCGTCAGTGGGGTGACGCAGGTCGCCGGCAGGCGACGTGGGTCGCCGTCTGGCAACGTGGGTCGCCGTGGAGCCGAAAAGGGCGGAAACCCTTTCGGTTTCCCTGAGGGTTTCTGTTTCATTTTAACAGGGGTACCGGATAAAGTCCGACGTGGTGACCCGATGACAGACCCGATCCAAACCCATTTTGGGTGGATCGGGTCTGCAGTTGATTCTTGGATCTGACCTGAACCCATAATGGTTCCGGGTCTAATTTGGAAAGAATCAGGTCTCTCTCTGATCGGGTTAGACCCGAGTCCATTTAGGACCGGGTCCGATCCAGATCCATTACAAGTTTGGTCCAATCCGGGACCGTTTAGGACCGGGTCTAACCCGGGTCCGTTTAGGACCGAGTCTAACCTGGGACCGTTTCGGACCGGGTCTAATCCGGGTCCATTTTGGACCGGGTGTAACCCGGGTCTGTTTCGAACCGAGTCCGACCCGTATCAAGTATGGGTCGGGTCAGATCCGGATTCCATTTGAACCGGGTCGGATCCATGTTAAGCAGGATCCAGACACTATTTGGACTGAACCGGATCAGAAACCTGATCCGACCCTTTTCGGGACCGGTTCAGAGTCGTTTTTCACCGGTTCTGAGATGCTAAGACCCTGTTCTCATGGATTTATGAAGATACAGGGATTTTGGCATACGGTTATAGGGTTTTATGAACTTTTGTTCATATTTGGTATCGGTTTATAAGGTTTAGAACCAGTTTGGACCATTTGATGACTGGTTCGGGGCAGTTTCAGACCGGTTCTTACTTGAGGACCCTGGGTTTTACCCGTATGAGCATGTTTTTGTTATTTTTCATGCTTTATAAAGTATTTATTTTAAATAATGCATGACTTATGCATGTTAATTCATGTATTTTGCGTTGGTTAAGTTGTGCATGATGGTTTTAAGCATGAATTGTAACTAAATTCATGACAATTAGTTTATGTATATTAGTTGAAGCATGAACTTATATTATGTCATGAATATACATGCATTAAAATGTGTACATGGACGTGCTCCATAATACAAATAGGATTTTCGGTAAAAGATCTTGATTGACCCATTCATGTAGTCACCAAAGTGATCTGAGTCGTGTTAATTAAGGATTCTTTAGACCGTATTAAGATTCGTTATTATGATTGTGTGTGAATTTATGAAACATCGATTCTACCTAAAGATAGGTCGTTGTGTTCCAAGTTTACGCAGGGTGTGATAGTAGATGTGCATTCCAGTCCATGAAGCATGTTCGTACCCAAAGGTGCAGTGCTGAATTGCCTCATGGTTACATGATCTGCTAGTTTCACCAACTGAAGTCAATTCTTTGAGAATTGAAGAGACGAAACAACTATGAGTATTATCGTTTTCACCAAAGTGGAACGATAATGGCTCAACTATGCTTGTCTCAGAAAAGTTGAAAATAAAGGGTCTCACTTTTACCTTTTCAACATGAGTCTCGTCTGATCAATAATAGTAATGTCTTTCCGTTTTCGTTCATTGTTTTATCAGGTTCCTTCCTTATCGATGGTTCTAGTAATATCCCCATTTTAGACGGATCAAATTTTTCTGATTGGAAAGAAATCGTATTATTCACTTTGGGCTATATGAATTTAGATCTGGCCTTTAGAATTGACGAACCTCCCGCTCTTACAGAGCAGAGTACAGCCGATCAGAAGGCTGCCTCTGAGAAGTGGGAGCACTCGAACAGAATTAGCCTGTTGCTTTTGCAATCTCGGGTGGCTAAGAATATTCGAGGTGCCATTCCTCACCGTGAGACAGTGAAGGAATTTCTGAGAGTCATTGAGGCTCAGTTCGTCACTTCTAATAAGGCAAGGGTCAGTACGCTCATGTCCAAATTAGTGTCTATGAAATATGTTGGTGACAGTCACATCCGACAGTACATTTTGGAAATGAGGAATATTGCGACTCAACTGAATGACATGAAGTTCGTCATCTCTGACTCCTTCTTAGTCCATCTGATCTTAACCTCGTTACCCACTGAGTATGGACCCTTTAAAATCTCCTACAACACACATAATGATGAGTGATCTTTTAATGACCTATTGGCCAAGTGTGTTGAGGAAGATGAGAGATTGAAAAGTGAGAGGGTGCCAAGTGCACATATGACCTCTTATAAGGATAAACAGAGGTCGAGGCCAAAGAAAAGCTCATTCAAAAAGAAGAATTAGAAGAGAGCCACTGGGGAGAGTTCAAACTCTCAGGCGAAAGCTAAATCCCAGTTAGGAGGCCCTTCTATAAAGTGTTTCTTCTGCAAAAAGAAGGGGCATAAGAAGGTGAATTGTTTGAAGTACAAGAAGTGACTCGAAAATAAAGGTAATAAGTCATTCATTTCTCATGAGTGCAATCTAATTCATGTTTCATTGCATAGTTGGTGGATTGATTCTGGTGCCACGATGCACATTGCCAACTCTTTGCAGGCATTTCTGAACAAAAGAGAACCAACGAAGCATGAAAAAAGCATCTTCTCAGAAAATAAGATGCGCTCGCATGTCAAGAGCGTTGGGACCTGCAAAATTGTGTTGGAGTCAGGATTCATATTGGATTTGGTCGATACATTTTATGTGCCATCTTATAGTCGGAACCTAATTTCAATTTCAAAACTTGATAAGTTTGACTTTGTATTTAAATTTAAAAAATATGAACTTATTATTATGAAAAATTCAATGAATATAGGTTCTGCATATATATGTGTGATGGCTAGTATCGATTAAGAACCAAATTTCAAATTCGGGAATTTCACTCCATTAAGAACACAATGATTGACAATAAACGTGGCCTAAAGGATGATCAATCCTATTTGCTTTGGCATCGGAGGTTAGGACATATCTCGAAAGAGAGAGTCTAAAGACTCGTGAAAGAGAGAATCCTCGGATCCCTTGATTTTACAAATATAGAGCCATGTGTTGACTGCATAAAGGCTAAGCAGTCTAACACATATAAGAAAGATGTCAAACACAACAATGAAAAGTTAGAAATAGTGCATACGGATGTGTACGTCCCTTTTTCACCGTGTTATACGGGTGAAAAATATTTTGTCACCTTTATAGATGATTACTCATTGTATATGTATCTCTACTTATTATCTGAAAAATCAGAGGTCTTTCAGGTTTTTAAGGACTTCAAGAAAAAAGTAGAGAAACAAACCGGTGAAGTTATTAAGGTTGTCGGGTTTGATAGAGGTGGCGAATATTATGTTCACTGAGATGGGACAAAAGGAAGGTTTATTAGCGCGATTTCTAAAAGAGGAAGGCATTATACCTCAGTATACCATGCCTGGTAGTGCTTACCAGAATGGTGTAGCTGAAAGGAGAAACCGTACGCTTAAAGAAATGGTTCGAGCGATGTTGAATCACTCAAACCTCCCTTTGACCTTGTAGGGTGAAGCTCTTAGGACAGCAGTGCATATTCTGAATAAGGTTCCTACGAAGGCTGTTTAAAAGACTCCTTACGAGTTATGGACAGGTAGAAAATCTTCTTTATCATATATACACATATGGGGATGTCTAGCAGAAGCTAAATTGTATAACCCACATATAAAAGCTTTTGATCCTAGGACAACTAGTGGTTTCTTCATTGGTTATCCAGAAAGATCGAAAGGCTTTAGGTTTTATTGTTCATCTCATACACCACAGATAGTGGAAACAGATAAAGCAAGATTTCTTGAAAATGGTTCTGTTGGGATAGATGCGTCACAAAATATTGATTTTGAGAAAATGCAGGATTCAGGTTTCACACCTGCTAAGGATAAAGACCCGATTTTCTCTATCATTGTTCCTTCGAGTAATGTAAGAGAAAGTCCAGTCAATGAATATCAATCCCAACTAGATTCGGTTGTTGATGAGGATATACAACAGCAAAAGGATACAAAGACTCATTTTGAACCACCTGTAGCACCTGTATGGAGGTCCACCAACTCATTTTGATTTAGAGCTGCATCAGATGAATGTGAAAATTGCCTTCCTGAATGGGAATCTAGATGAGGAGGTATACATGCAACAACCTCCTAGGTTCAGTATGGATGACTCGAATAACTTAGTTTGCAAATTGAATAAGTCAATTTATAGACTTAAACAAAACTCCCGCCAGTGGTATAAGAAGTTCAATCAGGTAATGAACTTTGGATTCACTGAAAACATTGTTGATCAGTGTATTTACATTAAGACTAGTGGGAGTAAGTTCATAATTTTGGTTTTATATGTTGACGATATTCTTCTTGCAACTAATGATTTGAGTCTATTATATGAAACAAAAGATTTTCTTTCCTCTCATTTCGATATGAAAGACATGGGTGAGGCCACTTATGTCCTTGGAATCGAGATCCGTCGTAACAAGACTAAGGGTGTCCTTAACCTCTCTCAGAAATCCTATATCATTAAGGTTCTTAAAAGATATGAGATGGAGAATTGTTCTCCTTGTTCGGCACCTATAGTGAAAGGAGATAAATTGATCTTAAAGGACTGTCCTCAAGATGATATTGCGAAGGCTCAAATGGATGTTGTACCATATGCTTCGACAGTTGGGAGTTTGCAGTACGCGTAAACCTGCACTCAACCTGATATAGCATTTGTTGTGGGAATGCTTGGTAGATATCAGTCAAATCCAGGCATTGCGCACTGGAAAACAACGAAGAAGGTTATGCGCTATTTATAAGGAACGAAAGACTATATGTTGACCTACAGGAAAGTTGACCACCTAGAGGTCGTTGGATACTCTGATGCGAACTTAGGAGGGTGCATTGATAATAGAAAATCCACTACTGAATACATTTTCCTTCTAGCGGGTGGTGCTGTCTCATGAAGAAGTGGAAAGCAGTCTACCACTGTTGCTCATACCATGAAGGCAGAATTTATTGCTCTATACGAGACTTCGTCACAGGCCATTTGGATAAGAAACTTCATTATGGGTCTTAGTATAATAGACTCTATTGAGAGACCACTAAAGATCTTTTGTGATAATGAAGCAGCCGTGTCCTTTTCAAATAACAAGAGCTCAACATCATGTCGACACATGGAGTTAAAATATTTTATTGTTAAAGAAAAGACTGAGAATCATCTGGTATGTATTGATACAATTAGGACGAAGAAAATGACTGCGGATCCCCTTACTAAAGGGCTAGCACCGGGATTGTATTCCCAACATGTAAAGGGGATGGGTCTTTTTGATTCCTTCTGCTGTATGACAATACATTATGTGATCACATTTGTGTTTATGTTTTGATTCTCTAAGGTTTTGTGTTATTGTTGATTTTGCATAAAGAATCTCTCATATGGGTTAGAGAGAATAGCAGAATAACAATATTAAAATGACCAATAGAATAGGTGAGAGACCAACCTATTCATAAAGGTAATTTTCTACATGCCTAAGCACTTAAGGTGAATTGTAGTGTAGTACATGGGAATATGACATTTCATAAAGGAGTGTTCATATCCATGACTCATACGATTCATCCTTGTGATAAAGGGTGGCATGTGAACCCACATGAAGTGTTAAATCGAGATAACGGTATACACCTCAATTTAACACACTTTTGGTGTCAATGGGTCAAGTAGGAGAATGTTGGACATTATGGGTTATGGGTGTAACGACCCCAATCCATACCCTTTAAAAATGCGGAATTTTTTTTTTTAAGAGTTGCGGAAACCTTCCCAGAGATCTGGGGTCCTCACAGTTCCACTTTCCATTGGATAGCCCATCCACCACAACGAAGTTGCAATTATCATCCATATCAACCAACTAAAACTCTTTTATTAATCAACAACAACAACAACAACTACGCCTTCATCCCAAAACAATTGGGGTCAGCGATATGAACCAAAAAAGAAATTCATTTTGGGTCTTCCACATGAATCCTTTTCCTCCAATCATTTCTATCCAACGCCATGTCCTCGGTGAGGTTCAAAGCATTCATATCCTTTCCTATCATCTTCATCCAAGTCTTCCTAGGCCTACCCCGACCTCTTTTAACTAATATATTTTCCCATTTCTCCAACCTTCTAACTGGAGCATCATTAGGCCTTCGCCGAATATGTCCAAACCACCGTAAACGATTCTCTCGCATCTTATTTTCAATGGGTGCAACACCTACCTTCTTACGTATCTCTTCGTTCCGAATCTTATCTTTTATTGTATTTCCACACATCCATCTAAGCATCTGCATCTCAGCTACACTCATTTTTTGAATATGATGTCTCTTGGCAGCCCAACATTCCGTACCATATAGTAAAGCGGGTCTAATAGTCGTCCTATAAAACTTTCCCTTCAACCGCAATGGCATTCTACGATCGCACAGCACTCCAGTAGCACTTTTCCATTTCATCCACCCAACCTTTATCCTATGATTTACATCTCCATCAATTTCTCCGTACTTTTGAATGATGGATCCCAAATATTTGAAATAATCATTCACCGGTATATCTTGCTCACCAAGCTTCACTACACTCCCATCACTACTTCGTTGCTTACTAAACCGACATTCCCATCACTCTTTTATTAATGAATAAGAAAATTTCAAAGACAAGGTTTTCTTCAACTGAAAGTAAAGTAACACTTGCAGAAATTAAAAGAACTGAAAGACAAAAGAAAGAGCCATTATGTCCTCTATTGAAGCTGACAAGCCCAAGTATAACTCATCCATCCCCAGATGCATGTCCAACTTTACTGTTCAACATTTCCTGTGAAAAACCAACAAAGTAGGGTGTCAGAACCAAAATTCTGAGCACAGCTACTTCTAAAGAAACCAGGTGAGAGAAAGAACATGGATAAGATTTCATGCAGTGATTTGAGTGAGTGCAGATATAAAATTTGCAACATCTAAATATCCATAACTACCAATAATTGCATTTACTCACCAGTCAAGAACAGTAAACAGTGTCATATATTAATAACTAAATGATCAAACATTTCAGCATGATTTCACAAAGTAAGTCATATGCTACCAACAAATGATGTCATGATATCAAGAATGAGTCAAACATGCATGATCTAATGCATAACAGAAAAATGCATGATTAGGTGCAATGCATGATTTCTTCTGTTATCTTTCATTTAAGTCCCATCTTTCCATATGCATGCTCTATTAAATGCACACATCTTTAAGTTTCTCTTTTTAATTACCGTGGCCCGCGGATACACCAAACGGGTACAAACCCCGAGGTCAAGTAGGTTCTCAGGGTAGCTTAACACACAATTTGTATTTTATTACTGGGTTCCAACTTAGCCCTCGACCGATATCAGGAAACAGCACCATCCATCGGAACATTAGACCTCCACATCTAATGTCTCGGGGACACAAGGGACACCCCACGCCCACAAGTGTCACTTCCTTGGTACCATAAACTCACAGTTGTGACTAACACACCACTCCCGGGTAAAGTGGCGGGCTCTCCCTAAAACCGTGGTCAGGAGAAGAACCTCAATATCGGGTTCAGGGGCAACAACGCACACAGAGTTTTTGTATCCTCACAGTCTCCCCAAGACCGGATAACTAAGATTCTCATACTCCAGATGAGATATCCCAGAAGGTATATTACACTGTTCTTATTCATTATATTTTTAATTAAGTCCATTTCTTTAAGTTTGCAACACATATGCAAAAGTAAAGTGAAAACCCGCACCCTCCCTTGCAGGGACCCATTCGGGACTCCAGCCCGTATAAACCACTAGAACAGTGTAGTAATGTGCCAAACCATCTTATGTGGTTTAAGTGATGCTTTTAAAAACATATATAAAAGAAAACCAAACCCACGGCTCTCCAGGCCGGTGATGGTCCCATAGGCCATCGGTGCATCACATAATAAAACCAAGTAGTATTTCATTTATAACACTAGGCCAAAATGCCAAAAGCATATATATTCATGCAAATATAAACCCAAACATATGCATGTCATAATTCATTCATATGCATTTTCAATATGTGTGTGTTACCTACATCACATATGGGTCTTAACCAATCCATGGTTTCTTTAAGTGTGTGAGTGTACATGTACCATTTCACATATAAATCAAGTGCACATGTTCAAGAAGTCTTACTAATAATTGAATCATGCTCACACTCATGTGTACCATAGTCATAACAGTCAAGTGAAAACATAAATCTCCACGACCAGTGTTTTCAAATGCACATCCATATGTGCCAATATAACCATGGTCATGAAACAACAACACTCACAAGCATGGTTTCAAAGATTCATGTGCAAGGATTCACTTATTTATACCAAAATGCGTATTTTCATTCCTTGATTGATTTTATTATATCATGTGAATACCCATGCATGTAGATTCAAGAAATCAAACATTACTTCCATGATTACTCATGCCCATGAAAACAACTAGACAACGATATCCAACTCAAGCACAACAAATCAAGTCTAAGCATATTAGCATTTTCATTCGCATGTATGCAAAGAGCCAGGTCTAACACGATTAGCTAGTATTTCTGAAAAATTAAAGTGCTAAGCTAATCTTCCATATGAGCCATACTATACACGAACAAGGATTCAATCGACTTGTCATTTGTCCACAAGCATGGACAGTTAAGGAAATGGCATTTACCATATTTTCCTTTGTAAAAATATAGTCCAGCACCATTCGGCTGGGCTTGGCAGGGTTCCACACAACCCATGATCTTATGCTATCCTTCCACTCACTACTTATAACAAAACAACCAGACTAAAATTGTCAAAAACTGCACAATGGTCATGATAACTGGTTCTAACGCTAGTCAAAATAGACATTTCAACTAGCCATTTCTTTGTCATTAAAAGATCAACAATCAAATTTCTGCATCATCAACAGTTAAAAAGGAAACATAAACAGTTCAAACAGAACTTCACAGCTACTACTCCTAAATCAGCTGAGTTTCTTTCCTCTCCCTTTTCAACTGATGGAAAGCTTTTTCAGCAATTCAAAAGAAGCTTAAGAGAATATAAACAATATTTCTGAAAACTTTGACTTTAGTATGCTAAGAGGTATGCTTCCAAGTAAGTTCCAAGAGAGTATTTTACAACCACTTAATTTGTTGTGAAAGAGATGCATGGTTAGAAGCAGTATTGCAAGAAGCCAAAAATGCAATGCAAACATAATAGTTTTTTTTTCTTTACTATTGACACTGAGTATAAAGCCATTGATTAAGACTATTGTAGCCAAATGAACACTTCTAAAAGAATTTCTATACATAAAATGACTTATAGTTTATTTACAATTGCCTTCCAATTCTCAATGTTATTATCATATTGTCCATTTGTCATCATCCTCTTCACCCATAACAACACAACACTATCAACTTTTTATTTTTCTTCACTAGCACAGTCCCTACCACCCTCTCTCTGGTTGGCCTGGAAATAACCAGGATGGATCAATTAACCTGGGTATTACTACCTCAAGGTAGCAGGAAAAAAAATGGTTAGAACTTAGGATACCATATCAGCATGCAAAGAAAACATAGTCTTCATATGTTATCATTTACATTTATCCTCGTGTATATATCAGTATACCTATTACACCATACGACTGACGATTCCACAAGACAGCCAAACATATAGAACAAGTTGTTGCTTTATTCACGCACACAGCACCTGGACCGGACTTATTTCTATTGACACTTAAAAGAGTTCTGGGTTCCCCTAACCCATCAAGACTTCCAACATTGCACGCTTCAACAAACCTGCTGCCAATTTCAAAGTCAATGACTCAATGCTACATGGTACTCTAAAATTTAATCTCATCTTTTAGCCCGCCCTTACCTACATAAAATATCAACCTCCAGAAAATATCTCCCACGTCCAACAATCATTTACATCATTCCAACAAAGGAAAAATATCACAACAATCCTCTTTGAATGAGGAACATTACACAGATTCAAATATTTTCTTTTTTAATTTGATATGGTAAACCAGAATGTATCAAATCTGTATGCACAAAATGAAGGACAGGTTTTATACAAAACAAAGGATCTGATACAAAACCCAAAAGCATAAATATCTTTAGCCCTTTCCACACTATGACATGCAGCATAATGAAATACATAAAAGAAATAAACTCACATAAAATGCTAAACATCGAGAATTTATCATTTAAGAAGTTAGCATCATCAAATTAACAAGAAATTGAAATACAATCCCCCATTTCGACTGAATTGGAGTTTTCGTCAATCATCCCCAAATCTAAAAGATACTGAAAACACCATGATTCTTGAGAAAAAGAATAGCCCCAGGAAGGGTTTTCCAAGAACCCATCTCAAACCATCGCACGGAATCGAACCCTTGTTCGATTCCTTCCCCGAAATCCAAAAAGCACCGTACCTGTCTTTCCGATGGATTTCCCGGCGATCGAAGGCTGGAGGCTGACGCTCCTCACTGCTGCCGTGAAGAAAGGTGTTCGCTAGGGGCTTTGGTGGGTGTGGCTGACCGCAACTCGCCGGCAACCTCCTTTCCTCCGGCGTGTGCGCACCGAGCGAGCGAGAGGAACGGGGAGAGATGGGGAAGAGAGAGAGCCCGAGTGAAGAGGGCATAACCCTCTCTTCACTCCCCTTTTATCGGCCCCAGGCCCCCTCCTTCCTTGCCGAGATGGGAGGGGGAGGTCGGTTACGCCCTGCGTAACCCCCCCTTCCCCCCTTTCCTTTTTCCAGTTAGGGTTTATCGGGCAACCCTTATCGGGTTGCCCCTTTTAAAAAGAACTCGGGTCCGGGTCCAAACCCGTGACCCGCAATGCTAGGTCCATTTTAATAATGGACCCGGTTCGCCCATGAGTGCCAGATCCTCAGTTGGATTCGTGGATCCAATTGTGGGTCCGACCCTCCATACTAACTTTATTTATTTTTTTCTTCTTTTAATTACTATTAATTATTTATTAAATTTGGAATTTAACATTATACATATAATTTAACCCCCATCAATATGGATTCGTAAGTTGGATCCAAATGGATCCAACTATGGATCCTCGAATTCGCTTAATATATATATATACATATATGTATATTTCTATTTTATTAATAATATAAATATTATTTATTTATGAGTATACACATATATATATATATATATTTAGATATATATAAATATATACATATGTATATGGATCCGGTATATGGATCCCATACCCATCTACGCACCCCAATTGAATGATTATTCTCTGAATTATTAAATAAATTAAAAATTATTATACTTATACGTATATATCAAATTTACGAGGTAAATGTATGCGGAAAACCCCTTTATGGGTCCTGGATCTGTAATTTGGATCCAGGCCCAATTTGCAAAATTTTATAAAATTTTCGGGTTTTACAATGGGTCCAACCCACAGTGTGACCCGGTTTGACACCCATTAGTGGGTCACATTAGTGGCTACTGTAAACACCCCAAATTTTTACTCACCTTCTTGACATCGCCCTCAATCATCATATTTCAGTTCTTCAGAAGCAATGAAGGGCAAAATGGTCATTTTCCAAGATTGAACCTTGCAGAAAGTCCTAAATTTCATTCATGAGCCTCAAAATTTCTATATTTAGGTTCAGAGACATCTTCAAATTGCAAAATTTCAAAATCCTTTTTCTGGACAAAAAGCTAAAATTTCCAAGTCCGAGCTCAAAGTGACATTTCATAGAACATGTCTTTGCATAGCATTGCATCATTTCACTGCATAGCATGTCAGTTTGAGATCCAGAACTCCTGATTTTTAAAATTGTAAATCCAGATTTGATTTTTAAACTTTTTTTTTCAAATTGATTTTTAAACTTTTTTTTTCAAATTGATTTTTAAAACCCAGGGTATTCAAAATTACCAAAATTTCCCATTTTACCCCCAGGACTTTGAATTACAAAAGTTTTCTCAAGAAAAACAATCTGGATATTTGGATATTGATTTTAAAGATTTTATCTCAAAACTTTTTGCAAAAAGATTTTAAATCTCTTTACAAAATTTTTTACATTTATTTTATCCATATTTTGCCCTAAAAAACCAATTTTTCCAAATTCTTGAAAACAAATAATGTTTTATCTCGTATTTTCAAATAAATGGAGCGGGACCCGCCTTTGAACTAGCATCATACTCAGACTCTCAGGTAAGTTGTTTATTCTCAAGCGAGACCCACCCGAAGTTCGTACCAATTTGCAATTTTTTCTTTTTAATTTCTCAATATTTATTTATTTATAGTTAGTGGGCCCACACACATGTGGCACCCCAATTGAAAATAAAAGACTTGCAAAAACAAAACAAAACTTTATTTTCAAAAGGATTTTAAAAGTGGATTGAGATGACATTTCCATAAAAGCCTCTCATTTATTTCACTATTCATTTTTTTTATTATTTCTTTTATTAATTTGCTTACCTAAAAATTTAAAAGGAAACAGCCCAAACGGCGCCACAGCCATACTTTCAAAAATTTCCATCTTACCTAAAAACTTAGGTAAATGAAACACATTTTTTTGAAAAAAACATAAGGAGGCGCCCTTTTGAAAATGACTACCTTTAATTCTACAGTTTCAAAAAACTTTCAAGAGAAGTGTAACGGAATTTCAAAAGGGGAAAGCTCCGATCTTTTGAAAAGGGGAGTGGAAAATCTTTAAAAGGGGGAGCCTGGCCGATGGAAGAGAGGTGGAAAAGAAATTTTTGATTTTCTGGTTTTTGTGGCAAGAAACCCAGCCGTTTCAGCCCCTTTTTCAGTCCACCAGCAGAGGTCCAACGTGTTCCTGCCATCATTTTCCACCGCCAACGGTTGCTGCCCATCCCCACTTCAGCCCAACCGCAACCCAGCCAGCGTTTTCACCATCTGCCTTCAGTCCACCAGCCAGAGATCTAGCCCGCTCTGCCCCTTCTTCAGCCCACCAACAGGGGATATACAAGGCAATCTGGTTATCATTGTTGAACATTCAGTACACGATTGTCTGTGGTTGTCTAAGAACTCCTGACTTGGGAAGGTTCCTCATTGAAGAGAAGCACATCCCAGAAGATAAGGTATTTCTCCAGAGTACACACTACAACGTTTTATTTTTCTCATATTGAAAGATATGATCAATCAGCTGTTGATGAGTTTACTAAAGATCTACCATACATGCACTTAATTGGTAATAATGGTGCTAAAGATCAGAATATTGCCTTCTACGCAGATGAAACTAGTAAACTTTTGCATTCCAGTGATCTTGCTTACAGTGAACCACTGGAGCATAGTTATTCATTGATATCTGCAGACAAAGTCTATTATATAGGTGTTCCGTCTGAGTTTGGAAACACTCTGATGAATGAATTGACAAGCCAAAATAGTCCTGCAGAACCAAAAACATTTTCATCTATACAGTTATAGTCTGTTGGTTCCAGTGGGTCTGAGCCTCCAAATCTTACTTCTGTGGTAAAAAGATGTTATCTGAAACTATGGTTTCTGAGTCCCTTTCTGTCACCAAAGCTTCACCTGAAGGCATAAGTGATGCATTACATGCTTTTAATGAAAATGTTCAAGTTTTCTATTCTGGGGTTAGTGAGTCTATAGATACTTCGCTTAATAAGTTCAATAGTACTCTAAAAGTTTTTTTTTTTTCTGTTTTTGATTTGTTCACCATGATTGACATCATGCCTATACGCTGTTATGAGTAATGGCTGGCTTATCATTCATCGACCCTCTCATCAATTTCTGTTAGATGTTTTGATGTTAGATGTCTTGCTGAATTTTTTTTTTTTTGCCTTTGTTATAAGATAGCTCATTATCTATCAGCTGCACTTTCAAAACTCCACAATTTTCACTACACCTTCACCATTGCTTTTCTCATGTTCAGCCTTAAACACTGCCTCACCAACAACAAGCTTCCGGTATCACCTATATCTAATGCCCAAATTCACACATATATATATACATGAGAAATCTCATGCAGCACCTACAACAAATAGGCCTAAATTTTGCAGATTATCCTGGTTGTTTACAGATTATATCAGTTTAATCCAGCTGATAGAAGCTGCACCCAGGAGTGCCGATCATGTACTGGGTGACATTTAACCACTTATATCATCAAAAGTGGGTTTTTCTAAAACGGTTTTATTTTGTGTCCCTGTTTAGAGAAGTTTCAATTTTCAAAGTTCAAGCAAGTGACAATACTTGGTATTAGCATGACCTGTGTAAGTATTCAATTAGAAGTTCAGTGAGGTACCCCCAATGGGGGCTGTAGAATTAAAATGATGGAAAGGTATAAAGTCAGTATAGAATTAGGAGGTGGAGCTTGTGGAAGTGCCTACAAGGCACTCAACCTGGAAACCAACTTGATCTTATGCCATAAACATGATTTTCTGCAGGAGTGCAGTTTGGATAATCGAACATGTTCATGAATGGATATTTTAATACCCATTCATGATTTCTTGACCATCTTTTATATGCTTTGTTATGGATATATAGGGAAGCTCCATACCCATTTTTACAGAGAAATACATTATAATTTGGGAAATAAGACTGTGTGAAATCCCCTACAGAAACTGTATATACCTGTATTTTCTGATTTTACCCATTATATGGAATTTCCATTAATATGTATATTTTCTCATTATATGTATATATATATCCATATATATATATATGTATATCTATGTATATCTACCTATATGTATATGTATATATGTATATATATATGTTATGTATATATATACATATATATATATATATGCTTATATATATATCCCTTCATGTGCACTTATTTACATATATGAGCATCCATGTATCTAATTTCTCATGTAAATACACTTCCATTGTTACATATCATTTAGCACCAATTTTAGCAATTTTGATATATATATACATCTCTTCGTTGTATATATCATATATATATATACCCATTTCCTTGGTTTCTTTGTACTAATTCTTATTTTGCAGGAAAGCTGGAGGATACTGACTCTTTTATACTCCGTATTTTTTTTTTTGATTCATGTCAGATGATGTAATAATCAAACTTGGAATAATATTTACTTTTACTGCTTAGATTAGGATGCATCTCATGTAGTTTGATTCCTTCAATATCCTGATTCTATGATTCATATATCTCAAATTTCAAAATTCACTGTGGATGAACACGAATGGCACGTGCATCAACTCTTAGAGAGTTGATGAACTCGGTAGAGTCCATATTTACGGCCCTAGTCGGAATATGGACGAGACCCAGATCCATCATCTTTCTACCAGTCACATTGAGCCAACACTCTTAGGCTATTTTAAAAATGCACATCATATTTCCAATTTTTCAAAATATTGTGAATTAACTCAAATAAACTCTGAACATGTTCATGGCCACAGTCAAAATATGTGAAGGATTTACTTTGGCTTAATCCATATTTTTCCAACAAATTTTTCAGAAATCTTTCCAAAGTGCATTCATTTATTCAAATCATCTGCATCATCTGTTTTTCTCATGATTTTCTCAAGAAATTTTCACTCTCTGAAAATCGATTCCTCAAGAAACTATGAAGATTTCCGAAGTTGGATTTTCCAAATCAAAGTTTTCCCGTGATTTTCCCTGAAAATATTATTTTCTTAAGACACTTTCAAAAGGAATTTCTCCTCTTTCTCAAGAATCCAAGTTGGTTTTCAGACATTTCAAAAGACAAGATTCTCAGGAATCCAATTTCCTAAGTTTTGAATTTCCTTCTCCAAAGATTTTTTCTATAAATTTTCTATCATTTTCTTAAGAAAATTCTCAAAGTCCGAGTTTTCCCGACAAATGCTTTCCTTTTCAAACGTTCATCTTTTCTCAAGAATTCCTTCCATTTTTTTCGAGATTCTCATTTCTTCATGGTTTTCCAAGTCTTTATAAACTTTCAATTTTCCTGAGATTCTCATTTCTTCATGGTTTTCCAAGTCTTTATAAACTTTCTCAAGATTTTCTCGAGATTCTCACTTCTTCAAGATTTTCCAAATCTTTATAAACTTTCCCGAGATTTCAAATCTTCTTCGTCTGAGTTTCCTGAGAGATTGATTTTCATCTTTTTCCTGAGAAATGCTTTTCTTTTCTAAGCATACATCATATTTTTCCAACTTACATTTTTCAAAATCTCATAACACATGCCTGAATTCTCTGTGCATTTAGGATAGAACACAATTTCGATAATTTTACTAAGTCAAGCACAATTTTTGGTCCTTGGTTCGATTACCCCTGTTAAAGGCGGCAGGAACGGTCGAACCTCGTACCGACAGGTCGAGCCCCATCCCATGGATTTGCCCGCAATTTTCGAAAACGGAGGCGAGTATTTCAAAACAATTTCCAAAATTCGGTCAAGTTTGAATCGCGAAAGCATTTTCCTCTCTCTTCTGCAAGGAAGGGAAGACGGAAAAATTTTTGCGACGAAAACAACTACGTAATGGGGTTAGTGGGTGGGAGTTACGTGAATGTGAAGAGACCACATTCACGTAACTGCCTTATTCTCTCATTATATAAGGGGTTAGGGGCTATGAAGATGACGAGACTTTCATAGCATTTATCCTGCCAAAACAATTCCACATTCTGATATCGTGGAAAAGGGTCCTGCTCACCGTCGATCTAAGGCCTGGCCTCATTGTGGGCGTCGACCAGCTGAGGAGAACGCCAAATTCCCTACACACACTTAATGACGAATTTAGGTATACTTCCTGTCAGTGTTTGTTTTACACGATTCGTCAACACCTCCATTTTAGATGAGGAGTCACAGGTTTCAAAACCTTTTGAGGGATAAACCCTAGATGGAAGTACTCAAAAACAAAAACATGAACCAGGAAGAAGGAAAGAACAAACAGGAACTCAAGAAATACCTACCTGATGAGAATCTCACCAAGCTGCCCTGCATTTTGCCCATCAATAATCTCCTCCGCATTAGCAAGCTGCACATAGCAACCTAAAAGATGAGAAGACTGCATGTATAGACATGATAAAATAGCATAACATGTTTGATGTCATAAAATATCCACCAACACATGAAAGGCATATTCCTGGTTGAACAAACAAAAGGAAGAAACTTCAAGCTACCTGTAAATTCATGTATGAGTCTACTGAAGCCAGGTAACCTGATAACAGAAAAAAGAAGAAGCTAAATTAGACAAACAAGCTTTTAGGCCGCAAACAGCATATCATACCAGTAGAATATTATCCACATCAACCACAAACAAAGATCACCTTGGTATTCCATTCCCCACTTCAGCTTCACTATGACGGGCTTCCCGGTGAGATTATTCAGGAAAGGCTTGGGATTAACTGGTACAGCCTGCATTCGATTAAAGTTTTAACTAGAACATCCAGCAATCCAATGTAAGAGCCACAACAAATATCAACTGAAGAAAAAACAAATGAATAGGCCAAATTAGTTAACACTATTGCGGTTTGATACGTTTGTCAAGCTATGGGGGAGAGAAGACTAGAAAAGAGGTATGATAGATGGAGCGGAAATTTTGTGAAACTTCTAGTAGTCATGCGTGCTATTTCACGTGATTATTTCAATGGAATATTTAGATACAGTTAGAAGGGATTCCAAAATTACCAGTTCCTATGAAACTATAGAGAAACATATTTTTATCACCTATATGGATGATAACTTGCATTTCTTTGACGAGCTCGAGTTCATCCATTTCTTACGAATTTTCAGATCACTCACACCACCCGTGTGTGTGTGTGTGTGTGTGTGTGTGTGTGAGAGAGAGAGAGAGAGAGAGAGAGAGAGAGCAATTTGGATGCACTAATATCCCATATTATCCCTGTTTTCTGAAACGGTGAGTGCATGTAAACACCCTCTACGAGATCGGATTTCCTTGACGATTAGAATGCGGAACATAAGCAGTAAGGAACGAAATGCACAAGAGGCAAATCCTTAAACCCTAAACCCCAAAACTGTCTCACCAAAATCAGTGTTAGCATTCCAAAATAGACAAAGTAGCAACAACAGAAAACAAGAAAACAAGAAGGTAAATTTAGAGAACAAGAGAGTTTACCATGACGGATGGACAGAATGAAGGAAGGAAAGACTCTCCGGGTTCACTCCTCCCCTGCTTGTTTCAGAGGAGCTCTGCCGATGGAAGAGGGAAAGAGGGCATTTTAAAGTGTCATGGGGCGGCCCAGCCAGAAGTCCAAACTAAGTTGGATCTGAATTGGATCATAGTTCAGGTCTGGATTCGGTCACGGAGGGAGTCAGTAAGGACCTTCGGGCTGGGCAAGCCAACCCGATCCATTGGGTCAGGATTTTAGGCCGCTACCTGTCAGCTACCGCCTACCGGGCCGAAACCCAGACCGTTTATAAATGGAACGGATCGACTTGATGGGATTGAGCCATTAATTAATCATCGCTGAGGATGCAAGTTGGTAATTATTAATATTTACCCAATTACTTGAGTTAAGTTTATAAGTAATTAGTTGGGTATTTGGTAAGTGTTAACGATTACTATTTCCTTATTAAATGTTTTAATTTTATGAGAACTAAAAATAAAATTAGTTGGGTGGGTGGGACTTTTGGTTTATCATTTACATCATTATCTTTGATGTAATCGGCAAAGATTGTGTATATGTGCATGAAATATAGATTGTTTAATATAATGATGCATTAGTTCATCTAAAATAAATGGGTTTGGATCAGGTCAGACTTATCCATCGAACATTGGCCCACTGGGCTAACGGGCCAGGTCATGGGTTGCTTTCCAAACCCACACCCATTAACAACCTAGCTTAAACCCCGGTTTGTTTCCAAACTGGTCATGCTCAAAGCCTGATGGGCCCAGCTCAAAACGGGGCCTGGGCCTGGGCTGAGCTGGCCCGGCCCAATGCCCACCTCTACCTTCGTGGTGTCTGAATAAGGATGTCAATGGATCAGGTTTGCGTTGTCAGATATCCGATTGAATTAGAATCAGATTATTCAGATTAAAACAAAGTACATGTAATTAATAATCAGAATTATTTTGGAAATGCAACTTTGAATCTAAATCTGAACCAAACCGAATCCGACAGATAATCTGAACCCATTGCATAGAAAGACATATCCAATTAACTATTCGGATCTGGATTCAGTATTGCTTTTTCCATCTGATTTTGAATTTGAATTAGGATCCAATTAGGCCAGATCCTATCAAGTCAAGCTTCAATAGTGCCTATGTCCGAACTTGATACATTCTTACATCTGGGTCAGATCTGATTCTCTATCACGTTGAGAGTAGGGATCCCATCATTTGACATAGGACGGGTTTCATCATATGTTGTTCACATTTTTGCTTGGATGTGGACTGAGCCTAACCGTCCAGATGCTTCAACTGGACGGCTAGGAACCCGTCGTATGTCAAAGGACGAGATCCTTGCTGGTTGAGAGTCCAGGATGTAAAATACTAGATCGCGTGATGGTGATAAGCTTTCCGTGGGCCCCATTTGACTGCTAAGGAGTAAGGAGAACCGAGTTTGTCACCCTTGTATGGGTCCCACTTGTACTGAGCTACAGTAAAGTGGGGGGTGGGGTTTGTGGTTGTAAACTCGCACACACAGTGACAAAACGGCAAAATCTCTTTTTTCAAAAACTCGTGGAGAACTTGAATTTTTTTTCATAAATCTCGCGTTTTTCGGCAAAATCTTGGCAATAAAAAAATATAAAATTAATTTTTTTAAGAAAATATTAATAAAAACTATTTAAAATGAATAGCTGTTTATCGCGTTTAAATGACGGTATTTATGTTTTTTCATAAATCTGAAAATCTTACAAGAAATTGCCGTTTTAAACTTTCAGGCAATTTCTCGCGATATTATCATGAGATCTTGCGATATTTGTCAGTATGCTCTCACCCAACGTGTGACTAGGGGTGGCAATCGTGTCGGGTTGGCCGGTTGACCCGACAGGTTGGCGGGTCAGCATACCTCAACCCGAACCGGACCCGTTTATTAAATGGGTCGGCTGTGGCAAACACGAACCCGACCCATTTAATAAATGGGTAACTCGACACGACCCACCAACCCATTTAATAAATGGGTTGGGTCGGGTAAACGGGTCCTCAGGTTCACGGGTCGGGTTGGCGGGTTGACGGGTCGGGTTTGCGAGTTGGGTTGGCGGGTTGGTAGGTCGGGTTGACCCGCCCGCCTAACCCGTTTATTAAACGGGTCATCCGGGTTGGCAGGTTGGCATACCCCCAACCCGAACCCGACCCGTTTAATATACAGGTTAGGCGGGTCGACCCTTTTATTAAACGGGTTGGCTTAAGCCCAACCCGAACCCACCTAAGAGGCGGGTTGGCGGGTCGGGTTGGCGGGTCGTGTCAGGTTTTGCCACCCCTACGTGTGACAGGATCAGCTCTCGTTAAAATGGGAAAAGTTGTAAAAAATTGTGGGTCCCATCAAGATCTCTATCTCATGGAAAAAAAAGTCTGAACTCATGACATTGTGCCCACGCTCATTCCTTGAGACTACTTAGATTTTAAATTTGTGAAATTGTTGGCCGATGTCCAACGGGGTTCAGCCTTGTCTGGCAGGGGAGCAGTTAGTGCATGTCACCTACCTTGTGTTGAATGGGACACGAGACGCCCAGAACACGGCATCCTCCGTGTCTAGCGGGACACCTTTTTTAGCTGTCCTATCTCTATTTTTTCAGTTATTCAGGTTTATATGAAACCTGGTTTATCAGGTGGTGGGGATGAACCTCTCAACGCTCGAACTCAACTCATTTAGCTTAAGCTCAAACTTGGCTCGACTCTTCACAAAATGAGCGGAGCTTGAACACCTCTTGTTTGTTTCATTAGACTCATTTACCAGCCCTACTGACTCACCAAAACGGTATTGAATGAAAGCATCTTAGCCATTTACAAGAATTCATCATCTCAAGTGTGGAACATAAAAAAAAAAAAGGAAAAAAAATGGGGCCCATCCATCGGAAAGACACCACATGTAAGGTTTTGGATGATATCCATCTTGATGATAGATGGTATATGAGGTTTAGGGTGTCAACAGGTCGGACTTGGTTTTGGACCGCGATGGATCCAAACTCAGATTTGATTTTGAAGTGTTGGTATCGGGTCTGAACCCAAGTTATTTGACTTACCATAAGAAAAATAACACCTGGATCCTATAAAGATTACATGAACCAGACCTGGTCTATACTTGGTAAAATTAATAATATATATTTTTTTACATTGAGAAATCATGAATCATAATTGAAACTCAGGTTGAACCCAGGTTTATATAGCATGAAATTTCACAAATCATGCCTCCATATACTAATGGGCGACTTTGGGTTAGACCTGGATCTTAATCGAACCTCCTCCTTTATCACCAAACCCAACCCTATAAGGTTTAGTGCAGGTTGGGTATGGATCAACCCCCACCCATTGACACCCCTACCTAAGGTACCCTAGGGATGCAAACAAAACAACTCAATACATATGATTCGGGTCAGAATCGGATCCACAACCAAAAACTGCAAAACCTCCATCCTGACTGTGTTTGCATCCCTACTCCACAGGTGGCTTGAACCTGATCTGCTTTCCTCTAATATTCTTCCAAGGGGTGGTAGGTTTGCGGTTGCTGATCAACCACGTGTCACCTACCACTATCCCGTTTAGCCACGTTGCCAAAATCAGCATCGGTTATTGTAGCTTAATCTAAGCCATACAAGTGTCATGCGATTATTGGCAAATTGCCTTTGAACAAAGAATAGAGTTTCCAGATCAACCATGATTCTTCCAGTACATTCACGAGGCTTTGCTCTATCAATGTCAGATACGGGGAAAATTGAGGCTCTGCATTAGTTAATTTGCCCTCTGTTTTTCAACCGTCAAAGCATCAAACCAATTCAGTCTCTCTTGTGCAATTACAAACTTCTCCCTGTTTTCTGGTAAAAATAACTTTTTCTTTAAGCCTGGAATCACGTAGCCCATACATGGCAAACCCATGCAGAATGCACGCCCACAATTCGAGGGCGGATCAGGTGCAATCACATTGCACACTTGGAGTGTGCCGCTGCACCTGACCGCCCTCCATCTCTGTGGTGCAGCGGCACAGAGATGGAATTTGAATCTACCAAGTCCATTCTTCATTATCGAGCGAAGGTTCCCTCAATAGAAGACACAATAGAGGAGTTGAGCATGGAGGAAAATAGGATCAAGAATACAATCATCAAGTGTCATGATAGCTCGATTTTAGCCGTATCTAAACCGGAAAACTATGTTCGTACGTACAAACCTCCAAATTATGTGAGAACAAATGATAAGAAAAATCAAAATGAGTTTGAAAAAAAGAAAGTGATTTGTTACTATTATCGAGAACCGAGACACATAAAAACCTATTGTCCAAAATTAAAGAAACCATATGAATAAAAGGTTGTCTTTGTTGGAGCTTCTCAAGAATCAAGTGAACCATCCATCGAAAGCATGTCCTTAAAACAATTGGTAGAAGCACTCTAACCTTTGCTCAAAGGCGCAAAATCTCATTCTAGAAAAAATCAGTGGGAGAAAATCTCACAATATTTTGAATGAACAAGTTTTTCTAGAGAAAATCCCACGAAAATATTGATGTATATAAATACATAAAATATATGAAAAACTAACAATAAAAACACAAATAATATTAAAAAACAGGAAAAAAATGTTTGACATAAATAAAGGTACTTTCGTTATTTTATAGAATGTGGGACAGCAGGTTCTGCTGCCGACTAATTAGAAAAAGTTCAAACCTCTTTTGTGTCCCGTTACATCTTTCTTCAAATGTTGCCTGTGTCAACCACGCGCATTCAGAACGACTCTTTCACCCCCCCTCCTCTCCTTCTATAAAAGCTAACTTTGTATTGAACGTGTTTCACAAACAAAACATTTTTCAGTTCAGCATTTACTTCCTCCGCTTTGATGGCAGGCATAGCCAAGAATCCCGGCGACTGGGTCCTGAGTTCCGGCGACAAACGGCGGCAGCCAAGCAGGTTACAGAAGCGGGCTCCCGCATCGTTGCAGCTGAGTTCTCACAATTTTGCAGCAGAATTCAAGATCCCAATCCCTCTGCTCTCACCACTAATCATTCCGTCGCCTAAGATGAATGAGAGGTGCACAGAAGCAGCACAGAAGGCAACAACTGCTAGCTAGATCAGACCATGTATTGAGTCCTGGCATTCAAATAGTTTATTATGTACCATTACTCCATTGGTTGTATACTTGTAAAATTTTTCAATGTAATGATGCAACAAAATCATGTACTCGAATCAGTATCTTTCATATACATGCATAACAATCAGAAAAATCATGCTTTGAATTTGCAGAGATGATACACTAAAGGTTTTCTGCATTCGATACTTATTACAGGGGATGATGGTCTTTTTCTCTTCTAAGAAAGGGTGTGGCTTTCACAGAGGAGGGGTCCCTTCCCTTTTCATAAAGGTCAGATCTGCGACTGCTCTTGATTAATGATGCAATGGGCATGCAGTGGAGCAATCTTTTCAAAAGAAAGAACGATCTTGTCAGGTGCTTCATCACCCAATGTTGTCAGTATCAGTATCGGCCCTGAACCGTTTAGCCAATGATTCAGGTGAATCATCCGATTCCGATTCTCAAGTGAATCGTTCTGAATAGGCTAAAAAATAATTCATGTCAATCAGAACATGACACATGTTAAAACCATAAAAATAATATTAAAAATTAAATGTAATTATTATTTTTTACATTGATTAAAAAATAACCGATTCAGGTTAGTGTATCGTATCGATTTTCTGCCGAGATACAGCCCATAAGCACCGATACTGACAACATTGTCATCACCTGATGCCACCTGCCTTGATTTATTTTGCACAAAAAACACCAGCAATGAGTTTTGAGGATATGGGATATACGTAAGCATGAGGCAAGATCTACAAATCTTGAACATTGGTAGTTGGTTCACAACATTTTCACCCACAATTTCCAAAAATCAAGAGCAGAGGCTTCATTCCATTGGATACCTAATCAGTCCATATAATCAGTGGAAAATAGCCATGTACATACTCATAACGACCAGGTTCAATATATGACATGAATTTCAATACCCAATAGATCCATCAGTGTGGGAGTGTGGACAATTTGTCAAGAGTGGATCAGGTTATGGGTACCCAAGATGCTGTTAGTCCATGAAACGAATGGCATCCAACAACCATGGATGGATTGCTTATGTCTATGGACACTGCAATTTTTTCAGAGCCATTGATGGACGGTTATGAAAAAAGTAAAAAATCATGGCATATAGACACCATTCGATGAACGGCATCCGAGGAACCTGACCTAACCTGCTCTCACATTTGACTGTTGGATAACAGGGTGAAGGGCGTAAAGCTGCTATCCCTGAATTTTAGAAAGCTAGAGATGCTCTACACGTTGATTTTCTATTCCGGTCATGCTGCGCAATGAGGACCTTGACTAATAAAATTGAAAAAGAAGTTGATTCAGCAGAAGCTGCTGCATTCCGGCCATGCCCTACACGTTTTTTTTTCTTATGGTAATCAATGTTGACTCTGGTTAATGAATTTCAAAAGAAAATGAACTAGCAACAGATATTACCAAGAAATTTCATTTCTTGTGATACATTAAGCGATCTGGAAAGATAATGATCCTGACCCCAAAATAAATCTCCAAAATATCTTCACAGCTTTACAAATATAAGCAATGAAAGATAATGATCTTGACCCAGAGTCACATTTGGAAAATAGTCTCCACAACTGTCAACTGCCACATTTAACTTTTAACTCCAAATATGCCCCTAATTTTGTAAACAGAAAATGATGTGTTTTTCTAAAAAACCCACAATTTATCAAAAATTCGTCAAATGACTAAAATCATAAATATTTAAATATAAAAAAATCATTTTAACCTTCACAGGTTTGAATATTCTTCGAATATATGAATTTTCTCCTAAACATGTGCCTAAGTATTGCATTCAAGAACTGTAACAGACTTTGTCACTAATTTTCAACTCAAAAAAATGAAGGATTATGAAAAAACACACAAAAAACATAAAAAAACTAGACAAGAATACTTTTTCAATGACATTATTCACTGTAAAACGATAAACTGACACTGAGATATAGCCTCGACAACGTTATTAAAATAAGAGATAAACAACCGCAATTATGCCTATCCCAATCATTTTATACGATTTTCAGCTACTTGTGCAAAAAAATTAGAAAAATAATAAAAAGGACAAAGACAGATCATGGTTTTGATTTTCAACGCCACCAAGTTCATATTTATCAGATGAGCGGTTGAAAAGAAGCGTCCTTCGAAAGATAGATTGTTTGGTTGTTCTTGGATGCATAGTATATTTTTATTCTGGTCTTAGAACTAAAAAATTGAAACCCTATAGGGTTTTCGGTTCTAACAATAAACTTATAAGCTTATGTCTCAACTTTCCAACTACTATAAAATTACAGGTTCTCGACGTCGGATTAGAGATATACAAATATGAGAAGAGAGACAGTTCTATAGAAAATATGCGAATATGTGAATTTTCTTATATATATGTGAAGTTCCTCTTATATATGCAGATTTTCTCCAAAACATGTGGATTTTCTCATATATATATATGAATTTTCTTTTAAATATATGTGAAGTTACTCCTAAATATGAGGATTTTCAACTAAATATATGCGAAGTTACTCCTGTATATGAGGATTTCCTTTTAAACATGTGAAATATGCATATATATGAGAAACTTTACATATATGTAAGAGAAAATTCGCATGTTTAGAAGAAAATTCACATGTAAGGAAATTTGTATTTTCACATATTTTAGGAGAAAATTTGCATGTTTAGGACGAAATCTACATATATAAGAGAAATTTCACATATATTTAATAAAAAATTCTCATATATACGAGAAAATCTATATATATAGGAGAAATTTCTTATATATTTAGGAGAAAATTTGCATATATATACATATATATAAAAGAAAATTTACATGTTTAGAAAGAAATCCACATATATATGAGGACATTCACATATTTTAGGAGAAAATTCATATGTTTAGGAAGAAATCCGCATATATAGGAAAAACTTCACATATATTTAAGAGAAAATCCGTATATATAAAAGGATATTTTCATATATTTAGGAGGAAATCTACATGTATATGAGAAAATCTGCATATATAAGATAAACTTCACATATATATATATATATGAGAAAATCTGCATATATAAGAGGAACTTCACATATATAATATTTTATGTAGAACAATCTCTGTTCTCATATTTGTATCTCTTTGATCCGACATCGAAAACCTACGTTCTTATAGTAATTGAAAAGCTAAGCCATAGACTTATAACTTTAATATTTTGAGTCAAAACCGAAAACCCTTCTAGGGTTCCTGTTTTTGAGTTCTAATATCAGAACAAAAATATGCACAACAAATATGAACAATCAAACAATCTATTTTCCAGAGAACATTTCTTTTCAACCACTCATCAGATCAAAGTAATCTTAGTGGTGTTGGAAAGCTAACTCTTCAATTTGTCTTTGTTTTTTTGTTTTGTTTTTTTTTTATTTTCAGCACAAGTGACTAAAAAGTAGTGTAGAATAATCAGGATAAGCGTAATCATGCATATTCATCTCTTGTTTTAAGAACACTTTCGAGGTTATATCTCAAAGCTCATTCATAGTTTTCAACAAATCAAGTGTCGTTGAAAAGGTATTTTTTTTAGTTTATTTATTCATTTTTGTGTTTTTCCATAATAATTGATTTTCTGGGTAAAAAATCAATGACAAAGTCTAGCACCGATCTTGAATATAATATTTGAGCACATATTTGGGAGAAAACTCACATATCTGAGCAACATTTGCATATGCAAGGGTTAAAATAGTCCTTTTATATCTAAATACGTGTGGTTTTAGACATCGAGAGGATTTCAAAATTTGCAGGACACTTTAGAAAACACGTCATTTTCTACAATCATTTTCTGTTTTGTAAAACTGAATGTGATAAGCAAGTAAGAATTAACAAGGATGTGAGAAGGGAGTGATATAAGGAAAAGAGTAGATAAAACCTTGTGCTTTTACTCAAATGATTTTTCTTAACTCTTTATCAAAAATACCATCATATATGCATGCTTCATAATAAAAACATGTTTTTAGAAAAAAAGTAGAACTCTTCTGACATGATTCCCAACATCAAGAAAGTTGCATTTCAAATTGAAAAAATGCAATTTTTCCATTTTATAGAAGTGAGCTTCTCGTAAAGTTTCCAAATGTGAAAGAAGCACATGGTTTCACGATTTCAAAGTGAACTTCCTAAAATGCAAACTTCCAAGGTTTTTAACTATAACTGTGTATGATTAATCACTTTTAAATATTAAATACCCTTTACAAACTCAAATTCTAATAAGAAAAAATAAATTCCTTCAGAAAAATGATATGATCCTTTTGTGAATGTTGCATGTACTTACACATAGCAACTGAAACTATCAAGGACAGAAACAGAGGAACTTTGTGCACCCCTACTCTTATATACTTTACTTTTATTACAAAATTCAAGAAGTTCCTCACTTCTGTAGATCTGTATAATAACAACAAGTCTAGCAACTGAAAAAGAATACCAAACTCATGAAACCAGTGACAACCCTTGGGTTGATAAGGCACCAATAGAGACCTAACTTGGAGTTCAAATATTACCGAAGATGAAACCTTGGAAATCGAGAACTTCCCACTTGCCTGAATGTGTTATAAAATAAAGAAATCAGATTAATATAAGACAGCCTTTAACAACCAAGGATAACTAAGGAGAGTGTTGGATAAATACCAATTTGTTCATCAAAGAAGTGTTTTTCTAAACAAACAAACTATGAAAAATATGATTTTAGAAGCTGCAGTAAAACAAAGTTCGAGAATTAATGTGACCACAAAGTATGAAAATTTGATTTTAGAAGCTTCAGTAGAATATAGTTTAACAATTAATATGCAATGTGTTCTCCCAAGGCAACTTGTTTGGTCTTTTGTCCTCTCCCTATATCCTTTAAGAAAATAAAGCAAAAAACAAAGCATAATGGGCTAAAAATAATATTTTATTGAGGTAGAATGGTTAGGAAAAACATTAAAAAACAAGAAGGGGTTTTAATCCATTTATATAGGCATTACAAGAGGCTATATAGTTGTTGGGAGCAATGGCTATAAATATAGCCGTTAGGGAGATCCCAACGACTATATTGGACTTTGTCCAATATGCTCTCATACAAGAGAGAAAAAACAAAAACTATAAAAATGTACAAAGGCAAAACTGCTCTTAATGGTCAGTACCTATTACATGTGTAGAAAAACTAAAATGCCCTTATAAAGGCAAAAACCTATTACAATAAAAATCAGTTATATGATATATACATATACACTCATAAACGAATATATATATATATATATATATATATATATATATATATATATATATATATATATATATATATATAAACACTCTCCCTTAAACCTATGGTATGATTACCAAAATTTTGAAAATACAAAACAAAGAGAATGATCAAAGTCTTCATTGATAATCTTTACTAAATGCCTTCATCGGCTATCTTCATCTTCATGATATGATATGATGCATCAAAAACAATTTTTTTTCTCATCCTACATCATCTTTAAGAACCTGAAGAGAGAACAAAACAAAGATTCTGACTACCTAGGAAGATATCCTAACTAAATAGTTTAAAAAAAAGTTTTAACACAATAGTTAAAAGATAATTATAGTTTATATATGTATATAGTTTTAAAACAAATATATTTTGAACAAAAAATTTGTATATATATATGAAGAGAGGTCGATTAAATTTCATAACAAACATAAAGGTACTATAAACTAAACAATTTTAAAGGCAGAATATATACTTTAGAAACATTAGCAATAATTCAAGCAAGGTACAAAGCCATTAAGATAAATAGAAAGAATATACTACAAAATCAATTTTTAAAAATTTCTCTTTTAGACAATCATAACCATAAAAACAATCTTTTTTTAAGGAAACATAAATTCTGAACATAGCAAAATTTTGATTACTAAAGTCCAAAAGATAAGCACATATTAGACATAAAATAATAAAATATAAACAAATTTGCAATAATATCCCAAAGTCTTAAGTAAACAATTTAAATAAAGATATAATTCATCAAAACACGACAATATGTATATTAAATTCAAGAGCTCAAAGGAGTTCACAAAAAAGAGAAAGAATTAATTAAATTCATACAAAAAATGCAAGATAACCATCACGGAAAAAATCTAAATATCTTCAACATATAATATTCAACATACAATTAAAGCATATTTAGTGCACATAATAATACATGAAAATTTTTCAATGAATAACCATTTTTCATGTAAAGACAAACGAGCAACAGAAAAGATTAGAAAATACATGAAGAGATTTTAAAAATCCCACATATAATAAATCATAATAAAAGAAATGATATTTGCTAATCTAAACAATAATTTGCTTAGCATAAGCAATCACCTCTTTGACTTCCAACTCAATATCCTCAAAATTTAAGTATATTAGCACATAGGATAAAAGATCAAATACAAATGTCAACAATAACCATATCAGCGATCATGCACCAACAATCTCGGCTATCTAAACTAACAATAAATACCAACTACAACCACAAGAAGTGTACATCTCTCACCTCACAAATGGTTGTAAAACTGTAATCAATACCATCGCTACAACAAGTACACATAACTCACCACAATCATGGTTGTAAAATTGATAAAACAAAATCTCTTATCCAATGAAAAAAATTACTCAAATGAGAGAAAAAAGTGAAAAAAACAAGATAGGCAAAAATATTGTAATGAAGACAAACTAATGTCAATAAACAAAAAGATTTGAAAACAATATTCAAATCAAAGCAATAAATTTTGTAATAATATGAGATTTAATTCATAAAGACCAATATGGTCACAAGCAAATAAAAATAGAGCCATCACTAATAAAGATTAATATGAGCATCCAACAAACAACAAAAGCCAAATACGCAACTAAGTGATACAACTCACTCAAAGAACCCGAGGTAAAAACAACCATCAGTCAAAGCCAAAACAAGTGTCAACAAAAAACTCATAAAACGACAATCTAAACTAACAAAAAATAAGAGTGCACATAACTCACCCTAACAATCATCTTTGATTCTACTGAGGTGTACATAACTCACATAAAAAGGGATGAATAATAATAATAATGGATGTATCGAATAGAAAAGTGATGGACTAAGAAAAACAAATAAAAAAATAGGAAAACCTTTAAAGGCACAATCCAAGAAAACAAGAATCAATTTGACAATAATTTCAAATCAAGAGAAGTAACAAAAGTTTGAATGCTCAAATAAGTTTCAGTAAAAATATGCACTACATGCAATCATATGACAAGAAAAAATATCCACCAATGAGTCTTCAATTACGAACAAGCATGTCCACCAATAGATACAAAATGGACAAGTATAAAAGTGAATCATGAAGGAAACAGTTACAACACCCACAAGGAACATACACAAAAAAGGCTCTCATAATTTACAAATTAATATTTTATTAATACAAGTATGCAAAAAATTATAATACTTAAATCTCATGCAAAAACATGTAAGATAATGTTTATTAAAGAGCCATGAGACTAAGAAATAATACAATCACAAGGCACAAATGCCACTAAGGTCTCCAAAGAGAGCCTTCACACAAAAACCAATATTTTTAATATTTTTTTTAATAATGATTATGATGCACCAAGCATGTAAGGATCAAATCATTCAAGTGCAATGAGTGAACTCACAATAAACACCTCCCAAGAGGCAAGGACATAAGCCAAAAATGAGCACAATCACAAGAGTCATTAAAGGGCCAAAAGAACAAAATATGAATAAAGAAAAATATTATAATATCCAACAAACAATATGATCCTATTGATCTAATGCATATCAAGATATAATACAAGAGCATGTATAAAAAATCTGACCAAGGTAAGAATATGAAAATATCATGTATGCAAGAGCATATCAAAATCTCCTAAAGTGCTCATGCATGAAAAAAAATTTATAATAATATATATATCATCAAATAAGACTACCAAGAACTTTACACGAGATAATTTAAAAATATGCAATATGCATCCGTAGAAATTCCATAAGTTTCTAATTCATTCTCTCAAGGATTATCCTTAACAAAAGATCACAACCTTTAAAATGAAAAAAACATGAAATTGAAGTCATACATAAAGACATGTTTTGACTTTTATAACCACAAAGTGTTCGAATAGAGCATCTAAGATTTAAACAAGATCTCATGGAAGCACACACACGCATAAATATTATTTCACAAAATAATATAAGCTTTATGAAAACATTTACTAAAAAGATTAAATTATCTCAAATATGAATGCAATTAAATCCAATAATAAATTTGAAAAACATTTTTAAAGTTTTTAACGAATAACCCCATTTTACCCAAGGAAATTAAAAAAAACTCAATCATTTGCTAATTAATAATCATAAAACAAGGAAATTTAAAAAAACGTTAAAAAAATAATAAATACTTTTCAAAGATAAGAAAAATAAGTGGGTTTTCATGCATAATGCATGAGATAAACAACTCAAATAAGACATAACCGTTAAAATAGAGCATGCGTATGGATCTGGATCCAGATCCATACACACGATGTTGTTCAACGTGCGCGGGTTTTCATTAATGGCATTTATGTAATATAGCCTCATTGTAACTTGTTATATATATGTGATTATTAGGGCTATGTGGTTGTGTGAAAAATTAATCTTTAGCAGCCCCAGCCATTACGCAACTCTCTCTCTCTGTCTCTCCCTCTTCTCTATTTTCTGTTCTTTGTGCAGGATATCGAACTCGACAATGGCTCCTTAGCACATCTAACATGGTATCAGAGCGATAAACGTGACTGGGTGTGATCAGACATGCATTTGTGCTATCGCTGGAACTGTTCCATTTTTCTTCAGACCTGTAACTCGGCTATAACTTGTTGGGTCATTAATTTTTGACTCGTGAATCTGGGATCTTTCTTTCTTTAATTTATTCTGCTTATTGGATCGTCATTTCCTGCATCAAAAATCTGGTTCTTGGGTCATTACTTCCTGTATCATGAATCTGACAATTATTTATGTCGCGCTCATTATTTCTTTCCTTTATTTATTCTTGAACTCATTCCTCGTCAACCTTGACAGCAGGTTTGACTTCCTCACCGTTGTGTCACCGACGATCACGACCTTGAACATGTAGTTCTTCCCTTCATCTGCCTTCATCCTCTTATTATTATTTTTGTGTTTTTCTGTTGTGAATCAGGCCGTGAATCTGCCTTCTTCTTTATTTTATGAGTCGTAAATCTGGTCTCTTCCATAAATATCTTGAATATCTTGAATCTGCTTATTCTTTGTGTCATAAATCTTTTTTTGATTAACCGCTCTTAAATTTGTTTATTCGTTTCTCCATTAATATGGATTCCTACTCGACTTATTCTAGTCCCTCTGCTAATTTTTTAAATCAGCTCGTTACAGAAAAACTTACTCGTACTAATTTCTTGACATGGAAGAGATAAATACTTCCATTCATATGAAGTCAGGATCTCGATGAACATTTGGATGGTTATGTTCTTATACCGCCATGACTTATTTTACAGGAAACCAAGAATGTGAAGGGTGACACAATTATTAAATCTATTAAAAATCCATAATATACAGCATGGCGAAAGCGGGATCAGTCTTTGGTTGCTTATAGTATGTCAACACTCTCTCAAGAAGTGTTGGCTACTCTTTCAGATGATTGCACTGCAACAGATCTATGAAGTAAGCTATCTCAGACATACTCTCAGATATTAGAAGCTTAAGTTATATACTTAAAAAATGAGTTTCAAAATTTGAAGAAAGGCGCAATGATAGTTATGGAATACATAGGCCGCATGAAGAGTATTACTGGCCAATTGGCTATTATTGGAAGTGCTATTTCAGATAAAGATAAAGTACAATAACTTCTTAATGGATTGGGTCCTAATTTTGACATGTTTACTACAACTTTGTCTTATCTTCCCTGCTTGCCCAACTTTGATGATCTTTAGGCAAAACTTCTTTAGCATGAAATGATTATGAAACAATGGGCGGAAGGAAATGAATCAACTCGTTCTCACTCAGTTTTGGCTATAGACACTTATGTAGGTTTTGGACGAGGGAATGGAGGAAATCAAGGAGGCAGAGACCGAGGACGTTTTGGGCAAGGAGGTCATGGTATCTTGCTTACATCTAATATTTTGGGTGTTTTTAATGCAGGGAATCAAAGGAGAGTGCCCACTTGCTTCATATGTAACAAAAAGGGCATGTGAAAGCTGTTTGTTAGTTTAATATGCATAACAAAGGAAAAATAAAAAAATTGAGAATAAGTCAGACACCACTGTGGACACGAAAGCGCCATCTGCATTTGTGCAATAATTTTTACTATCCGCATTGTTACAGATGGCGATCAAGGAAAATGAACAAGGAGAATGATATGCTGACTTTGGTGTTGCTACACATGTCACTGGTAATGCAGATAAGTTATCTCACTTATTGCCTTATCTTGAAAGAGGTAGTATAGTTACGAGAGATGAAACTTCTCACTCCATTAGTCATACTGACAATGCACATATTCCTATGTCAAAGTTCTCACTTCACTTGTCCAATGTCCTTCTTGCTCCTAATATTAAATAGAACATTGTCTCTATAGATAAACTTGTTGACGATATGAATTCTTCAGTCAAATTTACTCCTTCCTCTGTTTATGTTAAGGATCTATGAACGAAAGAGACGTTCGCTGAGGGGGAGCGACAAGAAAACATGTACGTCTTCAAGGAGATTCCCTCGGTTCCAGTTCTTCAGTTGGAGTCGTACAAGCATTCTTCACTCTCTTCATCTTCAGAGTCTTTATCCTTCAGTCCATTAAAAGTTTTTTATTCATCTCATTGTAATAAGCTAGATATCTGGTATAGTCGCTTGGGACATTATAGTCGAGGTTTCATTGAAAATCTTGTATCTAATGGTCTTCTTCCAACGTCTAGTTTATGTTCCCCTTTAGAGAATAAAAAATGTTCATCTTGTGAACTCTGTAAAAGTCATGTTCTTCCTTTTCATACTATTAATAAAAGAGCTTCAAAGCCATTTGAGATTATTTGTTCTAATGTTTGGGGACCCGCCCCTATTTTTTCTCTCTCTGACAGTCGTTATTGTATTATATTTATTGATTCTTATTCCCACTATACTTGGATATATTTCTTGAAACATAAGCATGAAGTTTTCCAAATATTTTGAGAATTTCATTTGATGGTCAAAACAAACTTTTCTAGTGATATTGTGCATTTACAATGTGATGGTGGAGGAGAATATTCATCGAACGAGTTTATTGCCTTTATTCAGGATGAAGGAATAAGTCGACATGTTTCTTACCCTCATACCCCTCAACAAAATGGGGTTGCAGAGAGGAAACACCAGTATATTGTTGAAAGTGCGATGAGTATGTTACATGATAGCAAGGTGCCCATTAGTCTCTGGACAAAAGCTTTTCACATATTTGTTCATGTCATAAATCGTCTTCCTATGACTCTTCTGAATAAAAAATCTTTGTATTATACTTTGTTTGGGAAACATCTCTCTTATGATGAGATACATGTTTTTGGTTGTGTATGTTATCTGCATATTGATTCATTCTTGCATAATAAGTTTCAGGACAAGGCCGCTAAGTGCAGATTTGTTGGGTATGCGAATGAATACAAAAACTATCGATGTTATGACTCTAATACAAAACGTATTAGGACCTCTAGGAATATTGTTTTTGATGAGTAAAATTTTCAGATCAATGAATTCAAACAGTTGCCATATCAAAAAATAGAAGTATATGGTCCATGGATGAGTGCAAATCTTTTTGCCAATACAGGAGAGACACGTTAGGCAGCTTGTCCTTCCTTCGACTTGAGTAGGGAGTTGGGTGACTCACAAATGCATGTCAAGCCATATTCAGTTGAGCCACCTCCAGTTGAACGCTTCTCTGGACAGATTTACACTAGAAGGGACAAAAATACAAGGCTGAGGGATGTGGAAGTCATCTCTAGTGATCCAACTCCAAGGTCGTCACGCATCAGACACCCTATTCAGCGATGGGTAAGTTATGAGACCTTTTCCCTTGATTTTCAGTTATTTATGTCTCAACTCATAAAGCAGAATGAACCCACTTGTTTTAATCAAGCTCTTCAATCCCGTCATTGGATTGAGGCTATGCATGAAGAAATGGAAGCTCTTCATGAGTGCCAAACTTGGGAAATAGTACCTCGACCAGAAGAAAAGAATGTAGTTGGCTCAAAATGGGTTTATAAAACAAAATATAAGCCCGAAGAAAGTATGGACATATATAAGGCACGACTTGTTGCTCGGAGATTCATGCAACAATATGGTGAAGATTACGATGAAACATTTAGTTCGGTAGTCAAAATAGGCATAATTCGTGTCATCATATCCTTAGCAGTCGACCGAGGATGGAAGCTTAGCCAGATGGATGTTAAAAATACACTCTTGCATGAGGTTTTAAAGGCGAAAGTATATATGAAACAACCTCCTGGATATGCCGAAAAAGATTCTACTATGTGGGTGTGCAAGCTAAGGAAATCTCTATATGGGTTGAAACAGGCGTCTCGCTCTTGGTTTGAAAGTTTCTCCATGCAAATTCAAGGCTATGGTTTTAAAAGATGCTCTCTGGACTACTCACTCGTTATTTACCAAAAGTTGGACATCGTTACACTTCTTCTCATATATGTTGATGATATTGTGATCACTGGGAGTTCAGACAATCCTGTGCAAGAAGTGAAGCGGTTTTTGATGAAAACTTTCAAAATGAAAGATTTAGGGGAGTTGAGGTACTTCCTCGGTGTGGAGGTTGACAAACAAAAAGACACATTGACACTCATGCAACAAAAGTACACTCTTGATCTTCTGGAAAGGGCCGGAATGACGAATTGCAAACCAGTCACCACTCCGAGTGTATTACAACAAAGGCTGAGCTCTGAAGATGGCAAACTTTGTGTCAACCCTACAACGTATAAAAGTCTTGTAGGGATGCTGCAATATTTGACTTTTACTAGACCTGATATAGTTTATGTTGTCAATCAAGTATCTTAGTTTATGGATGCTCCAACGAAAGGTCATATGGAAGTCGTGAAGTGTATTCTACGTTATTCAAAAGGAACTATAGGAGACAAACTTGTTTATTGCAAGAACGATGACCTACATCAAGGACATAAACTCATCACTTACATAGACACAGATTGGGCAGGGGATCCAGATGAGAGACGATCCGTCTCTAGATATTGTGTATACATTGGACACAATTTAGTGTCTTGGAGCAGTAGAAAGCAAAAAGCAGTGGCACGATCGAGTACAGAAGCAGAATACAGGACAGATCATATATATATTATGATCGAGTACAGAAGCAGAATATAGGATGGATCGAGTACAGAAGCAGAATATAGGACGGTCAAAACTGCAAAAAAAACATCAAAAAGAGCAAAAAAAAACCCATTTAGCACATATCCACCTCTCTCTATATATAGCAGGGATCATATATACATTAGATTTTATTGGATTTCTTGTGTTTTTCCAAAATTTTGATCATAGAGATGTGATCTATATGCTTATTTTAACATAGATCATCTCTTGGAGAATTTTATTCAGATGCATGGATAGGTTTTTTTAAGGTTTCAAAGATCAATGGCCTATAATTTTTATAAATTTTTGAGACTTTGAATAGCATTTTTCTGTCAAAAATACATAATCCAACTATCAATTTATAGTAAATCAATCATGATGAGCACATTTGTACAATCAGAATTTTGAAAACACACACCAAAAATTCAATAAAATGGTTCATTTAGCATCGTGTGATATTTAGCACAGATCTTGTATCTTATATATATATATATATAGTGCTATTGAAGGCATAAAACTATTGAGTATAAATCATTTTTTTATATTCTTTTTTACTTTTTTTTTAGGTCAGATCTTATGGATGTGATCTATAAGGTTTATTTACCAGTAAATGAGTTTTGAATCATGTGATTGTGACAGGTTTTTTAAGAGCTTTAAAAATCAATGACCCACAAGGCACTAAAATTTTATTACTCAAAAAGTTATAGGTTTAGATTGAAATAACATGATCTAAGGTTTAATCCTTAGAAAACAAACTATGTTGAATACATCTTTGTGTCAAACTCAGCCGATAAAGATTGAACCTATGATTTCTACCAAAATAATTTTGGGCCTTCAAAAGCACCACACACGCACACACATATTATGTGCTATTGACACTAGAGAAGTATTGAGCTAGAAATCATAGCTTCAAGCCTTACAGACCCAATCTAACACATAAATGTGTTTAACATGATTTGTTTGCAAGGATCAAACCTTGAATCATGTTATTTCAATCTTAAAATATAACTTTGAATCATGAAATTTTAGCGCAAGCAAGCCGTTTATTTTGAAGTCCTTGAAAGTCGGCTTACATGTCACAATCACATAATTCAAAGCTCATTGTTTACTAAACAAATTTTGTAGATCATGTCTATAAAGTTTGATTTACAAAAAAGATCTAAAAAAATGAAATCAAGGTGATTTATACTCAATAGTTTTGTCCTTTCAACAACACTATATATATATATAGTGCTCACATATCACGTGCTCCCTTTTTATAATTGTGGGATCTTTTGAGATAGAATAGTTGTGATGAATCTTAAACATACATGCTTCCTTATTTAAATGGTTCTGCATGCTTCTCTTATTTTAGGGTGAGTATTTAAGTATGTCCATCCACATGTAAGGGAGAATAATGCTGTTAGAAAAGTCAACCTTTACTTGCATGCTAACTTTGAATTAAAAAAAGCATGCATAACCAGCTAAGTAAAGAAAGTATGCATATCTAAGTGCCATCACAGTTGTTGGTTCTCAAAAGATCCAATGGTTGTAAAAAGGAGAGAGTTGATGCTTGAGGAACACTGTATCATTGTTCTCTCTCTATATATAGGGTAAATATTGGCTACTAATGAAGGTACAAAACAAATGAGCTAGAAATCCTAGGTGCAAGTTGTATGAACTCATTGTTTGCTAATGATCAAGCTTTGGATCGTGCTTTTGTGATATAAAATTATGATCTTTTGAGTTATGAAATTTTGACACATTGTGAGCCATTGAATTTTGGACCCTTTTAAAAACCTAATTACTTGTCATAATCACATGATTCAAAACAAGTTTTCTACTAAACAATCCAGATAGATCACATCCATAATATTTGAATCTACAAAAAACTAAGATTTTTTTGAAGAAAAAAGTGATTTCTACTCAATAGTTCCATACCTTTGTTAGTAGCCAATATTTACTTATATATATATAGTAATGGATAGGTGCGAAATTGATACATGCTAAATGGGTTTTTCTACACTTTTGGTATTTTTTTGCAGTTCTGACCCCATAAATGTGTTGGGCATGGTCGATTTTTGAGGAATTCACACATGAATCATGTCTTTTCAATGAAAAAATGATATTTGGAGCCTCAAAAACTTACAAAGATTTTGGACCATTGATTTTTTTAATCTTATAAAAACCCACCCATGTATTGGAATCAAACACTTCAAGAGCTTATCCTTATAAAATTAAGTACATAAATCACATATGTATGGTCAAAATTTAAAAATAAAATGAAAACTCTGAAAAAGTCATTTAGCATGTATCATTTCGCACCTATCCATTACTCTCTCTCTCTCTCTATATATATATATATATTTTATATTAGAGAAGCCCTTTGGAATTTGGTAGGCACAGATGAGAGTAGGCAGCAACTTCTAGAGAGAGGGAGTTATTGTCTTTAAAAGTTGAGATAAAAATGGCTCTTCATTTAGAGAATAACTTAGAGAAAGAAAGATGAATATTAATTTGAACTAAAGATGAGATGGCCTGGATGGCACTCATCCAGTATTATGGTAGTGCATGGTGATAGTTACTAAATGTTCTTATATTTTCTCACTGAATCAACATGCATGAGTACGTATCAAAGAGTGCCACCAAATGGGCTTTGTTGTTTCATCTGATAGGCTTTACTTTCACTTAAGGATGTAAACAACTCGGATTTGATCAATGTCATATCTAACTAATCAGAGTTTGTGTTTGATTGTCTTTACAATAGTTATACCTCTCACATTCCAGTTAAAGATTTTCATTTAGTTCATAGGGATTAGGGCATACCAGGTCATAAGGGAAAATAGACCGATCGCCATTTAGTGCAAAACCACAGTTTAACTTGAGACAATCAGACCGAGTCAATTTGGTCAAAGATCAAATCCAACTCATTGTGGTTCCATTATGTAAGTCTTCTCTTTCTTCAGTTAGCTTAAGAGTCATATGCAATATTAGCAAGCCAAGTGATTCTCAACAATGCTCTTACACATATCCTGGTTTATATCTTTTTAAACCGAAAAGAGGAGTAATCCCAACTGGGTTTTAGATTACAGTAATGTAAAACCTCACTTAGTTGGCCAAGTGGGCTCGAACCCACCTGGCCCAACTAGATCTGAGAAAGGGGTCTCTTCCCCTTCCCCGTCATTTTTGTGGTGGAAGTAGGAAGGCCCCAATTTAATAAGATTCAAGGGAACCTCTCCCTCTCTCCCCCATGCATGAAGTGGTGGGGAGGTGGAGAGGTCCCACATGAATGGAGGGATGAAGGGGGTTACAAGTGAGCTCACAAACCCCCAATCCTCCTCCATTTATTGTGGGAGAGAGAGGGTGAGAGCAAGGAAGAAGAAGGATAGCTGGAGAGATATGGGGCGAACTTCATTCGGTGACAGGCAAGCCCCTCCCCCATTGTTCTTTTTGGGGTTTGAAAGAGGAAGAGAGGGGTGAGATAGAGGGTGGTGCCACTTTCTCAGCCATCGAGATCGCTACAGGCAACCACCATGGTTGTCGACAACCTCAACAAAAGGGGAAGAGCAGAAGGCTACATTGTCCCTGCTACCCTCAACAAAAGAAGATAAGTGGGGGAGGTGGGAGACAATGGTCGTTCTTCTATCTCTGTCGTTGGCAACTAGAGAGGTAGGGGTGGGCTCTGCCTCAACCATTGGGAGGGAATGCCGGTGACAACCAAACAGAGAAAGAAGGAGAGGGGCCATCAACCCCTGTTTCAGTTTTCTTAAAAAAAGGGGGGGGGGGGCACCGAACTGACTTGGTCCAGAGACTGAACCAGACTGAGTAGGACAACCCACTTGGTCTGGGTGCAACCCAAACCGAGATGGATCGGTTTGTACCCGAACTGACCATGTCTGGGTATGACCCAAACTAAGTGAGGTCAAAAAAAGAAAAAAAGAACAGGTAGCCTTGTACTGCTTTTTCTTTTAGAAAACCATTAGACCAACTCTATTTGAGGTTGAACCGAACAGAGTCAGCCAACCTGCTTGGTTCGGGTGCACCCAAACCGAGTTAGGACGGTCTATACCAGATAGACTCGGTCTGAGTGCACCTCAGACCGAGTCAGGTCAGTCTGTACCAGACCGACTCAGTCTAGGTGCACATCAGACTGAGTCAGGTCTGTTGTACTAGACCAACACAGTTTGGGTCACACCCAGACCGATTCAAGTGAGGGGTTTGCAATAATAATAATAATAATATAAATACAAAATTATATAATAAATAATATATATGTATATTGGATATATATTATGGGGAGAAACCAAGATAGTAGTTGTCTTGGTTTCCTATTTCAAAAAGGTGGGTCTGGGTTTGGACCATATTGGACTAAATACAGACTTAATTATGTTTGGATCTAGTGGGACCAAACCAGACCGAATCATGTTTGGATCCAATTGGACTAAACCAGAACCAAATCAGGTTTAGATCCAATTATCATGACTAAACTGAAATGGGTCAGGTTTGGGTATAGTTCACACCCAAACCCAAACTGAATTAGGTTTGATTGCATTTTGTACCAAATTCAGAATGAATCGGGTCTAGATATGTTATACTGGATCTCAATTCAATATGAAAATTAGAGACTAGATATCTGTTTGGTTTGGATCCATATTAAAGTAGATTTGGATCTGGATCCAAGTTGAGGAATCAAGTACTGAACCAGAAAGGTCTAGTTTAAATTAGACCTAGACCATGCTAAGTTTGGGTTAGATTTAATGTGAAGAAAGGACTGAATCCAGCTAGGTATGGGTGTAGATTAGGTTTATTGAAAGGTTAGGTTCAGATTAGGGATTGAGCTCAGATCAAGCTGGGTCTGAGCTAAGTTCAATGAATCCAAAATTTGTTAAAAAGGATAACAGAGAATGAGAGGTTGAGAAAACTACTCTTTACCAGTAGGCCAACCTGGTCTAGTTGGTCAAAAAGTGTAAACAACATATATATATTTTTTTGGGTTGGATACATAGGATTCAGATCCGGGTTAGATCTGATCTAGACTTTGAGAATCAGATCAAGAGGGTTGTCTAGATCTCTTAAGAATCTTGTGACCCAAATTCCAATCTGTTTGAGAGGTGAAAAGAATGTTTTGCCCTTGTTATGCCCATTCGGTAACTCAAGCATAACTCTCCACCTTGATATCATATTCGAGTGGTTTTTGGACCCTTGAACTTGTCATCTTGAGAAGGATCCATTGGCATAGAATTAAATGGCAAAATCTGAAAGGTTGAGATCAGAGTTTAGCAAAAATACTAGGGATATTTTCATGATTTTATATAAGCAGGGACTTTAATGATGTTTTTAGTAATTGCTTGAGATTTTTGCTTATTCTATATCAGGATTTGCAAAAAGACTAAGGTCGATCCTTAGTTTGAGATTTGGGCAATTCGAGATAAGTGAACATCTCAAATAACTTCTTAGATAAATAAAATACAGGTTTGCTCATAAATGCATCTTGTTTGGTGATTCCATGTGCTATAAGTATGTTGATTATTTCATATTATGAATAGATCAACTAAATAACATGGTTAGGAATCTATATTTATGATATTTTCAATAAGATGCATGAGGAATATGTTACATGTTATTTTTAGTACTTGATCATGTCATATAAATGTAAAGAGATGATATGACTCGTATCATGAATGTGCTTGTTGTGGAAATAAGAATTATATTGTTGATACATGCAATATGTTGCAAAAAAAAATGCTTGGCTTTGAGAAAGAAAAGTAGAATGTCAGGGTTCTTAGAAAATGATTTATTCTGAGAATATCATGCTTATACCTTGGGAGGGGTATTGTAAGTGTTGTGAGGTGAAGAATTGATAATGTGACTATGTGATAGATTGTTATCCATAGAACTAAGGCGTGTATTTGCGATTATATGTTGAATATTAATTAGTGAATATATATTTGATACTTTATAATATACTAATGTTGAGAAATAAAAAGAAAAAAAATAATGCACCTGGGGTAACAACATAGACAATGATAAAGAACTATGCTATGAAGGACATAGTCTAAAGCTTTGTTTAAAGTGTGTATACTTTGTTTGTGCTTTAAATTTTTAAGAAATTTTTGGGTAACCCTTAAGGGTTAAAAACATTGTCTATTAGACATATGTAGGGTGCAGCTTTAACCACAAACCTTGGGGGCAACTCTTCGACTAGCTACTGATGGGCATTTTGGTCTCTCTGGCTTGCAATCGATGAGCAAAGCTGCAACGATTGAAAGTCCATAGGCTGGGTCAGTTTGAACTATGTTGTTATGGGTGGTTCATATGTCTAGCCAACATCGTAGACTCTGAAATTGTCTACATGGGTTGCTACGCCCCAAGAGGATATTTCTAAAATAACCAATTAGTATAGAGCACGACATTGAGAATGAAGAAAGAGAAATGGTAGAGGAGGATAAAATATATAAACAACAAGTGTATTTATTTAGAGAACTAAACTAAGAATAAGAGCTTAGAGTTCACTACAGTTATAACGGTCATGTCTTATATTTGTAAATGAAATTTTATTGAGTTTTAGACTCACCTTAGTTTGGTTATAACTATAGGATCGGAAAACACTATTGTGAGGAGGACTTGACTTGTGGACTCCGACATGACTATTGGTGACCTGAAGTACTCTCAAGTACTTTATTTTATTTATGCATTTCTTTTTAGCATGTATTGAACTTTCTATATAATGATAAATGTTTTGTCAATGATATTGAGACCTTGCTATATAAAAAAAATTTGCATGATTTTCAAAGTTGTGATAATTTTTCTTTGAAAATTAACGTTCACGAACCCAAGCTCGAGAGGCCCCGGTTCAGGTCGTCACAAGTAATAAGTGTTAATAAGTGTTTTGTGATCCAAAAGGGACTTAGATTTTGAAAAGGAATCTAGCCAACAATCATAGTTAGACTCGGTCAAATATTAGATAAAATTTTATCAGTTGACATCCCTACCCTCGCTGAGAAGTATTTTCTTTGTATTAGATAGCAGCAGATCAGGTCATATTGTGTGTAATCGATTGTTTCAATCTCCACCATAGATCTTACTTGGAAACAGTGTATGCCACTTGAAAACCAAGAGAGTGGAGCTCACATAAGCGAGGAATAGGCTGTATGCAATATGACTTGATCTTTTCCTGTATTATATGCAAAGTCCTATTGTGAGAACCATGCGTGTTAAACTACACAAATTATTGGATGCGCTCCTTTTTTGAGCAAGAATGTGTGAGTGTGTGCACTCACGAACATCCATGCACACTCTCGCACGTACATATAAGGAACACACAACTAGAGCTAAGCTAAGTTGACCAAATTGATCAAGTGTATGGGCCAACCAAATCCATGTCCTAGTTTTAAGAACTTGACCACAATCCAGATCCAACTTCATATCTTGGCACTAAAGCTGGTAAACGAGCTAGGCTCGTCCGGATCAGGCTCAACTCCTTAAAGGTGAGCCTCTGCTCGGGCTCAGCTTGTGAGCTTTTCACAAGCCGAGCATGTTATGAGTCAAGCTTTACGAGATGATCACGAGATGGCTCATTTTCTTAAAAAAAAAATATTTTAAGAAAATTTTAAAATATGTATAATATATGTTATACATGTGTCAAACATATATAAAATGTATAATGTATATAAAATATATAATATATGTACACAAATATAATATATAAATACATTATAAATATTAACGAGCACCAGCTGAGCTTCTCTTGTTCATACTGATACCAAAACGAGCTGGCTCGTAGCTTGGCTTTCAAGCTGCTTTGTCTTATTTCCTGACCCTACTTGGCACACTAGCTATGACTCCTCCCTTTGCACCAGAGCTGAGCTTCATGAACTTGGGACCGCTTTTGAAAAGATTTCATGTTTGCAGGCATCTCCCCATGTTAAATTCAATAAAGAAAAAATTACTTGACTTATTTACAGAAACATGCCTAACCTTTGAATATTTATGAATACACGCCTGAGTTAAGAAAAATAATTCTCAAAAAACACCAATCCTAACTCAGATGTCTTTACTATGGTGTGACATGATAAGATTACTCTATTGCCCCTCTTATCTCTTTAACGATTTCAAGTCTCTCTCTCACAAACCCAAAGTTTGTTACGTGTTTGTCCTTGCAAAGAGGAAGATTGGTCAAAGGTTGGGTGGGTTGAGAGTGTGTGCTTAAATGATTGAGATCTTCAACTAAAAGACTAATGAAACTCAATTTTTGGTGGTATATTCTGTTGTTGAAATCACGATGGTAGCTATGACAATTCTGAAGATTCAAACACCATTGTTAAGAGAGAGAAAGATAAAAAGGGTAATAGTGTAATTTTATAATGTCAAAGCACTGCTTAACCACGCAAAAGCAACCGAGTGAGGGGAGGTGTGTCTTTGAGAATTAGTTTTTTAATTTAGGTGGTATTTGTAAATTATGAAAGGTTAAGCATGCTTTTGTAAATATGTCAAAAGTTAAGCATGTTTTTGTAACTTTTTTCTTCAATAAATTTACTGGAGATATTCATCATTAAGAATCTTAGTAACTAATTAAGATGAGAATTCATATATTTGGTAAAAACAATCATACTACCTTGGCGGTGGATGTTTGAAAACTGCTAGTTGAGGTAAAAGTTTATTGAAGATTCAAACATAGTAACAAATCTAGTTCTCATGGTTTTCTTGGTAAAGAAAAATCTTAGGAGATTTTGAAAAAGTTTTTATTTTGTTTGAGAAATTCTAATTTTTTTTTTTTTTGCAAAAAACATAAAAAAAAGACAAAATGAAAAAGCATGTGATTTACACTTGTAAACACTAGAATATATTTAACATTATGTAGAACTAAGAATAAACATATTAAACTTAAATTTCATCAACCATAGGCATTTAAATTTCTCTTGTGGTACTTTTTGCATTTAGAATAAAAAGAAAGGGTACAAATGAAACTTAAGGAAAGAACTTTTGTCTTCCCAAGGGCACTTTTCCTCTTTAATACTTCTAAGTTTCAAGGCAGTCTCCCTGTTGGCTTTGTGGGATGGGACCTAGGCTGCTAGGTAGGTCGAAGCATGGCGACTCTAGGGGGCAATGGGTAATGATTGTAATCACGGAAGGCAAAACCATTGTGGCTATGTCTCTAATCTTGAGGGTGGTTTCTCAAAAAGCATCCTCCCCCTTCTTAATCGCAAAAAAAAAAAAAGAAGCTCCCCCCAACGTTTAAAACTTGGTTAGCCTCCTAATTTATGTGAGTTGGTTTAGGTTGTGTAGTATAGGTTCCTATAGAGTAGGATTTTTAGTCCCACATGGAAGACAGGGAGGGAGTAAAGCTTGATTCCTATGTGCCTGTAAAAAGCCTCACAAAGCATCACCAGTATTCACAGTTTCACTAAAAAAAATGAAGTGCTTTAATCGAGTATTATTAAAAAATTAGGAAAAATGCAAAAGATGCATTTTCACATTTTTTTGTGATAAATTCAATTTTTTTTTTATATTTGTGAGTGTTTTGCAAATAGAGCTTATTCATCTTTGATGAATTTTGTGAAGTCACTAGAATATGAGAACTGAAAATATGGGCATTTACAATATTTTTTTTTGCAAATCCAACCATGTGGATGTGCTTGGCACGGTGAATTTGAATCAAAACCATTGGATTTTGTCTATTTTCAATGAAAAACTGTGTTTTTTGAATGTTTGAATATTTATGAAGATTATGAGCCATTGATTTTAAAGCCTTAAAAAAATCTTGTTTATGCATCAAAATCAGATGATTTCACATTCTTATAAAACAAACCAAACAAAGATCATATCCGTATGGTTAGATTAAAGAGAAAAGAACAAAAAATCTATAAAAATTATAGTTCACACGGTGGTTCTCATATTCTAGTGACTCCCAAATTGTGATTCCACATGCATGAAAAAGAAGAACCCTACATATCTGCTTTTTGGAAGATGAGTTTGTGGTCACTGGCCAACCATGTGTCGGCAGTCAAATTTTGACCATACAATCTGGGGGTCAACCATTCGCAAAAAAAGGACAGACCAACTGGATCATCATCAACATCGGTTATTGTACTCTGTTTTTTAGCTTACACGTGTCATTTGTCCATTGGCAACCACCACTTGAAAGGATGACTTCCCAGCCAACCACTGACACCAATAAACACCTCAAGCTTTTGCGCAACAAGGGAAAGAGGACCCCTATCGGTTACACCTTTATCCATTAAGAAATCAATTAAACAAATCCTGTATTTTTTTAAATTAAGAGAGATATTGCAAAGCTTTCAACGGTCAAATTTGGCACTAACCAACATTTTCTTCTGCCTCTTTCTACCTTGTTCAGAAGCGTACTTAACCTAGCATTGATGACTTGGAACTCAACCAACTCCCCCTTGGCTCGAGTCCACCGGCATAACCAAGGAAGCATCCCAAGCCACCCCTTTATTTGTTTCTTTGATTTCATTTTCACGAGCCCATTGACACCACCAACTTAGCTTCAAGACAAGTCCATAAAAGACCAGCTCTTACCGTTCCACTGAGACTATGCTAGACTCCCTTCCGGTCTAATTAGTCGTCAGCTCACAAGGGCTCTGCAAACTTGGCTAGGTGTCCGGCTCGTGGCTTTCGAGTTGAAAGAGGTTGGGAGTTCGATATTTGGAGTGTGTGATCTTTGCCGCAAAACCTAATCTAAATGAGAAACGTTCTCATGTGGTCTGGAGGGAGTACTTGTGGAGTTTTTGCACTGCACAGGTGAGAGGAGATCCAAGGATCGCTTAAGTGTCCCCAACTATGTGATGTGATGAAGCCAATCACATGACAGCATTGCATAAGGCCCACAGCAGAAGATTGCAGGCCCCACATTGAATGCTGTCATGTGATTGGCTGTGTCACATAGTCGCGCCGGGGCCGGGGGGGAGCCCTCCCCGGATCCCTCCCTCGACTCAGGTCCATGGTCAACATGACATCTCTCGGCCGGTAACAGAATGTTCAAACCATTGAAGTCGTTTCTGTACTAAAATTTTTTTTTTATAAAGTTATATAACACAAATCTCATTCTCAAGAAAATATTTGCCAGAAAAAAATCTCATGATATTTTGAAAAACTTATATATGAAAAAAGTATCGATTCACATAAAAAAATAAAATATACAAAATATGTAAATATAAATAAAATATGAACAATAAAAATCTCTGCAAAAAGTGCTTCTATCACATTAGCTAGCAATATTTCTAATAGAGGCGATGCTTAAATAATTTTATATATTTTTTTAAGGTTTAGGGTTTAGAAAAATGTCTTTTTCAAAGTCATGGCCTTGTGGGCGGCTTATCCTTTGTTTCTGGATTGTGGGCGGTTGCTTTTGCCGACTTATTACAAAAAATCTACGCCTCGTTTCGTCCCATTACATTATATCTATCGAATTTCATGTGCCGACAGTGTTCAGCCACGCGCATTCAGGACGACTCTCTCTCTATAAAACCAACGTTGCATTGTGCCTCTTTCTCAAGCCAATCGTTTTTCAGTTGAGAACATTCAGCTACTCCAATTTGATGGCAGAAGTGACCAAGAATTACAGTAGCGGTGGTCGGAGTTCCGGCGACAAAAGGCAGCAACCAAGCAGGTTACAGAGTCAGGCACCGGCGCCATTACAGCTGAATTCTATCGATTTCGCAGCCAGATACAATATACCAATCCCTCTCCTATCACCCCTTGTCATTCCTTCGCCTAAGATCAATGAGCTGTGCACGGAAGCATCACAGTAGGCACCAACTGCTAGCCGGATCAGACCATGCATATATTCACGGCATTCAATGGATTTATATACAATCCTTTGACAGTGTAAATTAAAGAATCTAGTGACTGTGACAAAACCAAGATCATATAACCAATCAGTATCTTTCACATGAAGAATTGAAAGCTTTTTGAGCAAAAGTTTATATATTTATTTTTATTTTTATTTTTTTATGAAGAGGAACCCAGCCTGGATCTAGCCACATTGAACCTAGGGGTGTCAATGGATCAGACCCAGGTAGAACCAGATCTGGACTTGATTTTTGGGTATGGTATCGGGTTCAAACCTTGGTCTAATAGGACCCATCAAAAGAGAATTCATACCCAAAACCGATAAAAACTACGTAAACCGGGTTACTCATAATCAATATGTAGAGATTGAAAATTCAACATCTTCTTTACAAAAGTCCATCGATGATGCAGTGAGATGTCTTTGCCAAGGTCTTCTAAGAGCAATACAAACATGTGAGAGGGATGTATGTATTTTTTCTCTATCCAAACCATCATATTTCAACTAGGCGCGAATTTCACAGCTATCTTCTCAACTAAAAGTGACGCAAATGAAGCACCAATAATTAAGAAATAAAATAGAGTGACAGTAATAAACAACTAAACAAAAAATATAATAAAAAATAGAAGCAAATAGATCAACTAGATATAAAATAAAGCGAGAAAGAGAAGCAACTAGGAAGCTTAGAGAGGAGACGCAGGCTTTCATAGATGTGCATAACTAGAACCTTCCATCCTAAATCCAAAATTTTTGAACTCTTTGCTTATATGAAAAGTATATTTGTTTTGATTTCTAAACTCTTTGCTACAATTGCTATAATTAAGATTTGATTTATTTGAATATTAGAAGTGTAGATATTTGTTGAAGTTTTAGAGATGTGTAAGGAGTGTAAAGGGTTTGTATTGGAAGTGTATTTGTTGCAAGCTTGGAGAGAATGTAAAGAGTGTAAGGGATTTGTATTTGAAGTATTTTTGTTGCAAGCTTAGAGAAAATGTAAGGAATGTAAGGGGTTTGTATTTGAAGTGTGTTTGTTGCAAGATCGGAGAAAATGTAAGGAATATAAGAGGTTTATATTTGAAGTGTATTTGTTGCAGGTTTGAAAAGAATGTAGTGGATTTATATTTAAAGCATATTTGTTGCAGGCTTGAAGATGATGTAGGGGGATGTTGTATTTTTGAAGTGTATATCTAAAGTGTATTTGAAGTTTTTATTGAATATATGTCAATAGTTTGAAGTGTATTGAGTGTAAAAAAAAATATTTAAAATTAATCTTTAGTTTTCAATTTACAAGTTTATAGCTTATAACGACAACATTACTCTCTCGCTATTATGGGCAAGATCTCTACCTCACCGTTATAGCCAACCTACAACGGTGAGTTAATTCTTCATGTTATAGCCTATAACGATGAGTTAATTCTCACAGTTATAGGATATAACGAGGATACATGAATGTTATAACCTATAGGTAGCTTATAATGGCGAGCGGGAGATCTCATCGTTATAGTATCTCACCGTTAAAACAACCTTGCTACTATTAGTGTTCTCAAATTTGGTGAGATTCTTTGTTGGTATTGGTTCACCTTTAACAACAACCTATAAATGGCACTGCTATTGGTCAACAAAAGCCATTTTTTGATGATGACTTATCAACGAGAATTTTCACTGTTATAGGCCAATAGCGGTGAGAAACATCGTTGTTATTGACTTTCATCCTTGTAGTGACTATACCCGGTAAAATAATATTTTTTATCAATTTTACATTGAAAATTGCAGGTTTTAATCAAAACTTGGGTCCGATCTAGGTCTGGTATAAAATTTCATAAACTATACCCAACTCCATGTATTAATTGAATCCTTTGGATCCGAACCCGAATCCTAATCTGGTTTTCATATTTATCACCATATCTAGATCCTATAGGGTTTGGTAGAGGTAAACTCTACCCGTTGACACCCCTAATTGGGACCCATCCTAAATGATAAGCCCTCAGAAGTGACCCCACAATCACATTTCTGGTAAAATCATAGGCATGCTTTTCGGTGGTTCCACCTCAAGAAATTGGGGGCTTTCATACTCTCAAATAGGGGTGGGCAACGAGTCGGGCTGATCTCAAGCCAGCCCCGGCCCACTATGGACAGGGATTTTTAACACAGTGAAACGAGCCTGAATATGGGTGTGTGTTTATCTATATGTTGTCACGGGTCAGGCCGGTCCAGCCCAATTAAGCCTGAGGGCCTAACTAGGCCCGAGCATCCAGCAATGAGGCAGACGGTTTCCCAGCCCTACTCCCAACCCTCTCACCTAACTAAGAGGACATTGTCCCGAAGGAGTATCGTAACTTGATCATTTCTTCGCAAATCAAAAGTTTTCGATTTGGATCAAAGTGGACTGGACCCATAGCGTTGCGCTTCATACCTACATAAGTGAGGGAGGAAATTGAAGTCATGATATCCGAGGCCTCTGGACATCCCAACTCTCACCTGACCCATTGTCCGACCCTGAATTATGAAGGCAATTTGAAGGAAATTTTTTATTTCTTTCAACTTATTATATCATTCTTTTTTTTCATTCGCAAGAAGTTTTGATGGCTGCCTCTTTTTATAGTGCAAAAATAATCATGTCATATTAAAGTCATAATTTAAGAACAATAGTGATAGGGTGATCCAGTATAGAGTCTAAAAATCAAGTCCACAGTTCAATAATGCTGTTACATGTGCATAACGGGACCAGTAAAAGAGATTTTTTGAGTAAAGCTGTTCTGACTTTATGATAGCTAGCCTAAGGATGTATTTGAGATTGAATACCTCGGATATCAAATGCATGTATTGGACCTGGCATGGGTCCATGCTGAGATCCATGGGTCAAACAAATGATGAGTTTCAGGTCCGACCCAAAATGATATTCATAAATCTTTGTCTGATTTGTGGGGGAACTTCAGGGCAGACATGCATCTATCTCAAACTCGGCTCGGTCGCCTGTTTGGGCTCAGTTTCTTAAGGGTGAACCTCTGCTCAGGCTCAGCTCGTGAGCTCATCACGAGCTGAGCATGTTATAAGTCGAGCTTTATTTGCTGATTACGAGCTGGCTCATTTAAAATATATTTATTTCAAGTGATTTCAAAAATTTTATAATATATGATATATGTTATACATCTATAAAACATATATAATATATGTACAAAACTATAATATATATCATAAATACTAATGAGCACCAGCCGAACCGAGCCCAGCTTCCCTTGTCCATACTCAGCTCAGATACCTAAATGAGTTGGCTCGTAGGAAGCCGATGTGAAAAGCGAGCAAATTGTCTCACTTCCCAGGCCTACTCGGGTCTCATATCCATGCTTCAGACCCGAGCATTTAAACACCTTATATGATGGTCTTATGACAGGGAGATTATTGCACCATCTTTTATTTGCCAAGTTATTATTATTATTTATGCAGTAGGGCCCGAAGGACCTAACGGTAACTTTACTTCGTCTAGATCTTGCAATGATGGTTGGTTCAACTCCAAACCTAGGTTGGAATCATGCTTAGTACAGCTCCATGTTTTCAAACTTGGATTGACACATCAAGTTGTTTAAACCTTTGGTAATTCAGTAGCAAAAACTCTTTTACTGGCGCCAGTAAAAGAGCATTTTCATTGGCGCTATTTTACATAACAACAGTGAAAAGTGGATTATAGCGTTAGATGTATTGGACCAGTATAATACAAATTTTCTAGCGCACAAAAAAGTGTGCCAGTATAATGATTTTTTCTAACACAACAAAAAAGTGCACCAATAAAAATGAGTTTTTTTTGCACACATGAAAAGTGCATCAGTAAAAAAAATGCATTTAAAACAAAAAACCCTTTAAACTCATTTGTAAGCTCTCTCCCTCTCTGTCTCCCCGTCACCACCATTAGTGTCCACTCTCTCCCTCTCTCTTTGTCTCTTTGTATTCCCTCTTTCTATTCACCGGCCACCACTGACGGCGTCCTCTCTCTCTTTCTCTAGCACTGCATTCAACCACCTACTACAATCGGCGGCATCCTCTCTGGTGTCATTCGCTCCAGACAGCATCCTCTCCGACATCATTCGCTCCTAGTACCATCCTCACCTAAGGTATGTTAAATCTATTTTTTTTATCTATGCTTTAACTTTTAGGGGTTTTGGATTATAATCTATTTTTTATTATTTATTGAGCGAATGCCAGAGATCGTAGAACATGCGACACACATTCTTGCACTTGACCCAACATTGTCTCTTTGCTAATTGAGCAATTTGATATGTGCGGGGTAGGTATCCCTATTGAGATGTAATAGTTAATGAACACTCTTGTTAGAAGCCTTCCAGATATGATTGGCTACGTGAACTTTGGTCTTACACAGTCAACGTATCTTATATTGGTACCGTATGTTTATTTACTGGGTGAGTAAAACTTTTTGGATGCTCGTAATGATAACTAGCTTGAGGACATTATATTAATACCAAACCTCTAGTATGTCTTTCAATGTGGTTTCAAAAAGCATATCAGTAAATATGGATATATATTGAGTTATTGTTGTGATTTACCAAACAAGTTTTTTTAAATTTTATTTTTGAGATTCCTAAAATCTCTATAACTTTTAGAGTCCTATTTTAATTGAACATATTACCTAACAAGAGATGACTTTATCAATTAAGAAAGTGTAGTTGGAGGTTGGCATCAACTGAGACTCTTTTTCTTGATGAAAGAATGGAGTCCCCATGCTCTATAAATAAAAGGTCTTACCCTAGGGAGGAGCAATGAAGAAATCCTTCTGGATAGCCTTGTGTCATGTAGCTGAGAGGGAAGCTCATGTCCTACCCATTCGTTGTGTTCTTAAACCTAGGGTGAACACAAAGGTTGAGCCTGATTCTATTTTGATGGTGGTTCAAGTTAAACACTTGAAATAGCCAGCTAGTGATAGTCATAACTTTGCAACCATATATTAGAATTCAATTTTTTTTATGTATTGGAAAACTTATTCAATTTTTTTAATTTTGACTTTTTAAGACAAGCAAATTTCTCCCCTATCATGTCTGAAATTGTATAACAATCAAACAATTTTTGTTTTGATAAATTTGGTTGCTTATTTAAATAAGTTTGATTTTAGTTTTTATCTTAACTAAAATCATATTTATGATTATTGATTATAATTACATATTTATTTTTAATTGCAAGTGTCTATTATTTGAAATTCAATCCATCTAGATAAGTTTAGATATTATAATTGATTGTTTATGATCATATATACTAATTTAGAACATTGGTTTAGTCATGAGGATTTCATTTACATATTTAAATTGACATGTCATATGGATCATGTATAAAATTATACAACTTATCTCATAAGTATGATTGTTTCTCATAAAATAAAACAATAAAATTATATATTTAATTGGAATCATATATGAATATGTCATACTCTACTGACAATCTTTTTTGTAGTATTTAAATTTTATAAAGTTTATAGGTTATTTTTTAAATCCTATCCTACCACATTTTCCAATAGTCTCCAATGATTGGTCTCTCTCCTGTCCTCTTCTTCTTCCTTCCCTTCTTTTCATTTTCATCATCATCTTCATCTTTTTCTTCTCTGTCCTATTTTGGTGAATCCATAGGCAAAGGACCACAGGCTGGCCCCTTTTTTTGTCGGCTATCTATCCAGGCCTTGAGCAACTGTTTTTATTTGTTTAGTCTTTTTTTAGGTGTTTTTTTATTCATTCAGTCTTCTCATTTATTTTATTATGAGCCATTGTAGGTTGTTAAATGCATGATATGCATTAAATCCATAGTTGTGTAGTGAATGCTCTGGATTAAATGAAACCTACATTTCTCTTTCTGTGACCTTTCATTTCTATTTTATTTTTAGAATTTTCGTTCGGTTGATTTAAAACATTTCAAATCTTGTGACAGCAAGAGTTTTAGATTGTAAAGAAATGCGTAGAAGCTGTTGAACAAATAATGTGATAGAAAACACAAAGTTTAGTCTTTTGTTATTTATTTTTGTTATGAAATCCAACATGAAGCATGTTTGCAAGCGATAAGGATATTTCCATCTATGCAGTTGAAATCGCATGTATGTTTTAATGATCAGAAGATTGTGTGTGTAATTGGCAAATTTTTAGTAGGCTGAAGCGTGTTCGCAAATGGTGAACTCAATATTATGTCTGACATTTCCTTCTTTTGTTGAAGTTCTGATTCAGCTGTATTATTTTTCTTCTTCTGTTTATTTCTTGTTTTTATGAATGCAACTTATATTAGATGAATGCCAGGTCCATGTGGTAATTTATGGGATTGAATGCTTGCTACATAGACCCAATAAGTTTCTCTTTTTGTTTTTGATTTTGTTTGTTGGGGTTAGGCAGACCCCTACTAAGGGCAGCTCAAGCGAAGTTGAGGCCCTAAGCGAAGTCTCCAAATGAAGCCCTAATTTTTTTTCGAATATCACCAGTATTTTGAATATCGCACGAAAAGATGTAATATAAACATTAAATGATATATTAAATATTTTTCATAAGATACTTCATTTTTTTTTTGTAAAATCTTAAAAAATACAAGAAATGCTTGTTGCAATCACTTTGATGGTGCAAGTCTTTTTTTAACAAACAACATTCAATACTTAGCAAGTATTGAATGTTGCATGACTATCATGTAAAACAGCAAAATGAAAACCCAATGTCACATGGCAAACAACATTAATTGTTGTTGGCCCTTGAAAAATAACATGTTAGGCTGATGTGTGAGAAGGAAGCCAACCTTGTTTTATAAGACATGGGAGGCCCTCTCTCTCGCACCCTCTTCAATATGAGACTATTTGAGGTCCCTTGAAACATGATTTACATGTATTATGTAATACCATTATTGCCAAGATTTTCCTAAAATTTAGAGGCCCCTCCAAAATAGGAGGCTCTATGTAACACTTGTGAATTTTGTCACATAACTCAACCTGAATTTGTATCGTTGAAATGTTATATAGGGGTATTTTTACTTTTAAATTGGATTTTTATATTAGATCCTGGATATTTTATTTGGATCTTCAAAATTAGATCCCAGATATTTTATTTGGATATCTGACATTAGATTCAGATCTTCGATATCGAATCTCGGCTATCTTATTTGGATATCTAATATTAGATCCCAAATATTTTATTCAGATCTTTGAAATTGGATCCCGGATATCTTATTTGGACATCTAAAATTAGATCTCAGATTCTTTATTTAGATTTTTGATATTGGATCCTGATATCTTAATTGAATTTTTATATTTGAAATCACAATAGCTCAATTGAATCTCTAATATTGGATCCATGACATTTTATTTGGGTCCACGATATTTTAATCTGATCTCAGATTTTTGGACTTTCTAATTTGAGTCCCCAAAAATCCAGATTTTTGGATGGACCTGAATAGTTCTAATATGGATCCAAAAACATAAATGGATCTTGGATCTTCATGAAATAGATCTAATTAAATAATAATAATAATAATAATAATAATAATAATAATAATAAATTATAACTTTTACTTGGTCAAGTTGTTAGTTCACACCATCACGAGTTGGGGCGTTACAAGTTTGAACCAAAAGGGGGTGTATCACACTGTGGGTGGGTTCGGTGTTGAACCCTAGTTTAAAAAAATGTATGCAACTAAAATAAAGGGGGGGGGGGGGTGAAGTTCCCCATTCACGCACGATGGGAGGAAGAGGGGAAACAAACCCCTCTAACTTTTCTCTTTTTCCCCTCTTCTCACCCATGATCTCTCTCTCTCTCTCCCCATTCCTCTCTCATATTATCCCCCTTTCCCTCTTGTAAATCCATACCCCTTCCCCCCCCCCCCCCCAAACCCCTTCTCACGCATTCAATTTCCCTCCATCAGTGAATTCACGCCGGTGTTATGCTTCTCCATCACCCCTACACGATTTTGAAGTAATTTACTGTAAGGTTGTTGTCGTCATAAGGCTGGAATAGTCAGGGTCTTTCAATTTAACGCTGAGGTAGGGTTCTATGTTTTGTTATGTATGGGGTTTCAAGGTTGTCATAATATGGATGTAATGTGCATACCAGAAATTCGTGATTTGTGCTATTTGTTTATGGACATTGGTTATGGAAAAAATATATAATTGATTATGAACATATTGAGCAATGGATTTATTTTACCTCCCGTGAGGTTGATGCAAATTTGTTGTTGTGGTTGAGACCAAGTATCGGTTTTGTTGTGTACCTTCCTTGGTGATGCTACTCTTTACGAGTCTTCACATATTGATTCATGGATTTAGGAAGCCTACATAACCTCTAAATGCAAATCTTTGTTCTCGTATATGAAACAACACATAAAGAGATTTTGACAATGTGTGAACGCTTAGTATCTGCAGAGTTATGTCCTATGCAATTTCCTGCTCATATAGAATCTTAAAAACTGCTGAAATATTTAAAGTTATGTCCTCTGCAAATTTCTTTCTTATACAAAATTAAAAAAAATGCTTAAGTGTATAAAGTTATGTCCTTTGCAAATTTTCTATTTATACAGAATTGAAAAAAAAAACTGCTTAAGTGTATAGAGTATGTTCTCTGCAATTTTCTACTTATATAGAATTTTAAAAAGCAGCTTAAGTGTATAGAGTATGTGCTCTGTAATTTTTTTCTATATAGAATCTTAAAAATTGCTTAAATGTTTAAAGTTATGTCCTATACAAATTTTCGGCTTATACAGGATTTTCAAAACTGCTTAAGTGTATAGAGCATGTCCTTTGCAATTTTCTGCTCATATAGAATCTTAGAAATTGCTTAAATGTTTAAAGTTATGTTTGCAAATTTCTTGCTTATAAAGAATTTTAAAAATTGTTTAAGTGTATAGATCATGTCGTCTGCAATTTCATGCTCATATAGAATACTAGAAACTGCTTAAATGTTTAGAGTTATGTCCTCTGCAAATTTTTTGTTCATATAAAATTATAAAAATTGCTTAAGTGTATAGAGTATGTTCTTTGTAATTTCTTGATCATATAGAATCTTAGAAACTACTTAAATGTTTAAAGTTATGTTATTTATAAATATTCTGCTCATATAGAATTGTGAAAATTGCTTAAGTGTATAGAGTATGTCCTCTAATTTGCTACTCATATAGAATCTTAGAAACTGCTTAAATGTTTAGAGTTATGTCTTCTGCAAAATTTTCTGCTCATATAGAATTTTAAAAATTGCTTAAGTGTATAGAGTATGTCCTCTATAATTTTTTGCTCATATAGAATCTTAGAAACTGCTTAAATATTTAAAGTGATGTCCTCTATAAATTTTCTTCTCATACAAAATTTTAAAAACTACTTAAGTGTATAGTGTATGTCCTCTGCAATTTCTTGCTCATATACAATCTTAGAATTTGCTTGAATGTTTAGAGTTGTGTCCTCTATAAATTTATGCTCGTATAGAATTATAAAAATTGATTAAGTGTATAGAGTATGTCCTCTGTAATTTTCTGCCCTTATAGAATCTTAGAAAGTGCTTAAATGTTTAGAGTTATGTCCTCTGCAAATTTTTTGCTCATAAAGAATTGTAAAAACTGCTTAAGTGTATAAAGTATATCATCTGCAATTTTCTGCTCATATAGAATCTTAGAAACTGCTTAAATATTTAAAGTTATGTCTTCTATAAATTTTTTGCTTATATAGAATTTTAAAAACTGCTTAAGTGTATAGAGTATGTCCTCTACAATTTTTTGCTCTTATAAAATCTTAGAAACTGCTTAATTGTTGAGTTATGTTCTCTGCAAATTTTCTTCTCATATAGAATTATAAAAACTACTTAAGTCTATAAAGTATGTCCTATGCAATTTTCTGCTCATAAAGAATCTTAGAAACTACTTAAATGTTTAAAGTTATGTCCTCTGCAAATTTTCTGCTCATATAGAATTGTAAAAACTGCTTAAGTGTATAGAGTATGTCCTCTGCAATTTGCTACTCATAGAAACTGTTTAAATGTTTAGAGTTATGTACTCTATAAATTTTCTGCTCATATAGAATTATAAAAACTGCTTAAGTGTATAGAGTATGTCCTATGCAATTTTTTTCTCATATAAAATCTTAGAAACTGCTTAAATGTTTAAAGTTATGTCCTCTGCAAAAATTTTGTTCATATAGAATTTTAAAAACTGCTTAAGTGTATAGAGTATGTCCTCTGCATTTTTTTGCTTATATAGAATCTTAGAAACTACTTAAATATTTAGAGTTATGTCCGCTGCAAATTTTCTACTTATACAAAATTTTAAAAACTGCTTAAGTGTATAGAGTATGTCCTCTGCAATTTCCTACTCATATAGAATCTTAGAAATTGTTTAAATGTTTAGAGTTATATCTTCTGCAAAAAAATTTGCTCATATAGAATTTTAAAAATTGCTTAAGTGTATAGAGTATGTCTTCTGCAAATTTTCTGCCTATATAGAATTTAAGAAAAGAAAATTGCTTAAGTATATAGAGTTATGTCCTCTGCAAATTTTTTGCTCATACATAATTAAAAAAAGAAACTGCTTAAATATACAGAGTTATGTCCTTTGCAATTTCCTATTCATATAGAATTTAAAAAAACTGTATTTATTTTGTTGGTTAAAATTTGGTTAACCCATTCATAGCTGTGCATTAGTACCTGTGAAACTTATGTGTGACCCTGCATATACAAGATTTTATTTCAGGTAATGTTAGGTCTCAAGTTATAGTTTAATGAAATTGCTCAGGGTATCATGAGTATGATGTGAAACATGCCGGAGATACTGGCATAGAAATGTTGAGTACATATCAGTGTTATGTGAATCATACTAGTGATTCGTATACCCTGATAGTGGATGTAAATGTGTTGCCATGATGATGACATGATAATTATGTGTGGCATTTAGATTGGTCTAAACACCATGGCTACAAATATATTGTGCTTGTACAAGTTTTGGCTCGTGATTAAGTGTGGGTTCAAGGTACTAAGGTGGTGCCTTGTATGCACAAGTGGTGAGGTGACAATGTTGTAAGATCTATATGGTATGATGGTATAAAGGGTGGCCTAGGATTTGAGCATGACTCTAAATTAGACTAGAGGGGGGGTTGTTGTAATGACCCTACCCTATAAAAATTTAGGTACTTGCACACATAAATCAAGATAACACCTGACTGGTTTAAAGACATCAGAGCACTTGTTGTTGTATTGGTTTAGAGGTATCGGAGCACACTGAAGGGGTTTGCATAAATAGATAAAAATGTGATGTCCTACTTGGGATGAGAATCCTTGGGCTCCTGCCACTACGACAGTAAGGTCCATTGCCTATGTGGCTATATGGACCATCGATCTATTGGGTGCCATATTTGATGAGCACCTATAAGATCATGTAATAATACTTTTGATAATAAAATTAATAAGTAAAATAAACCCTTCAAACTCGGGCTTACCTTAGAGAGGGTAAGTGGTACAAAACTTCAGGGACATATGTTATTTAACTTAGAGTGGAATGGCTCGTTGGTCCCCAATTCTCAGAGTTGGGGGACCCGGACTACCAATTTGTTTTAGGTGGTAGGTCCAAGTTTTTTGGCAGATGTTAGAGGTGCATTATGTTTGTTTGGCCTTTGTGAGTATCTCTCGGTTATTATACCGCTTCTTTTGGATTTCAGTTTCAGTTAGACACTCAGGTTAATAATACATATAGCATAACAAACCCTTGAGTGTTCTCTTCTATTACGGTTGCCTTGGCCTGGGAGTACCCATGGGATAAATAAAAGAGAAAACTAAATTAATTCTTTTATGCTCTTTGTTTATGTGGAACTTGTATTATACTGCGCCAAAAAATGCTTATAATGATTTGTGCCTATGTTATAAGTGAGTTATAAAATTAATTGTTTTATGTGATATTCATGTCATGATATGTTATAGTTTTATAATTTATTGATAATCAATAGAAATATACATCCTTATTACATTGTACATATGCATAGACATAGTAATCCTACTGTTCAGACTGGTTGTAGTCTGATCCTATAATTTAATCATTTCAGGTGAAGAATAGATGGTACAGAGCGATTGCGGTATGCTGTAAGAACCTTGATGCTTAAATTTTTGATATTCTCAGGGCAATATGAGATAGTTTGATTATTTTCATTTCAACTCTTGTAATGAACTTATAGTTTTATCTCATATTCAACTTTCTTAGTACTTGTGGAATGATATCTTTGGTTTGAATGTCATGTGACATGCCTGAGATGTTTAACCCAAAGTGAATTGAGTCGTTTCACTGTGCTTTAAAACAAAAGTTGTCACAAAATTGGGTTAAAGTTTCAGGGCATTACACTCTAGGTGGTGGCCTCAAAACTAGTTGGCCCTGCTACCAGTTATACCTTTTTGTTTTTCTTCTTTTGGTTCAAGCAAGTTTTTCTATGTTGGTTTCATGTGAATAATTTACATGTTTTAGGTCTTTTATGGTAAATTTTTTCAATAACAGTGCCAACTACATGTCATCCAAACCTGTGAAATTTTTTGTAAATTTTATACCAGTAATGTAAAAAATTCAAGTTCAAGAGAGAAATTAGAGTGATTCTACAAGATGGAATTTTTCTTTTTTTCTTTTTATTTCAATACTTGATGTTTGATGGTTTAGTTGATACTCCCTACATAATTGATGTTTGATGGTCGATACTTCCTGGCCATTTGAATTAAAAATAGATTTTATATTTTTTATATAAAATTTAATTATGTAATTAGTTTCTTTTCTTTTGTTTTTAATTTTTTTTGAGAAATTATTTGATTTTTTGTATTTTTCCAAAAACCTTGAGAAAATTTTTAAAAATTAAAAATCTCACAAGAAATTGACAACCAAGAAGTTTCCATTTTAAACTTTTGTCTCTATGCTCCCAGGTGACACGAGTTGGGCATGGTATGATATAGTAACAAAATTAGAAAGTATGGGCATTACTTTAGTTTTTATAGTTTTTAAAGATCATTTAATGGTATTTTGATAAATATATGTTTTTATATACTAATATATTTTGAAATGTCGAAAATATTAAAATTCCATGTATCCTATTTTTCAAAAAAAAAATTCAAACTCATGTGACAAACTCGAGGTCCTCGTTGGGTCATAATGTTTCTTCGTGACATGCGATGAACATGAATTTGGCTTAGTTACTTGGGTCTGGGTGGGTGAGACCATTTTTTTCAACTTAAACTGATAAATCCCATTATAGAATAAAAAAGAGTTTACTGCAAAATACTTGGAACATCAATTAAGTCTTGCATATGGTTGGATATGTATCCTAAACCCTAAATGTTATAAAAACAGAAGCAAGGGTATCATCTGCAGAAAAAAATGGATTCTTTATAGCTTTTCTTAATTAACATTCTTGTCATATGAGTTAAGAATATAATTAAAATTTTGTATGGGAATTTGCATGGTGTTTTCTTAGAAAAAGAATTCTTACTTATATGGCTCATTAATGAGTTACTATTTATAACTTCTCTCTCCATGTTTTTATCTCTCCTTTTCATTGATCATAAAGTGAAGAAACTTTCTTTCTCAAGCATCTTTAGGGGTGTAATTGGGTTGGGTATACCCGACCCAACCCAATGTCCCAAACCGATTAACCTGGTCTGACCTGATTTTAACATACCCATGGGTTTAGGTTGGGTCCAAAATATAGACCCCTAATGAAAGAAAATAGGTTGGGCTATGGGTATTATTAATGAAGACCTGAATCCCTTTAGACCTGACTAGTTTTTCATACCCGACCCAAATGGTTCCCCATAATCTAAAACCAAACTGACCCGAATCTGAGATGATTATGTACCTAAACTAGGGATGTAAACAGATCAGATCTAGTATAGAATTTTTGAGATCTTTGGTTGTTCCAACTTGATCCGATATGTTTGCATCCCTAACCCGAACTTGAACCCACTTCATACATACACCAACCCGAACCTAAACTAATTATGTACTCAAACCTTTTATATGTGACCTACCAATACATTAAATGTGACACATCATTGATGTTTTTTTCCAGCTTCAAATATTTGGTTTGTATCAAGATACTTTTAATTATTTAGATTTTGGCATTTTTTAGAATAGTTAATAAACTTCTCATTTGTTAGCATATAATATTCTTAATGAATACCTTATTCCATTAATTTACATATTTTTTGATTGGTATGTAATTAGGTCTAAAATACCAATTATAACAAACTGGACCTGCAAAAATCTGAACCTATCATATTCAAACTCATTGAACCATATGGGTCTATATTTTTCAGCTATACCCAAACTTGAACTTGGAACTGAATCATTGATGCCTTTTTTTCAACTTCAAATGATTGGTTGGTATCACGATATATATTTTTCTTATATTTAGATTTTGACATTATTTAGAATAATTAATAAACTTTTTGGTTATTAGCATAGAATCGGAAAATGATCATACTATACAGCTAATTTGACATGATTCTCATACACGTTCTTACAAAATAAAAAGATTCAAAGAGCCCCGAGTTTTAAAGAGCAAGGAACAGTTAGTCGTACATAAGTTATAAGCAATATCCTAAATCATGTGTGTATATTTTATATTAATCATATATAATTTATTTTGTTGTTAAGAACAAGTTAGTGAGAAATAAAAAGCTATATAAGAAAACACTCCAGAGTCGAAAGTATATGAGTTTGGCAAATACACTCTCTTGGCAAGTGATGTAAGTATTAGTTTTGCACGTTAATTTATTAGTTTTTTTATTATATTTAAACATAATTTTGTTTGTTCTTTTGTTACCAAACTGGATTTACTATGTAGCATCTAGCATGATATATAGAAAGACTCTAAGTGGCTCACAATGATGACAGATTAAGAGACAACTTGCCAAAGACCCTTTACCTTACTTTGTATTTATGTATGAGTTATAAAAATGATATTTATATTGTTTTACTATCGATTAATAAAAACTAACTAGTAAACCCTGTCTGTTAACAAGAAATGGTTGTAATTAAAGGGCAGCGTGGTGGGGCAACTGATTGCTTGGAGAGCAATGACTTGTTGTATCATTTTCTTGATGCTGACAATGTATGCTTTTACACAACTTTGCATATTTATAAATAAATTTTTACGTGTACAACGATGTTACACTATGTTTATGTTGTAGTTCTTAATTCCTTTTAACTAGGGCAATGATCTCTGGGTTCTTTGAGAATTGGACATGAAAGAAAAAGACTTCAGGTTGTACAATTTCATGTCGAATACATATTTAGTAGATAAAAACCTCAAATAAATAGTAGGATAACATAACTTAATAATGTGTTTTTTTATGTATGTTTGTTATCACCTTTTTTTGTGTGTTTGTTATCTCATTTTCGTGTATATGTGTTGCATGTTTATTTGTTTTTATCGCAAAATGTTATAAAGATTGGACGGTGCAAAAGATGAAAGGTATTCCTCAACAAAAGAATGAGTAATTACTTTATATTTATTTGTTGACTCATTTCGTACATGTACATGTTTTCCACTTGGTATTTCCTCATTTTACATGTATGACTATGGTATGTTTTCCATACAATATATGTAGTACTTGGGTAGAAACTGGCATTTGAACTTCACGCAGGTATTTGTTTATATGTCAATTATTCACTAATTTGAGATGTTCATTGTAGTTAGTTGTTTGCTAATACAAAAATATTTTTAGCAAAATGTCACAGATATAATGAATCATATGATTAAGTTCTACAAGCACATAAAGGAAAGGGCTTTCAAAGGTGTGAAAGACAATAAAAAAGCAAAGACATTGGTTAGAGAGGTGTCGAACGAGTCTGTCCAGCTAGTTGAGCTGTGAACAATTATGCACATTTGTAATCGATCAAGTTAAACTTATATTTAATTGGATGGATCAAGTTAAACTTTGTAATTGAATGATCAAGTTAAACTTTAACTATAACTTTCTAATGAAGCCCATGTATTGAAGGTAACTTTGTAATTGTTAAACTTCAAGTTATCTAATTTCGTGCAATCCAACTGAATTTAGTTGTATGTTAATTATATTGACTTCTCTATATATTGAGAAACAATTTTGCAAAACTATCTGATTTTTGCTAGTCAATAGGATTTTCGTAATATACTTCACAAGATTTTGGAACGTATATTCGAACAAGTATGATTTGAAAAATTCATAAAAAAATAAGAAATATCGGATATTTATCATATTTTTGCAAATATTTAAGTACGATATTTGCTATGTCTGGAGATTTGCAAATAACTTTATGCGAGAGCGTGCAATATATGCGAAAAAGTAAGCTATTTGCGAAAGTAGTAAGTGTTTCACGCGTATATTAAGCTATGTGTAATTTCAAGAAGTATATGTGAAACAATATGATATTTGCAAGTGGTGTTTTGCAAATATATTTATGCAAAATATTTTATTATATGCAAAACAAGTAAGATATTTGCGATTTTGGTAGTTTCAGTTTTACCAAAATTTCACAAATAAATTTATGTGATCTTCGTGGGTCTAAATTCGTATAAAAAATCTACGATTCTAGATTTAAGTGGGTATTTGAGATATTCGATGAGCGGTACAATTTTATCATAAAAATGCATAAATTCACATTTGCGAAGGGCAAAAGTATCCTATGTTGAATATTTGTGTTTTTGTTCATTGAAAGAATATAAAAAATTATAGGGTTTTTAGGGAATCACATCAAATTAGCCATATGATACGATTATTTTTCAGCATAGAATCTTCTTAATGAATAGTTCATTTCATTAATTTGTATTTTTTTATTAACAGGTAATTAGGTCAAAAATACCAATTATATCAAGACCTGAGATGAAATTGAACCCATTAAAATCACAACATATTATATTCAAACTCATTTAACCATATGGGCCTACATTTTTCAGCTAAACCCAAACCCGATCGCAGACGTGAATCAAAATGGGTCGGTTTGGGTCTAATTTTTAGACTCGATTAAAGAACGTGCACTCCACTTGATTATACTCGAACTTGTTAACCTATATGGGTCCATAGTTTCTATCCATAGCCGGACCTGAATTAGATCGATCAGTTTCTTCATTTTATAATGGTTTAAAATTAACAATGTATTTATGATTCTCATTTTTTTCTTTCAGTCTTGATATTGTAATGGAAGTAAATCTTTTTTAAACATTTCAGGTGTCTTATAAGGCCCGAGACCGTAGGCGCAGGCTGCAAATATGAAAATGTCAGAAGTGGCTTCGTGTAACTACTCTTACGTGTGGGTATAGGCAGGCCAGATTGGCACAGAATCAAGATGAGTCCAGGCCCAGGTCCAACCTAGAGAACGTTGCACAGGAAGATCTGATTTGCGTCTTGACTGGTTATGAATCGTATCTCATCCTCGTGTATCGACGCCTTTCGCCTGTTCTATGTACGATGCCGGACGACGCAACACCTCAGCAGCCTTCTATTAGCGACGACGAAATGCCTCAACGAACGATATCCGTCTCATCCACGCCAGCAAAGTGTCTGACGAAATGCCTCAACGAGAAATATTCGTCTTCGCCATCACTCTCCTAGCGCATGAATGGTCTCGTAGAAGTGGTCTATCTGTCACCACTTATCATGATTGCTCGACTGAATCACTCTACTAACGTGATGAAGGTTTTGTCATCGACACGCAGCCTGGTATCTTCTGTTTGTTCGTCACATATAGAGAACGAATGGGAGAAGATTCTCAAGCCATTTGATCTTGACGAGCTTCAACGATCGATGAGAAACAAGATAACCCCACGCCAACTTCGTGAGTTGCTCGAGCTTCCACTCGGGGTCTCGAAAACCATGCGTATTTTCAATTGGGTGTCGTCCCAAAAGAGCTTCTCGCACACGCTAGACATTTATGAGGCGTTGATCAATAAGCTCGGCGAGAATGGGGAGTTTAGGATGATAGAAGAGCTGTTGTGTAGAATGAAGGAATTGGGTATTGTTTGTAACGAGTCTATGTTTCTTATGATCATGAGATGGTATGGTGAGGCTGGATTGCCGGGCAATGCCGTCAAAGTTCTTAGAGAAATGGAGGAGAATTTTGGGTGCAAACCCACTTACAGGACATATAATTTTGTTTTGGACTTGTTGGTTTCCCAGAATTGTCATGAAATGGCCCCTCCCCTCTTCTTTGAGATGTTGAATCGCAGCGTCTATCCTACAGTTTTCTCATTCCTCGTTTTAATGAAGGCGTTTTGTTTGATGAACCAAGTCGATTCTGCGTGCTCATTGCTTCGAGAAATGACGAAGTATGCCTGTGTTCCCGATTCGTCAATTTACCAGACTCTGATACATGCCCTGTGTAAGCACAACAGAGTAGGGGATGCATTGAAGCTTCTGGAGGAGATGTTCTTGATGGGCTGTGTGTTAGATGTCAAAACGTTCAATGCAATTCTTCATGGGTTATGCAAACTCGACCGGATATATGAGGCTGCAAAATTGATCGATAGAATGCTGATGCGCGGTTGTGCACCGAATGTGGCTACTTATGGGATTCTGATGCATGGATTGTGCAGAAATGGTAGAATTGAAGAAGCTAGAAACCTGTTAGATGAAGTGCCAAATCCTAACGTGGTCCTCTACAATACATTGATACATGGGTACTTGATGAATGGGAAATTCAATGAAGCTAAGACCGTTTTCTACCACGACTTGATGTCAAAAGGGTGTGAACCTGATGTTTTTACGTATACTATTTTGATCCGTGGTTTGTGCAAGGCTGGACGCGTTGGAGCGGCCCACGAGTTGCTTGATGAAATGTTTGTGAAGGGATGTGCACCGAATATTGTTACATATGTTATAGTGGTAGATGGTTTATGCAAGGAAGGTAGATTGAATGAGGCTGTTGAAATTTTACAAGGGATGCTGTCAAAAGGTATCAAATTGAATGTCGCAAGCTACAATTGTCTTATACATGCTCTGTGCAAAAACAGAAGGGTTGGTGAAGCTGTGGAAGTATTCAATAAGATGAAGATTGAAGGTTGTAGTCCTGATATCTGCACTTTTAACTCTTTGATCTATGGCTTCTGCAAAGTTGATAGAGTAGATGAGGCATTCAAGATTTTCCGTGAACTGGTAGTTCATGGTGTGATTGCCAGCCAGGTTACCTATAACACTTTAATAAGTTCATTATTAATGAGGGGGTCATTTCAAGAGGTTTTTAAGCTTGTTGATGAAATGGTCTTCCGGGGATGTCCACCAGATACCATCACTTACAATTCTCTCATGAAAGCACTTTGTAGAGGTGGTTTTGTTGACAAGGCCTTGGGCTTGTATGAGGAAATGCTCAAGAAGAATATTGTTCCCAATACTATTTCCTACAATATCCTGATCAATGGTCTCTGCAAAGCACAGAATGTGCGATCTGCTCTTGAGCTTCTAAGGGAAATGATTCATCGAGGACGCACGCCTGACATAGTCACTTACAATTCCCTTATAAATGGTCTTTGTAGGATAGGAGAAATGCAGGAGGCTTTGAAGCTCTTGGACAAGCTACAGTTGGAGGGCATTTCCCCTGATGCAGTCACTTTCAATACAATCATTAGCTGGCACTGCAAGAATGGAATGTTTGAAGATGCCTTCTGGCTTCTAGGTAGAGGTATTGCTAATGGAATCTCTCCCAATACTGTGACATGGTCTGTGTTGGTCAATGGCTATGTAAAAGAAGGACCATACTGGCAAGAATACAGTGCAGAACTTCTGAACATACAACCAGTTGCTGAAGGTAGCTAGAATGAACTCCTTGCTTGTTAGTTTGACACTAGTTTTGAGCTTAGGTTCACTTGGCTCATGAAATATGCCCTTCAAGTCATTTTCAGGTGGTAGTATAACTATATCTATACTTTCTCCAGCTTATTTCTGGTTAATTTTATGATCCTTTGGTTATTTCACATTAGTTGTGTAATTCTGATCGGAAAAAATGGTCATTCATTTACATGCATCATTGTTGATCACTGTTGGTTGACTATACTAAGCATATCCTGTTACTGTGTTTATCTCATTTATATATGTTTTCTGCTTATTCAGGTTGATGCATTCATGGAAAATGGCATAGCAGCTGCTAACCTGATCTGCCAGTGCACATTGTGAATTACCCATAACCAGTTGCAATTGCAGATTGATGTGGACTGAC